>NC_082663.1:118699545-119002575 GCF_025265405.1 Mesoplodon densirostris | reverse complement strand
CCTGGATTGTTTTGTTCTACAGCGACACCATCTGGTCAGCTGCAGAATAGCAATGGCTGGTTTCTGAAGGATTAATAGACGAACTCCAGGTTCAGATTAAATCCTTAACATTCCACTTTAGAGTTAAAAAGGACCTTACTGAGCTTGTGATAGTATCGCTGGACCCCTGTGAGTCTGAGAACATAGTAACTAAGATCTAGTGATTATTTCCAATTTAAGAAATTGCAAGAATAGTACATTTATTCATAAAGCTATACAGTCAAACCATAGTATCTCATTTCTTTGCTTTTGCTAAAAATATAGAAATCATTATAAAATTTGTGTTGCATGGAAAATTTGAGCTCTGATAGGAATTTTAAAATTTCTTCAATTAACTATTTCAGTTAAATCAGTTCTCAATTTGATCCCTAGACCAGCATCATCAGCATTAACTGCCAACATGTTAGAAATGCAGACTCTTAGGCCTTACTCCACATCTACTGAATCAGAAACTCTAGGGGTGAGAACCAGCAATATGAGTTCTAACAAGCCCTCCAGATAATTCTGGTCCATACTAAAGTCTGAGAATCACTGGACTATTTTTTTTAATTAATAATGGGAAATGAGTCATTACTATTATAGTTTAGCAGACAAAAACCTTTCAAAATGTGGACTCCATGGAACCGTACCTAACAGGAAGAGCTCTTGTTGGTGATCCCTGTAGACTAAAGACTATCATTCTAGATCAGTATCTTCATTTTACAGAGAGGAAAGCTGAGACTCAGAGGTTATTGCTGTCGGGACACAATGGCCTGATTCCCTCTTATTCCCTGACTTCCCATATTTCTCCACATGCTACTGCTACCTCCTTCCTTGTCAGGCCAGTGGGACAGACAGGAACCTACCCTGGTAACAGCTTCCCAGAGGGAGGCAAGAGCAGTCATGGCTCTTAGACATCCAGGAAGATCCATAAGTTGAAAGATCAAAGGAAAAGGCTAGGAAAAGGTCAAATATAACTCCTTTAAGATGGACTTTGTCCAGTTTGGACAAAATCAGCTTGGATTTTGCACATTGCCATCACATTGTTTTAACTTGAATTTGAACTCCCGTCTGTACTTTCTTACGGTTAGACTTCAGTTAACCCAGACCTGTTAAAGTTGCCGAGCACCAGACACCTTTGGATATCTTAGACCCACTGAGAGTTAGCCTGGAGGTATCATTGAAATCTTTTGTCTTAGTTTTTCGCAGTTCTCACCTAATGGCTATGTGTAAAGTACTTTTTATCATGTCCTAAAAATTAGAACTAAGTTGGTATAAGCTGTCTGGTTATTTTTAAATAGTTTATAGTAATAATCATTTCATTCAACCAACATTTACCAATAGCCATTCTGCGCCAGGTGCCATGCTAGGTCCTATACAATATAGAAATTGTTTTTTAAGCATTCAGCATTCTACTTTTAACATAGAAAGCAGTCTAAGAGAGGTCAATCCAGATAGCTGCACCCCCATATTCACAGCAGCATTATTTACAGTAGCCAAGACATGGAAACAACCTGAACACACACACACACACACACGTGCGCACTATGGAATATTATTCAGCCGTAAAAAATGAAGAAATCCTACCATTTGTGACAATATTGAGGGACCTTGAAGGCATTATGCTAAGCGAAATAAGTCAGAGAAAGACAAATACTGTATGATCTCACTTATATGTGGAATCTAAAAAAAAAACAAACAAACCAAACTCAGAAAAAGAGATCAGACTTCTGGTTACCGAATGTGGAGGAGAGAGGGAAGGGGAATTGAAGGAAGATGGTCAAAGGTACAAACTAACAGTTATAAGTTAAGTAAGTACAAGGTATGTCACATACAACACAGTGTTACAGTAGTAACACTGCTGTATGATAGAAAATGATAGGAAAGTTAAGAAAGTAAATCCTGAGAGTTCTCATCACAAGGAGAAAGGTTCTTTTTCCTTTATTCTTGTCTTATTTATTTTCTTTTTATTGTATCTATATGAGAAGATGGATGTTAGCTGAACCTATTGTGGTAATCATTTCATAATTATGTAAGACAAGCCTTCATGACGTATGTTTTAAATTTAAAAAGAGAGAGAGTGAAGAGAGGGAGGTGAATCCTTTAAGGAAATAAATATGTTGAGATTGAATCCATTTGAACATGCTCACATAATAGCAACAATGATGACATTACACTTACTGCTTTGCTTGAGAAATAATAAATGTTAGATGTATTAGAAAATGATATCTGCATCTGCCCTATGAAGAGGTGACTGTGTGAATGATCTCTGTGAGGCCAGTGCTAAAAGTGATATTGCCAAGTATGACAAGCATACCTGAGCCTCTCTCTCCTTGTTTCAGGACCTTGGGCTACACCATTTCTAGAGAAACCCAGAACCTACAGGTGCCTTACTTTGTGGATAAAAACTTTGACAAGGCCTACAGAGGAGCATCTCTGCGTGACCTGGAGAAGACGATAGAAAAGGATTACATTGATTACATCCAGACAAGTTGTTGGAAGGAGAAGCAACAAAGTAAGATGCTCTAAAAGGGGCTTTAGCTGGTGCCATGCTTCCAACGTGAGGCATCCCCAGCTTCCTGATCCCTTCTCTCTCCTTGTCTGAGCTACTCATGTTTACGTGAACAGGGATAGGACAGAGGCCCATTCAGGATATTACAAAAAAAGGGAAGTTTATTGACAGGATACATGTGGCCAGGACTGGGAAATCTTAGGAACTTCAGCAGTACTAGTTGCCTATCTGTCTGTCTGTCTCTGAGTCTCTACATCTCTCTGCCTATCTGCCCTCTCTCCTCTCTCTGCCAGCTTCTTTTCTTTGCTTTTTCAAGCTCTCCTCCTTCACAGCCTTAATTTGCCATGGTTTATTTTGGTTGCTACCCTCCTATTCACTCTCCCAACTTCCCCACCCCCACAAGTCATTGGCCCCTTTCTACATCACAAGCTTCCTGTTTAAGTAGCTTGCTGGTTTGGTCCATGATTTCCTAATTTCACATTTCCCAGAGGGAAATCTGATGGATCCAACCTAACCAAAGTTTTATAGGTTGTTGTTATTGAGTTCAGTGCCCCTTCTCTTCCCCTCCAATCAGCTGTGGCCACACAGAACAAAAGCGACTCTCCCAGGAGCAGGTCTTCCACACTGTTTGCCTGGAGACAATGGGGGTGACAGTGTTGGCTTCCAACCCCAGTGAGTGTTCATGGGGAGTGCACACACACACACACACACACACACACACACACACACATATCCATTAGTAATTGTATCTTATAAAACTTGGCTTTGGTTAATTTTTAAAAAGCAAACAAACTCATTTTTTAAAACCTAGTCTGTCACTGGGTATTGTTAAACATCTAACAGCGCCTGATAAATTTAGATCCTCAGTCACAGTGCTGCTAAGTCCTCGCTGACCCATCATGCATCCCAACCCCACCCCAAGTTAGTCTCTCCTTCCTCTGTGTTTTTAAAGCACTTTGCTCATCCTGCTAAGACAGTGCCACCCTCACCATGTTAACGTGTTCTGTAGGTACATGACAGTCTCCCTGCTGGACTCTGGGCTCTCTGAGGGCAAAAACCATGTCTTACTAATTTTGTGTCCCAGGCCCTTGGCACAGTCTTTGCTTCAGAACAGATGCTCCACAAATGTCTTTTGAAGAGAGGATTCTCAGGACTGGAAAACAGTGAAACTGCTGAGGACTAGGAATCACTGAGCAGGGCTACTGTCCTAACCCTGCCCCTGAGGGACCTTATCTCAGTAGGGCAGAGCCCATCTGACCTCTCAGGTGCATTAGGAGCTTGGTAGGCAATGACTTGGATGTAAGGAGGAATTCAGCAGGAGGAGGAAGTTGCTTTTTTATTGAAAAAACTGAGGGGTCAGGAAGTACCCCTACCCCACTGTTAAACTAGGTTTTGCAAGTTTCAAAATCAGGAAAGAATTTTGGAGCAAGATAGAGGCCTTAGACTTAAAGGCATTATAAACGTGGATCCAAATCAGGTGAAGGCCACAGTGTATGTGCTAAGAGTCTCCATTATTTTAGACTCTGAGAGGGTTTTGAAATTATGCAGAGAGCTCACGGTAAGGATTACACCTAAGGTGGCTTCTAGGCTTTTGTCCCCATCCTCATGAGGCCTACTTTCAGGGCTTTGGAACCCTCCAGGTATAAACAGATCCAGTGGGTGAGCATGATGCGTGTACCCACAAGTTCCAACCCGGGGGTTATCATCACACACCCCTTAAAAATCTATTTCTGGCATTTAAGGATGGTGGCCGTCCGGAGCCTCCACACAACCCAAGTGCCATTTGAGAACAAGCAGCATCTGCCCTCCGGATCCAGCAGCAAGTGCAGCCAGCATGGTTAAATTTAGCACATGGAGGTTGTAAAAATAAACCCGCTTGAGAACAAAGTTCACTCTTGGCAAAATACCGAATGGAAACTGTTTTTAGCAAAGTTAGCCACTGTCTTTTAAAATCTTTTGTTAATTTCTTTTCTCTGCTTTCTTCCTCCCAAGGAGGTTGTATGGATTATAGAAGATGGTATGAGTATAACGCTTAGCATGGTGTCTGGCATATAGTAAGTGTTTGGGTCCTGACTGAATCCAGACCTTGCTTGGCCTTGCTCGACTGGATGCAGCACTGTCTTATGAGGCCGGATCATGATGGTCATTGGGATCTGTCGGGGTCTTCCAGCTGTCAGGACTCTGATCCGGGCTGTCATGCAGGGTTTTTTGTTTTTTGTTTTTTTGCGGTACGCGGGCCTCTCACTGTTGCGGCCTCTCCCATTGCGGAGCACATGCTCCGGACATGCAGGTTCATCGGCCATGGCTCACGGGCCCAGCCACTCCGCGGCATGTGGGATCTTCCCGGACCGGGGCACGAACCCGCATCCCCAGCATTGGCAGGCAGACTCTCAACCACTGCGCCACCAGGGTAGCCCATGCATGCAGAGTGTTTCTGAGACAGGCTTTGGGACTTGCCTCTCTTGGCAATTTGCCTGAGTCAGCTTACCTTGAAGGTGCAACGCTCTGTCCATCTATTACACTGGCATTCAGGGCTCGGGAAACATCTTGCAGAGAAGAAAAGATGTTCCCTTGATCCTGCCCCTGCCAAAGATTTTGTTTCTTCTTAGAAGTTATTGAATATTAACAGAACTTGTGAAAAGTAACATTCATTGAGTTAACCTTTTGTTCATTGAAGTGCAAAAGGATTCACTGGCAGTTTGGAGAGAAGTTTCTCCAAGCATGGTCACGGGGGTGTGCGACATAGTTCCTTGAAACACTGCCCTTGTGCAAGGTCATTGCTCTCAATCTCTGGAGCATTGAAAACTGGTTTCAATGAACTTTAAAAAAGCAACATCATGTTTTGAGAAAAGCATTCATATATGTGCAGTTCTCTTTCATCAGCTTATTACAGTGGTTGTCAGTGTATAAAATAGTAAGAATCACTAGCCCTTAATGTTTTCTGGAATGAGATTTCAGGCAATGAGATATTTGGATAAGGTCAGTAACAAAAAACCTAAGGAAATCGTTTCAAGGAAAAGCAAAGCCATAGGATCTGCTCTATATACTGGTGTAACTGTGACTCAGAGGACCGAAGGGACAGCCTGGTTTCACAGAGCCTTCTTGAACAGGTTTCCCACATGCCAAAGAAGCCAGACAAGTGGAGTCAGTGCCTAGCTCTGGGCGGAACC
Source organism: Mesoplodon densirostris (assembly GCF_025265405.1). Classification (NCBI taxonomy): domain Eukaryota; kingdom Metazoa; phylum Chordata; class Mammalia; order Artiodactyla; family Ziphiidae; genus Mesoplodon; species Mesoplodon densirostris. The sequence continues at coordinate 118,996,875 of NC_082663.1, read as the reverse complement.
AAGGAGCAGAGGGCTTTCATCTGGGTGCGGTGCGTGATCCGCCATGAAGCCACATCACCTGCGAGGATGCCTGGGCGGGGGGCAAGCTCTGGCTGGCGCGCACTGCAGGCCCCACACCGCGGGGTGAGAGCACATTGTTCTAGAGCCTAGGACACCCCCTGTTTGCCAAGCAACTGCTGGGCCAGGGCCCAGCCTCTGAACCCCCATCGCAGAGGGTGGGTTTTCATGCATACCCACCCCTCACCCTGGAGTCCTGCACTTAATCTGCACTTTGGGCCTTACTTGGTGTGAACGGGACCATTGTGAGCAGAAATGCCTGTATTTTGTGTTGATAGAGACTTATTCAGAAACCACTGTGCATTGTTCCCTCTGGCTAGGTATTAAGTCCTGTTTCCAGGCAGTTTGCTGATTAATCAGACAGGTGCCTCTCGTTCCACCAAGAAAAACAAAATCTGTCAGCAAGATGACTAAGAATGGATAGACATATTTCAGAATGATTAAAATAGCATTTTCACAAGTGTGGTCCTTTAAACATTGAGTAGCTGCCTGCTATTTGAGGCTTTCAGAAGCCACGCAGCCCCTCGAAGCATGCCATCCTGTTAATACACAACACGTCTCTGGAGTTGCTTTTCAGGCATTCCTTCCTACGAATGTCTCTAAAACTATACAAAAGGATAAAAAAGAGAGGCAGCCAAACCACTGTTGAGTCCGGGAGGACAGCAGAGATTATATTCTGGTTAAAAATAGAATGACTTTCTCCACCATGAAGAGAAAATGAAATACATTTCATCAAGGAGACAGAGGTCACCGGATCCAGATGATTTCACTTTTAAAAGAGCCCAGCTGCCTTTGGCCTTTGAGTTAGGGGCCCCACATGTGGTGAGGGAATGAAGAACGCCACCAGCAACCTGGCCTTCTATAGAAGGCATGCCTGCCAGTGGAGGGCTCTGTGTCAGTCCGCATATATGAGTTATGATCCAGCAACGCAGAGGGAAGGGTGAAGCAGCTGTCTTTGTTTCAGATGACAGGAACAAGCGATTGGACTCTATTCTCTCCCAACTGCCATCTGAATACCATTCGTAGGAAAGCCCTGAAACAGGGTCTCCTCTTACCGCACGCGTGCAGGTTTCCTAAGTCTGGTGCCAAATGTTCTGTTGATAAGAACTAAGTCCAGTGCTTTTGTAATAGAGCACAGATACTGTTGGACTCCAGGATCACAGGTGTCCCTTAATCCTCAGCACCTGGTGGGTGTAGCGTAGCTGCCTGATACGTGTTTCTTGAGTAAATGAGAGTTTCTTAAGTTTAATTGAAAGACAAAGCATTAAAGTAAAAGGAGCTTTGCTTCCAGAAGTATTGAAGTGAAACAGAGGGGCTCAACTTTCCTGATGAATTGTTACCTCTTTTATCTTTCAGAGTCGGAGTTGACCAACTTGGCAGGATTATACAGAGATGAACGATTGAAGCAGAAGGCAGAGTCGCTGAAACTTGAAAACTGTGAAAAACTTTCCAAACTGATTGGCCTACGCAGAGGTGGCTGAGAGGATGGTAATCCTATGCAGGCTCGGGGTTTTGCTACGTGTTACTGTTTATGTTCCTAATTCCATTGTATAATACAAAATTAGGAAATGACGAACATTTTACAATTTGCTAACTTCGTTTGGTGGGCAGAGTTGGAGGTGCTTCAGCACGGAGCCAGACTTGTCATCACAGAATCCTTCCTGGGGATTGGCTCTGGGGGCCAGGAGCAGGTCATCTAAATTGAATTAATGGCAAAGCATTAGATTCAGCCCCCTGCTCTGCGCCTACCCTGCCTCTAGAAATGTAGTTCAGGGCACCCCAGAGCAGATTCATGTTTTCTTCCTTCTTCCCTTCAGTGAAGTCTCAATAGCTAGTCATTCCTAGGCTTCGCCAAAGCAGCTTAATATTGGTTGTTTACAATGTGCACTGAGAATTATACCTCTCCCTTCATTAGGGTCATTGTCTCCCCACCAGATTCAGCTGTTGGAACAACTCAACTTTCCATTTTCTAAGGGAAATGTGGAGAAATGTAAACTGTTGTAGTCCACAGTTTTCTATTTGTCTAATATCTGTTCAGAGTTACTAGCATTAGCAAACTGCCTAATTTGAGTTTCTTTTACTTCCTTAACCCTCTCTCTTGTAGAGAGCCCAGAAATTAAGTTATTGAGTGAAACAATTCAATGGACACATGGAAGCAGGGGCCAGGGGTGAAGGTAAAATGCAAGACTAAGTCTCGGCTGCTCAGTGCAGGTTCCCTAGTCCATCACAGAACCCAGAGAATGTTCTTTTTGGCATTTCCCCTTGGAGCATCACACTTGAGCTGAGTCCCTACACCCCACAGAGGTACAGTGGTCAGACCTAAGAGGAGGCCCTGCCAGCCAGCTGGGCTGTTTGCTCAAGCCTAGAGATAGAGGGGAAAGACCCTCAGTCTGTGGCTATGGGGGTCTGGCGTTGGCCCCAGCAGTCACTTTGTTTAACCCAGTGCCCTGTAGTTTGTGATAGGGGATGCTTTTTCATGTAGTCAACATTTGTTGAGTGCCTGGTATGGAATGAGAACATTGGCCCAGAAAGGATGCATGGTTGAACTGGGTCACACAACTTGTTGTAACAGAGCTAGATGGTAGGCCAACTATCAAGTAGGAAGTGTGTGATCATCCCCATTGCTCAGGTAATTCTAGCCATATTGGTTAAAGCAGAATCTTTCCCAAGGATGCTCCTCCACCCACCCTGGGATCCTGTATCCTTTCTATGGCAGTGCTACATCCACTCAGGACACCTCTCTACACCACTTCTGTATACAAAACAAAAGCAGGCAGCTCTTCCCACTGGTGACAAGGAGGAGGGAAGTTGTTGCCTGGACTGTGTGGTTCTGGGCCTTCCTGTGGAGGTGAGCTACCAGGATTGAGCAGCCCAGATTATATCATGAATCTGAACCTGGAAGGATCAGTAGGTGAATGTAGTCTACACTCCATGTTTTCTTCAGGATGGAAGAAAAGTTCCTGTTGGAAGGAGAGTCTACATTAAAACTTGTTTCCAAAGTAGAGTTTCTCCTTTCAGATGCATAGCCGTGATTTGGGCAGATGAGTCTAGTATTGTCCCACGTGTGGGCATCCCACAGGGTCAGGAGATGAGTCCAGAGGTAAAGAGTGGGACTTTGGAGGCTGGTAGGGGCACCTGTTCAGCTGTAGGGAGGGAAGGCAGCTCCAGAGATAGTCAGATTTTGTCACCCAATGAAGTCTATACTCCTGAGTTTTGGGGGGCTTCCTTGATCCCCTCTGAGCGACTGAAGGGATTTACATGGTAAAATGTGCCTGTGAGCCAAATGAGCTATAGAAAGTTATTTTCCTGTACACACAAAAATCAAAGCTCTCCTGTCCCCAACCCCAATCTCTGCTAGAAAATGGGCCATAATTAAACTGACTTGACAAGGTAAAAGACTCTGCTCTAGATGCCCATGAATAGCGTAGTCACACCTGGATTTCATGACAGAGATGAGTTATCTGTGATGATACTAAATAGAGGCAATACTAACTCACTTCATTAAATGTCAGGTCTGTTGTCTGTTTTTATAGCACTGATGGTACTGTTTTATTTATTACCTAATAGACTGCAACACTCACATCTGGTTTTCCTCAAGGGAATGGTATTTGCTTCGGGTTGAAGGATAGTTTAATCTATTTAGTACTGTCCAGAATATTGTTAAACTATAATTTCCTGGGTTGCATTTTAAGATGGGTTGTCTGCATGATGGTAAAATAAGCGTTTTCCTCTTGCCTACATCATTTGGAAAGTTTTTATCATATATAAACTCTCTAGGCATGGCGTATTCTTGCTCTCAGAACTTGGCATGCAACTCTAGACTATTTCTGTGAGCACAAATGCAGACTGGAGACGCGTGATGGGAGTGGGGCTAAGAAATAGGGCTTGAGGCTCGAGCAGAAAGCGAAGCTCTCCTAAGAATGGAAGTGCCCTCTGCACTGCATGATCAGCAGTGAGGAAGGTGGGATGAAAACCCTTCTCATCACAAGGGGCACTGCAATTTAAAGGAATCCGTGTCCCCAGATTAGCAACCCTGGGGTTCATCTGCTCAAACTAGAAGCCTTCTGAACTTCCTTGATGAGCTCCAGGCCTCACAGCTTGGGAGAAGTGACCAGCAAGAAAATGCCATTGCTGTTCTTTCTGTTGGAAACTATTAGAAATTACGCCGAACTCCAAACCCCACTGGAACGTGGAATCCAGCAGCCTAGTCAAGCTATGTGTTACTCTCATTTACATCCTCACACTCAGGACTGGCTTTGTGAGGAGGCACTGTTTGGATTCCAGAGCTTTCTGTTATGAATAGCCACACACGCGGGTTCATTGTCTGCATGCACTGTTCCTCACAGGAGCTAGCACTTAATTAGTATTTATTTTGGATTCATTTAAGGTATATGCTTAGTGTCCTAATATATTTATTTTTGGAAAGGACCAACTTATTATCCATCTTATTTTTTGAGCCTGCATTGTTGATAACCTGTGCAGTGACCACCAAGTAACTATATACCTGTGTGTTAGATATTGATTACATCTTTTGCATCACATTCAGTATTTGGAATTAAAGATGTGAATGTTCTGTGACCAGAGCCAGGTTTGACACAGATGGAATCAGCTCCTGGTGGAGGAAGAATCCTGAAAAATCTGGTCACCTGATCCATTGCATCTGGATTGAGTGTATTTTAACAGAAAGAAATTAAATGGTTTTATATAAAAAGAATGGCTTTATATTTTTCCTTTGTTCTTTTACCTTTGCCCATGGCACCCGTAGGTACTGCATATTGCCTGACTCCTTGGAGCCACTTAGGACTAGACAGGCTGTTGACCTCTGCTCCAGTGTTCCCTCATACATCAATGGAATTATTGGTGTTTAGCATAATAGATAGCATTGGTGGCATCACCAATTCAATATTTGTTTTCCATCAGATGTCAGCAGCTGCAGCATATTACAGCCAATGTACACATCAAATCTACTTAGCATCTGAACATCAGGTGTTATCCCAGTTCCTTGCTGGCTTTGTTCCTAATGGTCCTCAGGGTAGTCTTGGTTTAGAAATACAGGACATTGTTAATGTAATAATAATACCTTTCATGTGAAGAAATATTAAAGTAATATTCAATTCAGCAAAGATGGAGAACTTACTATGTACCAAGTGGGCTGAACTTTTGGGATGGGGGTCAGGAAACAAGTGAGACCCAGTACCATAGCTCCTGGAGTTCACATCTAATGGGGAAAGCCAATTAGACAATGCTCCCCAGTGGGATGAATTTCAAAGGGGAGACCAAAGGAAGCTTGGGAATCTATAACAATGGGATTTAATCCAGGATGGAGGATCAGTGAAAGCAATTCTGAGGAAAAGAGATTTGAAATGTAATCATCCTTCATACAGAGTGCAGTGATTTTTTAAATGGGGATAGAAGCAACACCATTGGAGTGCTCCCATTTCCACAAATAGCACCACCATCCATCTAAATATGAAGTCAGAAACCCAGGAGACTTTGTGTGGTAGACTTAATTTGGTGTCCTCCAGTGGACCACACCTAATATTCATGACCTTGTGTAGTCCCCTTTCTGACCCGGGCTGGCCTTGATCTTTAATCAATAGAATGTGGCAAAAACAGCAGCTTGCATTTTTGCACTTAGGGGAAACCAGCTTCCATTTAAGTCCCACCACCCTGAGACCACCAAGCTAACCACATGGAGAAGCCATGCAGAGGAGAACCAAACAACTGAGCTGGCAGCTAGAACTGAACCCAGACACAATCTGAGCCAAGCTGGTTGCCACCCACACTGATGATCACAGCAGAAATGAGCTGCCCTGCCAAGCCTGGTTCAAACTGCAGAACCGTGAGCAAATAATACACTGGCTAATGTTTGTTTCTTTTTTTTTTTTTGGCCGCACCGAGCGGTATGTGGGATCTTAGTTCCCAGACCAGGGATTGAACCCGCGCCCCCTGCATTGCAAGCACAGAGTCTTAACCACTGGACCGCCAGGGAAGCCCCCTGGCTACTGTTTTAAGCCATGACATTTTGTGGTAGTCTGCAGCAGTAGATAACCAAACACCTCGACTCCCTTTTCCCCATATCCCCTCCATCATTAAGTCCTATAAATTCTACTTCCAGAACATCCTAAATCCATCTTCTCTCTTCATCTCCTCTGATAACATCTGACTCCCAAATACCATCCACTTTCTCTGACAGAAACTACTGCAGTAGCTGCCTAAGTAGTCTCTGTGCATTTACTTAGGGCCATCTCCAATCTATACACCTTGCTGCAACCAGAGAGATCTTTTCAAACATAAATTATAGCATATCACCCTCTTGTTTAAAATACTTCAGTACCTTTCTTTTGCCCCTGTAATAAAAATCAGCAAAGTCTTCAGTATGGCCTAATACTTAAGGCTCTACCAGGTTTCTGGCCGCTACCCCTGCTTGTCCTGTACATCTTTTTCTTTTCTGCCATACTAGCCTTTTAGTTACTACACTATGCCAACCCTTTTGCCCGAGGGACTTTGTATATACTGTTCCCTCTTTCTGGAAGCCTTTCCCATTCACTTGCCCCTGCCCCCTTTGCAAAGTGCCTCCTGGTTAACTTAATAGGTTTCATTCAGCTCAAACATCTCTTCCTCACACCTGACACCCCAGGCTGGGCTAAATCTTTTAAATTACTCTCATTCCTCTCTTTCTTGTACCTCTCATAGCTATAATGCTATTTACTTGAATAGTGACTTAAATTGGGATTTATTTGGGTGTTTATTTGATTATTATCTGTCTCCCCCATTAGACTAAGTTCCAGTCTGGTTTTATCTGAACTGAACCTTGAAGGAAATGACATGTCACCTGTCAGGACTTCCTCTGGAAGTACAGCTCAAATTCTTTGAAACTACTTCCATCAAAAGGTAGGATGGGGCTTCCCAGGTGGCGCAGTGGTTGAGAGTCGCCTGCCGGTGCAGGGGACGCGGGTTCGTACCCCGGACCGGGAGGATCCCGCATGTCGCGGAGCGCCTGGGCCTGTGAGCCATGGCCGCTGGGCCTGCGCGTCTGGAGCCTGTGCTCCACAGGGGGAGAGGCCACAGCGGTGAGAGGCCCATGTGCCGCAAAGAAAAAAAAAAAAGGTCGGATGTGTCCCCACTGCTTTAATACGGACTCTGTGGTTCCTTGACGAATAAGGTTGGGCAGAAATGACACTATGCCAGTTTTTAGGCCCAGGCCTTAAGAAAACTGGCATCTCTCATTTCGTCACTTTGTGGGTTTTCTTTGTTTTTTGTTTTGGAACCCAGGCCCCCGGCAGTGGAAGCACAGAGTCCTAACCACTGGACCACCAGGGTATTCCCTCCGTTTCATCACTTCGGATGCTTTCTTTTAAACCCAATCACCATGCTATTAGAAAGCCCAAGTGGCGCATGGTGAGGAACCAAGAACCTTGGTCCTGAGTCTCAGATGAACTCCCAGCTGACCGCACCAACTTGCCAGTTATGTGAGTGAGCCGTCCTGGAAGTGGAACTTCTCATACCCTCACCCCCTAGCCCACTAACCATCCCAGGCAATACGACATAGAGCAGAAATAAGCTTTCACTATTGAACCCTGCCCAAAGTGAAGATTCCTGAGCAAAGTGATTTTCTTAAGCTGTAAATTTTGGGTGGTTTGTTAATACAGCAGTAGATAACCAGAACATCAACCAGTATGACAAGCCTGTGCAGAAAGGCAGCACTTCCCAGGGCAGGATCACAAAGCTATCTGTGATGTCATGTTATCCTGAGCTTTGCTGAGCCCCAGCTGGCTAAGAACCTGTAGTTTTTGGTGACATAGAGTGGGAGTCCGTGGCAATCCCCAACCAGGGTGAGCGTCCCTCATGTCCATGCTAGTATGCAGGGTGCAGACCTGGATCCAGGGTTCTCTCTTTGCTCATAACTTCCCATCCTCAGGAACTGGCTGCTGGAGCCTTTTAGGGTTTTGCCCTAAATGTGGAGGGCAGCTGGCGGAGGTGAATGTTGAGTGGCAAGGGAACATCAAGCAGCACCTCCTAAAAGACCCTAGAGAGGGGACAGAGTTCGTGGGGAGATTCAGTGATTGCTGCCCCAGAGCAATGTGCAGCTTTGTCCAGGGTAATTCAAAGGAGCATTCGCATTTGAAAGACAAAGTTCCTAGAGGTCTCTGTCCTGAGGCACATAAACCACAGAGCATCCTATAGTCCCATGATATCCAATACAGTAGCCACTAGCCAAATATGGCTATTTAAATTTATTTGTTTGTTTGTTTGTTTGTTTATGACTGCGTTTGGTCTTTATTGGTGTGCCTGGGCTTTCTCTAGTTGCAGTGAGCAGGGGCTACTCTTCCTTGCAGGGCATGGGCTCTAGGCACACGGGCTTCAGTAGTTGCAGCACGTGAGCCATTGTGGCTCATGGGCTCTAGAGCCCAGGCTCAGTAGTTGTGGTGCATGGGCTTAGTTGCTCCGTGCATGTGGGATCTTCCCGGACCAGCGTTCGAACCCGCGTCCCCTGCATTGGCAGGTGGATTCTTAACCTTTGCGCCACCAGGGAAGTCCCTGGCTATTTAAATTTAAATTTTAATTGGAATTTTAGAAAAATTTAAAAAGCAATTCCTCAGTCACCTGAGCTACATTTCAAGTACTGCTGAGCCACGTGAGGCTACTGGCTGCTGGTACTGGACGGTGCAGAACATTTCCATCAGAAAAGTTCTGTTGGACTCTACAGCTCTAGGCCCTTAAAAATTGATCAACAGAGGTGGCCTTGCCCTCAAGGACATGAGAACAGACACAATAAAAAAGGAAAGTTAAAACAAGGGCTACCACTGGGAGAGCCACAGGAATGGCCATGTTTGTCAGGTCACAACATCCAGCCAAAAAGAGGCACCTAAGCAGCTAAGGAGAGCAGCCTAAGTGGCTTACCTGAAATTTCAACTTCCCTTTGTGGTCATCGACAACATTTTTTCCAAACTCCTTCTTTTTTTTTTTTTTTTTTTTTTTTTTTGCTGTACGCGGGCCTCTCACTGCTGTGGCCTCTCCCGTTGCGGAGCACAGGCTCCAGATGCGCAGGCTCAGCGGCCATGGCTCATGGGCCCAGCCGCTCCGCGGCATGTGGGATCTTCCCGGACCGGGGCATGAACCCATGTCCCCTGCATCGGCAGGCAGACTCTCAACCACTGCGCCACCAGGGAAGCCCCAAACTCCTTCTTAATATAGTCATTTCCTACTTGGGGGTTTCAAATTCCATAACTTCAGAATCCACTATGTTCAACCAAAATGCATCACAGCATTATGGTTAAGAACATGGACCCTGGAATCAGACTGCCTCTGTCCAAACCCTGTTCCAAGGCTCACTAGCTTGGGTGACCTTGGCTTATTGGGTTATTCATTCTCATAGAACCTGCATTTTCTCATCTGTAAAATGTGGACATTAGAATCTACTTCACAAGGTTATTGTGAAGATCACATGAAATAACACTAATAAGGCATAATGGTGTCATGAAATAGTGAATACTCGATAAATATTAGCTCTGGTAATAGCTAATATCTAATAGCCTGAGCATAATCTTATTTGGGTTTCAAAACAAGCCCTCAATGAGGATTGGTGGGGATGTGTGATCACCTTATCCTTCCCTGCCTCCATTTTACAAGTCTCCTTCATGCCTGACTTCAGTTCTAATATATTCAGGCTCTTCAGGCTGCCCAGAGCCTGGTACCAGAATGTGAGGACTCTTATCTTGGGTGAAGGCACTCTCCTTTTCTATTCTTGAGCTTCCCTTCATTGCTTAGGCTCAGGCCCCCTAAATACTCAGTGTGTTCCTAGGAGGAATAAAGATCACAGGAGGCTGGAGTCTCATACTATGGGGGAAATTTAGAGATCAGAGTGGAATAAAGAGACATGTGAAGCTAAATATACAGGGGTTGTCTTAGCTGACCCTTGCTTCAGGGTCTTGCAGTTTAATGGGCCCTGGGAGAAGGGTGAGGGCTGGTGTCTGAGTGTTGCCTGCCCCTCGGTCCTTACAGTAAGTATAAGCCGGGCCCTGCCCGCTCCTCAGGACTGCCTGAGAAACATATCATATAATAGATGTGCAAATTCCCTATAAACTTAAATTACTAACAGTGTTGGAAGTTCTCTTCCCCAGTCGGCTCCTCTAAGAGAGCGGCTCCTTTAAGAGGCGGGCCCCATCCCTGCTAACAAAGGAAGTCCTCGCCCCTGGTTGCCAGGGTGCTTTGTGGCGTCTCATTCTCATTGGTGGGCGTCAGCGGGGAGGCAAGCCGCGGCAGCCATTTCCAACGAGCTGGCGGGGGCGAAAGATGGCGACGCCCGTCGGGTGGTCGCGGGGGGGGTCAGGATCAGTGTGTCTCGCCTTCGATCAACTGCGGGACGTGATTGAGTCTCAGGAGGAACTGATCTACCAGCTGAGGAACGTGGTACGCAACCAGAAGAGCTGGGGGATGCCGGACTGGACGCCTAAGTGGTGGGGGCGGGGCCAGACCCTGTCCCGATGCCAGGGGCGGGCCGATAGCACATTGCCAATGGCGTCATCACGAGGAGGCGGGGCCCAGATGTGTTCCGGCTGGTAGAGGTGGAGCCAAAAGGGGGCAGTGTCTCGTGAATATTTACCGGGGAATTTTAGTCAAAGCCAAGTTGTTTCCTACTCTCTCTGACTGGTTGTGCAGGGCCTGATAGATATGCCCATCTATTCACTGAGCTTTAGTTTCCCCATTTCGTTTTTTTTTCTTTTTGGCCTCGCCACATGGCTTGCGGCATCTTAGTTCCCTGACCAGGGATCCAACCCCGCCCTCTCGCAGTGAAAGCTGGAGTACTAACCACTGGACCGCCAGGGAATTCCCAATTTCCTCATTTCTAATTGAAGATGACTTCACTGACTTGCCAAGGCCTTTGTGTGCAGAGTAACTATAACATCCTTCCTATTATGGAATCCCCTCCCCATGATGAGTGCATTAAGCACAGAATTGGCTCTTCACATGTTGACTTAAAGGCTTCCAACCCCTTTATGTCCCTTTGCTTTTGCTTTTTTGATCAAACCCCCGTTCATGGGTGCAAAGCATTGGAGCCACAGATTACATGGACAGGCATGGTAAAATCCTGGCCAACTGGAGTTCATAGTTTTTCTGTTTTGTTTTTTATCTGGGTAAGAAGGTGGGGACACATAAAACTGACTTCACATCTATTTCTTTAACGGTAGTATGCAGCTCTGGACACTGAATTACCTGCATACCTTTAGGTACCCAGGTCTTTCTGTTGGCAGCTGGCCTTTGCATGTGTGTTCTCACTGTCTGGAACACTTTTCTTTTCCATCCTCTTCTTCTGGCCCACCCCTATTTAGCAGTCAGATATCAGGTTGACATCCCCTTCCCTTGAAGCTGTTCTGACCCTTCCCCAGGCCGGGTCAGGGGCCTCCTCTGGGAACCTCCATCATAGCACACACCATGTTAGAAGTGGTGGCCATGGGCTGTCTTATCCACGAGACTTCTTGCTCCTTGAGGGCAGGACGTAGAGCTGAGCATCAGTGAATCTTGTGGAATGAACTCTCCCTTCCCTGGGCCTCAGTGTCATCCTAGGTGCCCTGGGCATCCCATTATCTATCCTCAGTCCTGGTCCCTAGAGAAACCCCTACCACCCCAGCCCCTTCCTGAGCCAGGCTCTGTTGCAGATGACTCTCCAGGACGAAAATTTTGTCAGTAAAGAAGAGTTCCAGGCAGTGGAGAAAAAGCTGGTGGTAAGTGATGGCCTCTGTCAGCTTCCCCCATTTCCCAGGATCCCTGTGATTGGGTAGAGTCATTGAGTATTAGCCTCTGAGAGCCTCCAGCCCCAATAGTAAGGACAGAATCTTCCTGTACCCTGGCTTCTATGTGCCCTTCTGAGAAAGGGGGCTGGTTAAGGGAGCCTAGGAGACCCAGCGTGGCTTGGGGTAATGAGGTCACTACTGCTGCCCTGTAGGAAGAGAAAGCTGCCCATGCCAAGACCAAGGTTCTCCTGGCCAAGGAAGAGGAGAAGTTGCAGTTTGCCCTCGGAGAGGTAGAGGTGCTGTCTAAACAGCTGGAGAAAGAGAAGCTGGCCTTTGAAAAGGCGTGAGTGGGCCTTGGTAGTGGGGGAACGGTTGGGGGTTCCATCTGCCCATCAGCCTTCCCACCCTTTCTTATCTTCTCCACTCAGGCTCTCCAGTGGCAAGAGCAGAGCCCTGCAGGAGTCCAGCAAGAAGGACCAGCTCATCACCAAGTGCAATGGTAGGCGGGAGGCCCGCACTCCCTCCCATGCTTACATGCGTGGGCTCTTCCCTAACAGCCCAGTGCCTGTGTCCAGAGCAGGGTTTCACCCCAACTTCTGTCCCTGGCTGAGGATACATGCAAGCCCAGGTGGGCCACACCTTTGCAAAGGCCTTCAGCGAGCAGGCAGGCCACGGAAATGAGGGAAGTAGTTGGTGTACAGTATTCCTCATGGCCATAAAGGAATGGGCTCGCTCCCATTTTTCTTGAAACATATGACCTTCTTAGTCCACCTTTTTGTTTTCCCACTTTTGGTGACTATTAGTAATAGTGTACTTTACTTATAACTCTGTTAGCAGAGGAACAACGGGGCAAGCACAGTGCTGTGTGGAAGCTGACGCTTAGTTTCAGTGTTGGGGACCCAATAGGAGGAGTGGGGACTGTGGTAATGTGGAGAACCATGCCCCCTCTCAAGGGCCTAGCACCTCTGCTGTGGGAATAGGGGCCCAGTACTGTCAGATCTTTAAAAAAGAAGCTGGAAACCACATTTTAATGGAAGCGTTTCTGACTTTTTAGTGTTGGCAACTGATTTAGAAATTTTTTAAGTATTGTATGGGCCAGGGAAAATATGTCTGTGGGCCGTTAGGTTTCAACTCTGCTCTATGCAGATGCCTGTGGCCACTTGTTGGCCCAGTTGGTGCCCTGAGTTGTGGGGCACTTTCAGTGAGCTACCCAGTGTCCTGAGACCTTAGGACCCCCTTTCATTTTCCCAGAATGCTAAACTCCCCTTACCTAGTTTAAGAAGTAGATGTAAATTCCATATACAACATTTCCTTCATTCACTGCAGCATTCATTTTGAGTAGGTCAGAATTCAAGCCCAAAAGGGGTTCAGTGTCTCTCCTGATGGGCCCCCACCTGGAGCCTTGGGCACCCCCTACCCACCAATGCAGCCTTCTCTCTCCCCTGGTGAGTACTGTCACTGGAAAGATGCCAGCAGGCTGCCATCTTGATCTGGCCAAGTGGGCTAACGAGCCTCATGGTTGTTTGATCAAGAGCCCCTGTTAGGGCTTCCCTGGTGGTGCAGTGGTTAAGAATCCGCCTGCCAGTGCAGGGGACACGGGTTTGAGTCCTGGTCCGGGAAGATCCCACATGCCGCAGAGCAACTAAGCCCGTGTGCCACAACTACTGAGCCCGCGTGCCTAGAGCCCGTGCTTCGCAACAGGAGAGGCCACCGCAATGAGAAGCCCACACACCGCAACAAACAGTAGCCCCCGCTCACCGCAACTAGAGAAAAGCCCGCGCGCAGCAACGAAGACCCAACGCAGCCAAAAATAAAATAAAATAAATAAATAAATTTTTTAAAAGAGCTCCTGTTAGGACCTCCTGGAGCCCAACAGGCAGTCAGCGCCTCCATACCCAAGGATGTTGGTCTCCTAGTCCTTCCCCTTTCCCTGGACATCCCCCCACTTCCCTAAAAGCCTAGGGTTCTTTCCTGGTGCTGCTAGAGGCCCTTCCTCTACGATATTTCCTAGAGATCAGCCAGGGCCTCGGGGGCTCTGCGTCTGCTTGTGGAATGTGTGTGAGTCACGGGGAGGAGCCTGGCTGCCTCCCCCAAGAATGTTCTGAACTCCTCCAGTAGGGCATAAGCCCTCACCTGAGGAGATCTGGTGACCTGAGCTACCCCCTGGCCTGTCTCCCACCCCCGCTACCTCCCTTTGCATGGTTCCAGTTTTACACTTACATAGTTCCTTATTCTCAAAACGCTTTTCTAACCATTCTCTCATTGGGTGCCATTTATTCTAAATTTAGCTCTCATTTATTTTAAAAGATTCAAACACACTTATGGTACTTTTTTCCCGTAAGAACTTCACAAGCAATCAGTTTGGATTCACTGGATGACCTGAGGAAGGAGGTTCAATAGTCCTGGTCCTGTGACCCAGCGAGCCCATGTTTTCATTCTTTCCCTTCACCCATGTCTCTCTGTAACGTGTGCCTTAACTTTTTATCAGATCTTCTCTTTTGAAACCTTCACTGCTTCAGTATATCTGCATTTTCAGAGCTTATGTTCTAGTTAATCTTTGTCCAGCCTTTAAAAGCAGTAGGATTTTCTTCCTTTGAGAATCAGAATTTTCCAGGACTCCCTGAGGGACATTATGTAAATGAAGCAACCCCAGATCCCTACAGCCTCACTGGATTTTAACCCAAGACACAAAACTTACGCTTGCTTCTAATGCGCACTTAATCTGGGGGTAAGCTTTGCCACCACTATCTCCCTGGGTCCTCCCCACCTGCCCTGTGGAATAGGGATCCTGTCTTCTCCCCTGAAGCCCTAACACAGGGCTGGGCATCCAGCTGGTCCTCAGTAGGTCTGGTTGGATTGAAATGACTGAATTAGGTGATGTTTCTAAGACCTAAAGGCCCAGGGGACATCCTGTTCATTCCACAAAAAAAAGTATTGTACATCTAGTATGTGCCAGGTACTATTTTAGGCCTTAGGGCTAAAGCCGTGAATAAAACAAAAAATCCTTGTCCTTGTGGACCTTATATCCTAGTAGAGGAAAAGACAAATGAGCAAAATGTGTGGTCTGTGAGATATAAGTGCTAAGAAGGAAAATAAAGCAGGAAAAGGGGATAGGAAGTATTGGGAAGGGTTGTGATTTTAGACTAGGAAGGGTCTCGCCAAGGAGGTGATATCTGTAAAGAGCTGCAGGAGTTGAGGGCAGGAGCCATTCATCCTCCTGCTTTTGGGCAGGGCTGACCATCTCTCTCCAAGGGCCCTTGCCTGCCTTCATGTGAGCTACCTGGTCCAGAATAGAACTGTAAAGTCACTGACACATTCATCAAGATGTTGTGCCCTCCATTCCCACCCCATCATGACTCCATAATAAACTCATTCTTATGAAGGCATTAGCAACTACTGTTGGACAACCCCTGGGTGGGGGGAGCCAAGTTCTGAAAAGACCCCTGAGGGAATGCCTTATTTCAGGAAGGAGCTCATGGGATGGGAACCACTCCTCCTGCCTGCCTCTCTCCCCCACAGAAATTGAGTCTCACGTTATAAAGCGAGAAGATATACTTAATGGCAAAGAGAATGAGATTAAGGAGTTGCAGCAAGTTATCAGCCAGCAGAAAGAGATTTTCAGGTGAGGGGTCCGGGCCAGGCTGGGGGTTGTTGATGGAAGTGGGGAGCCAGACCTCTGGTCCCTACGCTTGGGCTGTCCCCAGCCCATGCCCAGCCGGCTCCGTTGCAGGAATCACATGTCTGACTTCTGGATCCAGAAGCAGCAGGAGAACTACATGGCCCAGGTGCTGGACCAGAAGCATAAGAAAGCCTTGGGGATGCGTCAGACCTGGAGCCGCCAGCGTTCCAAGGAAAAATAAAATGGTCATCTCCTTCCTGTTATCTGGCTGTAATGCCCAACCTCTGCCTCCTCTGCTGTGGTGGTCCCCATCCTGACCCTTCCGATCCCTGCGGGTACATCCCTCAGGCCTCACAGTGGCCTGGACCCCAGGGAAGAGGTAGGGTGAAAGGCAAAAGACACTCTCCTTCCTCCTTCCCTGCCTGCCTTTTGGACCACCACCTGCCAGGCCACTGCTGTGTTCAGAATGGATGCTCCTCGAGTCTCCAGCCCCTGCTACTCCCCTCCCTCCCTCCTTTGGGTAGTAGTGGGGGCCCATGGGGGTATGGGGTTGTAGCCTAGGGAAGGACTACTTGGTTGTCTAGTAGGCACTGTCCCTTCTTACTCTTGGTATTAAATTCCTTCCTACATAAACAACCCTGGTTACCCCAGTGCCCTGGTAAATTTAACTCTCCCAACTTGAAGGGCTATCTGTGTATGTGTTGTGTATGTGTCTGTGAGAAGCCCCGACTGGAGAGTTCAAAGATGGTGGGTTCCAGGACCACAGTGAATTTGGGAAATCAGTTTCCATCACATAACAACGCTGTACCTGTGAATCACATTTGCATCTTCTTACACATCTCCGAAACAGAAGCTTATTAGTCTGCACAAATGGAGGAAGGGGAAAGGACAATGCTGTGTTGTGTGTTTTTCTTCTGCTATGTCTATTTTTAAGGTGGGATAACTGTGTGAAGGGGCTATGACGTGCTCAAGTTGCATATGCAGGGCTGGATGTAATGGACAGGCTGGATCCTCTCAGAAGCCATCACTAATGTGCCCTAGGTGATCAAGGGGACACACCAGGCAGGGGTCCCACTCAAGGGAGGCTGAGTCAGATGTGTAAAGTCTAGCCTTTCCTGGCTCAATGTGAGAATGAATGCGTAGGAGGGGCCAGTGCTCTTGCTCCAGGGCCAGCTGGGGCCTGAGTCATAGCAGGACCTTGAAGCCAGAAGTTTAAGGGCAAGTGGTGCCCATTGTCATTGTCCCAAGAGAGTGACAGGTGGTGGCTGCTTCCCCATCAGCACTTGTCCCCAGGGCAAGTCCTGAGGTGGCAGGGGCTGGAATGAGGGCCTTGTGAGCGCATGGGGGAGCACAGAGCTATTCTTGCCTCAGAGGGGCTTTAGAGAAGGGACCACAGCTACCCCAGAGTTTCCTAAGAGATGCCACATCAGCATCCGGGACTTGTTCTGGCAGCCTGAAAAGCTAGAACTGTCCCCTCCAGCCTAGGTTTCCACTAAGGGCAGTGGGTCCAGCCAGGGACAGCAGTTTTTTGAGGCCCCAGTACAACTTTTGGAGTCGGGGGGAGCGGAGCCCTCCAAGCCATACTCCTCTATCAAAGGTGAGGGGGGAATACACCCTTATGAGCTCTAGCGACAGACTATGGGAGGGCCAGGGAGGAGGGTGCACTGCAGTGATGGGAAGACGCGGGGGACTGACATAAAGATGAAATTGTTAGCAAGACCTGAGTTGTCTGGTCTCCTGGCTCACACTCTGATCCACATGCCGTAGTGCTTGATCTCAGGCAGGTCCCTGCTTAGCCTCCGTTCTGTCACCGGTGATGGATGAGTGGAGTTGGGCCTAGCTCCTGCGTACAAGTTGGATGCCTGCCCTCCCCTCCCCTTCCCGTCAACCAAAGCCTGGAATACCACCCCAGGCCCTCCGGCCGCGCCGGAGAAGGGGTCTGGGAGGGTAGGACCCAGGGCCCAGTTCTCTCCGGCTGCCTACGCCGCCGTCTCGGGAGCGGACGCGGCCGCTTTAAGGCGCGGTGACCCCACGGCACCCGCGGGCGGGGCGGGGACAGTGCGGGCGTCGCGGCACCAGCGGAGGCGAACGCGAGGGAGAGAGTGCGCGGCGTCCGGCCCCAGCATGCTGACCGCGTTCGCCCCGCCAACCCTGCCCGGGCTCCCAGGGCGGCTGCCCGCGGCCCCCGCGCGGCGCCAGGACTCCTCCAGTTCGTCAGGCTCCTACCACACGGCTCCGGGTTCTCCAGAGCCCCCGGACGTTGGGCCGGACGCGGAGGGCAGGGCGAATTGGCCCACGGTGGCCCCTGTGCTGGGGGAGGGCGCGCAGCCTCGCCTGTCCGTCAGCGCCCAGAATAGCCGCCAGCAGCTCGGGCCCAGCTCGGGTTTCCCGCGAGGCCCGGCCTCGGGCCCTCGGCCACCCCAGCCCCAGCTGCGCATGCTGCCGTCGGGGGAGATGGAAGTCATCTTCGGCGCCGGGCCCCTGTTCAGCCGTTCTGACGCAGAGGATAGCGAGGTGCAACAGCTCACGACGCAGGCCTTCCGCAGCCTCTCTCCGCCCGGCTCCGCGTCTCCCATCCCTGCCGAACCGCAGCCCCAGGGCCCCGACGGTGGCTCCCGCTGGGCCACCTACCTGCAGCTGCGACCCCGCGGGCCGAGTCCTGCCACCCCAGCGCAGTTCGAGTGTGTGGAGGTGGCGCTGGAGGAGCGTGCCGCGCCTGCCAGGCCCCGGACGGTGCCCAAACGTCAGATCGAGCTTCGCCCCCGGCCCCGGAGTCCCCCGCGGGAGGCCAGCGCGCCGCCCCCGCGACTGTTCCTGCGCACCGGCTCCCTGGACGAGTCTCTGGGCCGCCTGCAGGCCGCCGCGGACCTCGTGCAGACGGCGCTGGCCAGAAAACTGAGCCCCGCGACCCCTGCCCCAAGCAGCGCCACCTTCGGACCCACGTTTCCGCCAGAGCCTGCGGCCCCGGAAACGCCCCGCAGTACTCGAGTGGCCCTGAAAGAGGCCAGGTCTCGGCCACCTCGTGTGCATTATAGTTCAGCCCCCGCCAGGGCCCCACGACCGTGGCCTAGCCTCCGTGAGCGCGCAATTCGGCGCGACAAGCCCGCGCCCGGGACCGAGCCGCTGGGTCCAGTTAGTTCCAGCATCTTCCTGCAGTCTGGGGAGAAGATCCAGGAGGCGCACCACCAGGAACCCAAGACTCGGTTCCCGCGAGAGACTCCGGATCGAACCGTCCTGAAGGCACAGAGTCCGTCTTCCCAGTCTAGGGCCCCCCGGGAGGTTTCGAGTAAGGCTGTGAGACCAAGGAGCCCATCCCCACTGTGGCAAGCCCCAAATGGGACCGTGCGGGGTCCTCGCTGCTCCTCGCCCCAGAACCTGTCCCCGTGGAATAGGGCTATCCGGAAGGTGAGTGGCCCGTCGCTCCCCGAGGCATCCTCCGCATGGGGAAATCAGGATGCTGCTGTCACGGAAACTGTCAGCAGAAAGAGCCCTTCCCCTCCGACCCTTTCCCAGTGGAATCGGGGTGTTGCCAGTGCAAGAAACCCATCCCCCGAAGCTCCTTCCTCGTGGGAGGTTCCGCATCCGGCAGTTGGGGATACAGTTGAGGGGAGTAGGAGCCCGTCCCCGCCAAACTTGTCCTCATGGGAGACTCCAGATCGTCCTACTGGGACGTGGAGCCCATCGCCCCAAGAGACGTGGGACTCCACGGTGCAGAGCTCAGCGGTAGTGTCTACGCGGGAAGCTATGAATGGCGTAGCCCAGGAGGAACTGGTGCCACCCACGCCATCTGCACCCGGGACTCCAGAGCTAACAGAGGCGCAGAGTCCGTCCACGCGGGAGATGCCGGATCTTGCCTTCCGAGGCAGCCAGCTGTCGCCAGCGGTGGCTGCACCCCAGCTGCCCCTCAGTCGCCTCGTGGGCACCCTGGATGCCGACGCGCGCCCGGAAGCCTTGGGTTCTGGAGAAGCGACCTCGGGACGCCCGCGCGTGGCCATTCCGCGGCCCCGCGACGTGCGCAAGATGGTGAAGACCACATACGCGCCAAGCTTCCCGGCAAGCACCCCAGGCTCAGGGCTGCCTGCGCCTCCTGCGGAACCCCGCGGGGAGGAAGGCGGCGCATCCAAGACACAAGAGCTTCAGGCGCTGGGGGCCCCCGCCCCGGCTCACTACACTTCCGTTTTTCTCAAGGACTTTCTACCGGTCGTGTCACACCCCTACGAGACCCCAGAGCCAACCGCAGACACAGTCCCCCGGGACGTTACGCAGCCCAACGGGGTCCTGCGGCGTAGGGCAGAGAACAGCACGGCGAAACCCTTCGCGCGCACTGAGATCCGCCTGCCTGGTGCCTTGGCCTTAGGCCGCCGGCCGGAGGGAACCCAGGGAGTCGTGGTGCGCGGTCCTGGCGGAAAGAACAGGGATGCAGAGCCCCAGCGCCTGGTCCCCGACGACAAGGGTCGTACCAGCCCTCTAGGCGGCGCTCGCACCTCACCCCAGAAGTCGCCGATAGGGCCGGCAGGGACCCAACCTCCCGGACCGCCCCGCCCCAGCTCCCCGCAGGCGTACCCTAGCTCGAGCCCTGGAATAGCACCGAAACAGAAGACGCCACCTATGGCCCCTGAGCCCGCGGTTGCGGTCCAGTCGCCCCTCCCGCGGGAGCCCCAAGCGTCCGCTGGCAGAGCGGCCCCGCCCCAGGCCCGCGCCGCCTCGGCGCCTCCCATGGACCGGTCCCCGGAAGGCCCCTCCCAGGGGGCGCGCAGGCCGCCCGGGGCCGCGCACCCGGGGAAGGTCCTGGTGGACCCAGAGAGCGGCCGCTACTACTTGGTGGAGGCGTCGAGGCAGCCTCGGCTGCGGCTGCTCTTCGACCCCGAAAGCGGGCAGTACGTGGAGGTGCTGCTGCCACCCTCGCCCTCGGTGCCACCCCGCCGCGTCTACACCCCGCTGGCCCTGGGCCCCGGCCTCTACCCGCCGGCCTATGGGCCTATCCCTGGCCTCTCACTGCCACCATCCCCGGGCCCGCCGGCCTTCAGCGGCCCCCAGCTACCCTGGGCCTCCGAGGCGGGGCCCCTGGACGGG
Organism: Mesoplodon densirostris; assembly: GCF_025265405.1. Lineage (NCBI taxonomy): Eukaryota > Metazoa > Chordata > Mammalia > Artiodactyla > Ziphiidae > Mesoplodon > Mesoplodon densirostris. Next base: position 118,976,391 of record NC_082663.1, on the reverse strand, counting down.
ATGTACTACCTGCCAGTGAGCGGGACCCCCAGCCCCGCGCCTCCTCTGCTCCTCTGTGCTCCACCCTCCAGCTTGGGTCCCGCCCAGACGAGCAAGGGCTCCTTGTTCCCCGTGTGAGGCCCCAGGGCCTGATCCCCATGGTGTTGGGACCCGTTAATGGCCTTGGAGGTTCTGGCATCCAGTCCTGTGCCCTCTTTTCCTTCTATCACTTCTTTCTTTTACCCATCTCATGCAGTCTTCAGACCAGAAGTTACCTTCAGAGTGCTTATCTGAGACCCCCAGCGTTGATGGAGCTGGAGCTCAGGAAATGGCTGCCTGTTTCCTCCCCCCGACAAAATCGTATACCCCTTTCCCAAGCATTCCCAGAGTGTGGTGTGTTGGGGGGCTGTGTGTGTGTGTTGTGGGATGAAAAAAATGCAGAACGTGAGAGTTGTGAGTTAAGTTTTATTTGGGGCAAAATGAAAACTATAAGCCTGGGAGACAGCCTCTCAGCACTGAGGAACTGCTCCGAAGAGGTAAGTGGGGGAAGTCAGTGTATATGTGGGTTTGGTGAAGGAGGATACAGGCAATCAAGACCACATTTTGGCAGAAGGTTGCTGCTAGTCACAAGGAGCAGATGTCCATTAATGATTTTAGTGCTTTTCTAGTTATGAGAAGATGCAAGAAATTGGGCTCATAAAATCTTCTCCTGAAAATATCTGACTATCTAAAGGCCTTTTCTGCCAGTTTTTCCCAGAGCGCAGAGGGCCTCATTCCTGATCTCTGCCCAGAACTCCTTTCAGGGTGTATTGAAGGTCAGCGATTGCACTGGCTAGTGATTTCATCCTTGTAGAGGCAGATGGCAAGTGACAATTTTTAGTTGGTAGTGTGAGAAATCCCAGGACATGGCCCCAGATGCCGACCTGAGGGGGTGATGGGGTTCCTCGGGGGCAGCAGGAAATGGGAGCTGCAGGGGACAGGGCTGCCCCCAGAGGTAGTGAGCTGTCTATGTCTCCCTGAAGGCGGGCCCAGCAGAGGTGGAGCAGGCTAGTGAGCACTGATGGGATGAAGAGAGAAAGACACTGGCTATCAAATCTGTTTTTCTTTGCAAGAGGATCTGAGCCTTGGCCTGGGAGGCTGTGGGGGAGAGTGGCTAGTGCAGGCCCTAGGTGAGTCTCATCTGAGAGAGGGAGCTGCGGGGACAGGTGGTAGAGGTGGAGAGGGAAGTAATATGGGAGAGGCTGTGGAGGGTCAGCCCGGGACTTGGGGTGGGGGTGCTGCGGGGAAGGTGGGGAGGTGACTGTAGTCTCCAGCTGGGAGTACCGCCCCTCATTCTCCCCTCAACCCCAGCCTCTGACTTGGCTTGTCTAAGCCCTCAGAGCTGAACTGGCTGGTCCTGGGGTTAGGAGTGGAGGTTCCAGCCATTCCCACCGAGGGTGGGGGACAGATGAGTGCGTCGTCAGGAAAGTCTTAAAAGCACGGAGGATGGTTGAGCTGTTGTCCCAGAGGAGACTCTTGACCTCTCTGGGTGGGGTGGAGGGTGGGTTAGGGCTGGCAAAAGAAGGGATGCCCCTGTGAAGAGCTCTCATCTGGTTCCACTGCCCTGGTAGCAGGTGTGGCAAACATGCCTAGGGAGGGGCTGGCTGTACAGGCTGGTCACAGCATAGGAAGGGACAGGACCTAGGGCCTGTGTTCCAATTGCCTTGAGACTCCAGGAGCTTCTGAGGAGAGCGGAGGGAGATGCATGGTGTGGGAGGTGGTCTGCGTGGGGGTCTGTGTAGAGTTCTGAGTGAAGTGGCTGGGCCTTGTGGGACCGGTATGTGATGTGATGAGTTTGGGGAAGAAGAGTTACCATTAGAAGCAGTGTCAGGGATGGAGATCAATGCCTTCCTTAAGTTCCAGGCCTCCGGGGGGCCTGGATCCCTTGGAGTCACTGCCCCCTTGCCTTGAACTGGAAGCTGACTGAGAGAACTATGAGTCAGAATAACCTGGACATCTTTCTGTGGCTGGAGATGCTGGTCCTGATGGCAAGGAGGGTCCTGGGCCACTCCTGGGCCCCTCACCGCATCGTGGTGTGCAATAAATCGCTGACCCAATGGCCACGATGGCTGGAACAACTGGTGTAAGGTGTCTGATTTCCTGCTGCGGTCCCTTAACACCCCCAGAGTGCCCTTCCATGCCTGGGTGTGGCCTGGGGGAGGGGACCATGTGTGTCTTTCATACACTGTGGCGTCCCTGCCTCAGCGAACTTGCCTCTCAGGGAGGGAGCCTTGGCTGGCAACCACGCCTGTGGCCTCATTTCTCCTGGTGGCCGAGTGGCCAGTGTGCCTTGGGGTCAACAAGGCTTGGGTTCCAATCTCAGCATAGCCCTTCTAGCTATGTGGCCTTGGATTTGACACTTTTCTCTGAACCTTTGTGTCCTCAGGGGTAGATTTAAGATGACAGTAACAAGCCACCTCCTTCCCCGAGGGGCTCAGCGCAGTGCCTGCCATGTGCTCAGGTCCCAGGACATGAGAGGTATCAGCCCCCATGTGCCCTCGCCCAGGCCCAGCCCCTCTCCTTGCCTCATTGGCTGGAGCCGGGGTCCCATGAGAGGAGGTGTGCGAGCGGTGTCTCCAGGGCCCTGGGGGAAGGGAGAGAACAGGAGGGTGAGGTGTCGGTTTCCCATTGGTCTGGGGCGGGCTCTCTGCAGCAACCCCCACTGCGCGTACACACGTGCATCCCTGCACCCCAACCACAGTCCCTGCTCGCTGAGCCAGCTCCACAGACCATGAGGCTGTCGCTGCTGCTGCTGCTGCTGGGGGCCTGGACCATCCCAGGGGGCCTTGGGGACAGGGCCCCGCTCACAGCCACGGCCCCCGAGCTGGATGATGAAGAGAAGTTCTCAGCTCACATGCCTGCTCACCTGCGCTGTGACGCCTGCAGGGCGGTGGCCTACCAGGTGAGCCCCCCACCCCCTTGCCGCCCCGCGAGCAGTTCTCCTGCCCCTACCCAGGCCTCCACCCAAGCCAGACCCCTCCATCTACCTCAGATTCCACTGCTGGCCTTGGATCCCCAAACCCCGCCCCACCCCCAAGGCATTGAGCTAGACTCAGCCTTCCATGATATTGCCATCTTCACCTCACCAGCACTGGCCTGCCTCAGTTTACCTGTCTGTCTGCCCAACAAAGAGCAGGCGATCTCTGGGACACCAGGGAGTCACTAGCTTGTCCTCTCGGACTCCTCCCTTTCTAGGACCACCCTTAAGTCTGGACTCCTTCCCAAGGCATGACTGGGGAGCATTGGTGTATGTGTACACGTGTGCATGTTTGTCAATCCCATGAATCCATGAGCATGTGCGTGGCTTGAGTTCACATACAAACCTGTCACGCGTGCCTGAGTACTTCTTGTGTGTGTTTGTGTGACTGTGTGCACGCGCACGCACACGGGGGCTATGAGTACACGTGTCACTGAAGACTGGGAGGTTTTTTTTTCTTTCCTTGTTCTTGTGGTTTCAAATAGTGTGTGCTGATGGGCAGGTGTGCCCTGGGGGAGGGGCCCCAATGCCCAGGCCTAATTCTCCACCTCAGTGTTTCCCACCCACCCCCCATCCCAAGGCAGCGGATCCTGCCTCAGCTGGCGTGGTCCTAGCTTTCTGGACCTGGGGGAGGGCCATGAAGCCTGCCTCACAGGTGTTCCTGCTCAAAAGGCTCCATTTCCTCGTTCTTCCTCAGAGACACAGGCTTCTGTTCCCCCCACCCCCGCCAATCACCCCTCCTTTCACGCTGAGCAGTGCTGAAGCCCTGGTTCCCACCCCCTCCTTGTTGCAGATGTGGCAGCATCTGACAAAGGCAGAGGCCAAGCTTCACACCCTGGACTCCGGGGGCCGTGGCAGGCTGAGCGAGTCGGTATACACAGACGTCCTGGACCAGAGCTGCTCCCAGACCTGGCAGGGGTGAGTTGAAAATCTGGCCCCTGCCCCCCTCCTCCAGGGGCAGGCTGATGAGTGGGGCTTCTCATTCTCCCACTCACACACCACACACTCCACTAGGGCTCTGGCCCAAGGGTGGGGACTGGCTGGGACAGAGTCTGAGCTCTGGAGCTGGGAGCAAGTAGAAGAGTAAGGTGGCCAGGAGACAAGGTTGCTGTGTGACTTTGGGCCAGGAGTTTCCCCTTTCTGGTCCTTGGTTTTTCAGCAGGGAGGATCAGAATCTGGGCACTAAACTCGGCAGATGCCCAGTGTGCCCAGCTTCATGTGGTGCCGGGAACACTGATGCTGTCTCCCTCTCCTCCCACTGCCTCCAGCTACGGAGTTGGAGAAGTGGACCAGGTGAAACGCCTCATGGGCCCAGGACTTAGGAAGGGGCCGGAGCCGAGCATCAGTGTGATCATCATGGGGGCGCCGTGGCCTACCAGGTCATGACTGGAGGGTTGGGGTGGGACGGAGCCTTGGTCTGCCCCACTGTGGGCCGGGCAGAGTCTGAGGCTCCTCCGGGGCTCCCCTAGGCTCTCGAAGACATGCTTCCACTACCTGGGGGAGTTTGGAGAAGACCAGATCTATGAAGCCCACCAACAAGGTCAAGGGGCCCTGGAGGCATTGCTGTGTGGAGGCCCCCAGGGGGCCTGCTCAGAGGAGGCACCAGTCACAAGGGCAGAGCTCTAGTCCGACTCCTCCTTCCCCTTCCTGGTCAGCCCCTAAAGGGAGCTGGGCTTCCTCTGGATCTGTCCCCTGCTTTCTGCAGGCTGCCTGGAGGGCGGGGAGGCCTTGTTCTTCTGTGCTGCCACTCTCCCTCCCTCCTTCAGCTTCTGGGCCCTGGGGCCTGGGGGGTGGCCAAGGCCTTCCCCTCTGGACTCAAATAAAACCAGTGACCTCGATTCCTTCTCTCTGCAAAAGGTGCTTGGGGGGCTGGGAGGATAGACATTGGTGTTTCTGCTGACGTCCCTCCTAGAGAGGGCCAGGTACACGTCCCCCACAATTTCCCAGAGGTAAGTGAGATCTGTCATGGCTGGAAATGTGAGTGAGCTGTCAAAAGCATATGGAACCAGTTATCTGAACGGTTGAAACCCCAGATCCCTCACGAGAGAAAAGAAAAGCCAAGGCAAACTCCATAAGCAGGCTGCCTGTGGACATACCCACTGCAACCACTGTGTGCTACTGTGCCCCTCCCAGAACACTAGTCTTCCTGGGTCTACACCCAGCAGCTGCTCACTTTCTAGACTCTGCTTCTGACCCCAGCTAGCATGTTTGAGCTCTCGGTGCTCACCTGGGACAGGGCAGGGCAGGACAGGGGTCCTGGAACAGGCTGGATTCAGTATCTTGGCTCTACGTCCTGCTCTCCCCAGAAATTCTCACCTGGGGCCCTTTTCTTAGAAACGGAGAAAAGAGCTCCACCTGGTTCACACCTGGGTCTGGGTATCTGGGGTCAATGGTGCTACAGCTTAGTTTCATTTGTGTCTCTGATCCTCCGAAGCTCTGGAAAGTAGACAGAACAGACACTCTAATCCCCTGTTGACAGGTGCAGAAACTGGGGCTCAGACAACAAAAGAGGCTCAGGCAGAGTCCCAGGCTGAGCAGTGGCAGGGCTGGGAGGGGATTCAAATTTGGGGAGTGGGGGAAGGTTAGGGCTGAAGGAATGGGGGTGTCCCAGGCAGGCCCTTACCACCCTGCACCCCAGCCCCCTATGTTCCATCACCTGTTCCCCATCTGCCTGAGGCCCCTCCTCCTGGCCCTCAGGAGAGAACTCTTAAGCACCAGGAGAGCCAGGGCCCAAGGAATTGGCTAAGCAGTCAGTAGTATCAGCTGTGGAGCCGGGAGCCCATGACGTGCACCTGCGTGGCCCTGTGTTTTTGTGGCGTGATTTAGAGACACTTTGCATCAGAGTCTAGGTGCTCCGGGTCCATTTGTGTGATTGCGTATCTGAGACCATGTGCAACTTCCCGGCTTTGTCTCCATGTGTGTGGTATGTGGTTTGGGTTGATATGAGGGTCCAACGGACAATGTGTGGAAGGGGTAGGGGTGTCTCCCCAGCCCCTGGGAAGTACCGGGGAGGAGAGCGTGGGGAGGAGAGTGCCGAGGAGTAGAGGCTTCGAACTGGTCAGATGACTTTGGGAACCTGGGAACAGGGGCCAGGATTTGAGAGGAGAGGACAGGTGGACAGAGGAACGGGCTGGAGGCTGGACAGGCCGTCGGATTCGGGGCTGTGTCATGAAGCTGCTACCCAGCTGGATAGCGGTGCTGCGGGGGAGGCCTTGGGGCAGGGCCTGGCCGTGGGCACAGCGACCCAGAAGTAGGTGGACCCTAATGGGGTTGGGGCAGCGCAGAAGGGAGCAGAACCAGGACCCTCAGCCCCTGGGCTCTCCCCAGCCCCCGGGAGGAGAAGACAGGCCGGGCCCAGGCCGGCTTCAGCGACTGTGTAGCAGTCACGCAGGGCCCGGTGCTTAGAAAGACCCCAATCAGTTTAATGCCCTGCTGTTGCTACTTTTAAATTTATAATACTTTAGGGCTTCCCTGGTGGTGCAGTGGTTGAGAGTCTGCCTGCTGATGCAGGGGACACGGGTTCGTGCCCCGGTCTGGGAAGATCCCACATGCCACGGGGCGGCTGGGCCCGTGAGCCATGGCCGCTGGGCCTGCGCGTCCAGAGCCTGTGCTCCGCAACGGGAGAGGCCTGCGTACCGAAAAAAAAAAAAAAATTTATAATACTTTTGCAACAGGGGCCCCAGATTTTCATTTTGCACTGGGTCCCACAGATTACGTAGCTGGTCCTGACTGGGAGGGGAAGGGAAGGAATCCTTGTCCTGACACAGAGAACAGACAAGACCGGGCTAGCCTCAGCAGCTCCTTCTCCGGAGGCCCATCTGTTCTGTGCCTCAGGGACCCTGAGGGGCAAGCGGAGGTGGTGGGGAGTGCAGTCCTGTCTGACATTTAATGTATAATTAACAGCGTGGGCTCAGTAGTTCAGGCCAACCTGAATTTTTGGAATGGCTTTCTAAAACCTTGCTACCTGTGTAGCCTTGGTCAGATCACATCTCCTAAATCTGTTTCCTCAGCTGTAAAAGAGGTTAATGGCACCCAGCACCTGGGGTTAAACATGACAATACATAGATGTTGCTTGGCACACAGTTGTTCCTAAGTAACGAGATGGGTTATGATGATGATAATGATTAACTTTTGATTAATAAGCAGGGAAAAACCTCATTCAGAGTGTGCCATAATATGTGCCCATTTTCACTCCCTTTCCTCTCACCTCACCCAGGGCCTGGTAAACTTCCAAGGCCATCCGCTCCTCACCCCCACTCCGGCCCCCTCTCGGAAAATACCTGTCCCGTGCCCAGGGTCAGGTGCGGGCAAGGAAGGGTGTGCTCGGGAGGTAAATGTGACAGAGGCTTGGGCGGCCTTTTCCACTATGGCCGGAGTTAATATATTACCCAGGCCTGGGCCCTCCTTTCGCAATCGGTGCTGGATATCTGGTTACAGATTTACTTCAAACAATGTCGGCTATGCGGATTAAAGTCCTCCTTGGCCTTCGTATAAGCCGTCCCTTCTTCTCCTCAGGAACTGCTCACACCTGTGCCCCAAAGATGAGGGCCCAGGAGGACCCTGAGGGCCAGACACAGGTGCTGGGGAATGAGGGGAGTGGGTGGAGGCAGGGTGGGGCTGGGGGCCTGAGCAGTCCTTGCTCCCTGGGAGGGCAGAGACAAAGGTTCTGATGAACTGGATCAAGAGTGACTGTCCCAGGCGGAATGTGGCAGTTGGGGGAGGGGTGGGTGGCAGTGGGGTGAAGGAGACTTCTGCTTTGGGACTGGCTCACCCCAGCTTGGGGGCCGGCGGGGGCCCAGCCTACCGCCCCATTAGTGACACCCCAAGGACCTCTAAGGAACAGAGGGGGGACCAGAGTACGTCCAAGAGGGCCTGTCACAGTCTCCAGCCCTCTTGGCCTCCTCTCCTGGTACCCCTGGCCTTCTGACGTATGGGCCCGTTCCCTTGGCTAGAAGGCCCAGGTTCTGAGGGCTCCAGGAGCCAGTACAGCGGACTCATCCCTGCACAAAGCAACGTGAGCTGGGAGCCAGGTGTAGCCAGGCCAAGGGGTAGCTGGGTGCATGAGCACTGAGGGAGGGTGGGGATCCCATTCTGAGGAGCTGACAGGCCACTTGGGCTACCTAATTGATTCTGAAGCAGAATGGACTTTTCTGGTTCCCATCACTCCACGCTGAGTTACTTCTCTCTGCTGTCCCCAGCATGAGTCCCTGGGCTCAGCAGGGACCTCCACGAAGGACCCCCCGACGGCCCTGTGCACAGAGCCCAAGTCTGACATGTTGTACAAGATCGAGGATGTGCCGCCCTGGTACCTGTGCATCCTGCTGGGCTTCCAGGTGGGCGTCTCCCCAGGGCCTTCCCACCCCCGCCCTGCCTGCTCCCCAGCCCCCTCCCTGGCCAAAGAGGTCATCTTGGGTAACAGGAAGAGAAACCTAAAGTCGGAAGCAGTGACTGTCACCAAGCAGGGGTGGGGAAGAGGCTTGATGGGGCCTGAAAGGGACAAGATATCACCTGCCAGGCGGAGTGCCGGTGACAGGGAAGGGGGCCCACTCCACAGAAGCTGCAGGAATAACTTGGGGACAGATTAGTAACCCCCAGAGAGGTGAGCAGTCGCTCTGTGGGGATGCCTTATGGGAGTATCAGTCCTGGGTGGGCACACTGGCAGGGGCGGCACGGGCTCAGGCCCACTGAGGCAGGCGTGAGGACTGTGAGGGTTCCCCTGCCTCCCTGTGAGCTCCGTGGGCCCTGCCTCATGCGCTCTCCCCACACCCCTAGCATTACCTGACCTGCTTCAGTGGCACCATCGCTGTGCCCTTCCTCCTGGCTGAGGCGCTGTGTGTGGGCCGTGACCAGTACATGGTCAGCCAGCTCATTGGTACCATCTTCACCTGTGTGGGCATCACCACCCTCATCCAGACCACACTGGGCATCCGGTGAGCTGCCCCACTCCCACCCCTACCCCACCCCACGTAGACACACACACAGTGATCCACACAGCAGGGGCAGTCTCAGAGGACTCTTGTGGGACAAGAAAAACTGCTATCTGCCCCCACCTGCTGCTTCTGCTTCCAGGCCAGCCTTAGAGCCAGGCAGCTGGGGTCCCACCCTGGACCCCAGGTGTTCCTCAAGGAAAGGGAACGTGCCCTAGCTGGGGTCTCCTCCGTTAAGCCATACTCTGGGTAATTGGGACCACTCACTCCCCTGCTGCCAGGGCTTGTGTGGGCCTCTTCAGTGGTCCGTCCTCCTGGGGGCCCCCTGCCCCCGTGTGCACAGTCCTAGGCCTGGGTGGCCTAAGGATGGTCATTTGTATGGTGGGAAGATGAAGGAAGGTTGTGAGTGGAGCTTGCATGCAGGAGCTGAGCTGTCCACTTCCGTGCACGTGGCCCCTCACAGTGCAGGAGCTGGTGCTGAGAAGGAAAGGGAGCAGGTTGTGAGCCAGGGGCTCCATTTGTTTTCTTTCTTAGGCCCCCAAAATGTTACAGAGTCCTGCCTGGGGCCTCAGTGACTTACCTCTGTTCTGCCCTTGCCCTTGTTCCTCTGTGTCTCTGTCCCTGTGTGTGATTCTCCCTGTGCCTCGCTCTGTGCCCCTCCCTCCCCATCTCCCCTGTCTCTTTGTTCCTGCCTCCCCACCTCCCAACCTGTCCCTGCTGCTCTGTGCCTCTCTTTCCAGGCTGCCGCTGTTCCAGGCCAGCGCCTTTGCATTTCTGGTCCCAGCCAAAGCCATCCTGGCCCTGGAGAGATGGAAATGCCCTCCAGAAGGTGGGCACATTTCTGGGGGCTGCACTGGAGAGGGGAGCCCCAGGAGCCTAGAGGTCTGGGCGACTGTTCCATGTCCATACCCCAAGGTGCCTTCAGGGCAGCATCTTTACTTTCTCTCTGTCTTTGTTCCCTGTGTGTGTGTGTGTGTGTGTGTGTGTTCCTGTCTATGCCCCCAGAGGAGATCTATGGTAACTGGAGTCTGCCCCTGAATACCTCTCATATTTGGCACCCACGGATACGAGAGGTGGGTTTGCACGTGGGGTAGAAGAGACCTGGACTTGAGGGTGGGACTAGATGGGAGGGAAGGCCACTGCTGAATTGGGGGATATGAGGACGTGGTCCAGGAACTTTTTTTTAACATAGAGGTCATGGCTTCTACATAGTGACTTATAGCTGATCTTTGCTTTTCCAGGTCCAGGGTGCAATCATGGTGTCCAGTATGGTGGAGGTGGTGATTGGGCTGATGGGGCTGCCTGGGGCCCTGCTTAGTTACATCGGGCCTCTTACAGTCACCCCCACTGTCTCCCTCATTGGTCTCTCTGTCTTCCAAGCTGCTGGTGACCGAGCTGGCTCCCACTGGGGTATCTCGGCTTGGTGAGTGGGCACCAGGCCTGATCCTTGCTCAGCCCCAGTCCCTCAACCCCTTCGTGTCCTGCCCCCTTAGCCTTGGCTCTTGCCCCCAGCCCGGCCTACCAGCCGTTTTCTCTTTGTGCTTCTGTCCCCAGCTCCATTCTTCTGATTGTCCTCTTCTCCCAGTACCTGCGAAATCTCACCTTCTTGCTGCCCGTCTACTGCTGGGGAAAGGGCCTCACTCTCTTCCGCATCCAGATCTTCAAGATGTTTCCCGTGAGGAGCTGACAGGCGGTTCGGGCTGGGACTAGGGCAGGGGCTGGACCTATATCCAGGGCCAAGGGCAGGGGCAGCAGGGGAGCTAGAGGCAGAGTTGAGGTCCTAGCCAGGGATAGGGGCTGGGGTCTGAGCTGGGGCTGGGGTCTGAGCTGGGGCTGGGGCACAGGCTCGGGCTGGGGCTAGGGCTTAGGTAGGAGCTGGTTAGCCTGGACCAAGACCTCCTGGGCCCTCAGTGCAACCCTCACCCCCCATCCCCCACTTCAGATCGTGCTAGCCATCATGACCGTGTGGCTGCTCTGCTATATACTGACCCTGACGGACGTGCTGCCCTCAGATCCCACAGCCTATGGCTTCCAGGCACGAACAGATGCCCGAGGGGACATCGTGGCTATTGCTCCCTGGATCCGCATCCCCTACCCCTGTAAGCAACCCCATCTGGGCCCCTCTGCCTCCAACTGAGCCCATCAGTGAGGCCCCTGGTGACCCCAGTCCAGCTGATGACATAACAAGTATTAGCTGCACATTTATAGTGTGCCAGGCAGAGTGGTGGTGTACTCAAAGTCTCACTCCAGCTTTATGACTCTAAGTGACCCCAAATAAGCTCCCACAACTGTATAGCTCCCACCCCAGCTTGAGATCTCTTTACCCCTTCCCCCGCTCCACCCAAGTACTGCCTAGTCCGCTCCCTGACCCACCTAGGAACACTCATTGCATCCAACCTCCCATCTCCCTGTTGATACAGGTCAGTGGGGGCTTCCCACAGTGACTGCGGCTGCTGTGCTGGGAATGTTTAGTGCCACATTAGCAGGCATCATTGAGTCCATCGGAGATTACTATGCTTGTGCCCGCCTGGCTGGCGCACCACCCCCTCCAGTGCACGCTATCAACAGGTATGCCCATCTGCCTTCCCTGGTATCTCATCCCCTCAAGGGTCACTCAGGAAGCAAACGTACAGACAGAATTGAATCCCAGAGGTGGGGGACAAGGAGTTGGGCAAGTCACTAACTCTCCAGGACGGGTTCTCCTTACTTATGAAATGGAGATGCTCTCATCACTCAGTCTGTGGTGCAAACAGCTGAGGAGACAACGAAGTCTAAGGGAAACTACAGTCACTGACAGCCTTCCATGTGTCTAGCTCTTTCTCTCTTTATTTATTTATTTATTTGGCTGCACTGGGTCTTAGTTGTGGCACATGGTATCTTTTTAGTTGCAGCACATGGGCTCTTAGTTGAAGCATGTGAGATCTAGTTCTCTGACCAGGGATGGAACCGGGGCCCCCTGCATTAGGAGCGCGGAGTCTTCACTGCTGGACTACCAGGGAAGTCCCCATGTGTCTAGCTCTTGATGTGCGTTCTCTTATGCAATCCACTAATGGCTCTGTTAGACAGGTACTCTTTAATATCCCCATCTTACAGATGAGGAAATTGAAGCCCAGAATCACCTAAGGATTAAGTGCCAGGGCAGTGGGACTAGCATTCAGACCTGGGCTCCTGGCTCCCAGACCCACCTCTGGCCTGGAGTGGGGAGTACTATGGACAGATAGTTGCAGCTCACACAGCCCTAGAGACTCTGGCCAGGGCAATGGGAGGACACAAGCCAGGCTAGAGCATGGACCAAGGCACCCACTTGCCCTTTTCTTACAGGGGTATCTTCACCGAAGGCATCTGCTGCGTTATCGCAGGGCTGCTGGGCACGGGCAACGGGTCCACCTCGTCCAGCCCCAACATTGGTGTCCTGGGGATTACCAAGGTGCCGCGACTAGCCAGAGCAGCAAAAAGCTGTGCCCCCATTCCATGTGCCGCAGGCCCCACCCCAAACCTGTCCCTACTTTGGCCTAGCCCCACCCTGCCTTTGACAGGCCTCCCCTGCATCATGCTCTGACCCATATGTACCTTGCTCTTATAACAGGCCCCGCCCACCCACCGCGCCCTTCCCCTCCCGCAACTAACCCCGCCCAACTTCACCCCCTGGGTCTAGCCCCACCCCTTGGCTCACTGGCAGGTGGGTAGCCGGCGCGTGGTGCAGTATGGTGCGGGTATCATGCTGGTCCTGGGCACCATTGGCAAATTCACGGCCCTCTTCGCCTCTCTCCCTGACCCCATCCTAGGGGGGATGTTCTGCACCCTTTTTGGTGAGTGTTGTGCGTGCTTTTGGGGCGTGGTTGCCGTGTGGTGGAGCCCACCCAGCCTGCGAGGAGCCTCCAGCGGTTCTTTTGTGCTCTCAGGCATGATTACAGCTGTGGGGCTGTCTAACCTGCAGTTCGTGGACATGAACTCTTCCCGCAACCTCTTCGTGCTTGGATTTTCCATGTTCTTCGGGCTCACGCTGCCCAATTACCTGGACTCCAACCCGAATGCCATCAACACAGGTGCCTCCACCTGTCTTACCTGTCTCAGGGTGGGGGAGGTGTGGTGGGCCTCGACTGAGCATAGCCTCTTCCCTCAAAGGCTCCACACAGCCAGAGCCACAAATCCTGCCCATCTCTGGATGTTAGCAGCTGAGAGGCTAATTAACAGCTGTGCTTTACTAAGACACTTTCTGTGGACAGGTATGAGCTTTACATATGCTCATTTAATTTTCACAACGGCTCCATGAAACAGACACTATTACCATCTTCATGTGACAGGTGAGAAAAGTGAGGTTCAGAGGGGTTAAATGATTTGTTGCAAGACAAGTAGCAACCAGCAAAACTGGGATTTGAATCCAAGGATGGGAGAGGCAGAGGTGTATAATCTTGAAAGTGAAGGTTTTGTACTGTTCCATCTCTGTGCCTGCTCAAGGAAGTCAGCAGGCTGCACCAGTGGGGAGAAAGTCTCTGAGCTCTGTTCTCCAGATGGGGCCGTGACACCCATTAGCCTTTGGCCTATTCCACAGGCATTCCTGAAGTGGACCAGATTCTGACTGTGCTGCTGACTACAGAGATGTTTGTGGGTGGGTGCCTCGCTTTCATACTGGACAACACAGTGCCAGGTATGGGTCAGCCCTGGGAAGGGAACAGAGAACTAGGTTGGACTCAGAGGCAGTCCAGCAGATGTCTCCTGAGCCGGAGCTGTGGCCAGGTCAGATGCAATGCCTCAGGCCCTGCAGGGAGAAGCAGAACAGATGGGCGGGAGGGAGAGACCACCAGCCTGATAGAGGCACAGGCTTCCCTCTTAGTCTTGAAGATGATGTGGCTACGAGAGTCATTCCCGGGCCCTGTAAATTGTTTCTTTTCCATTTCTTTGTTGCCACTGGGTTGAGGGTTGCTTTTGCTTTCGCTTTCTTAGAGTAGGACAGATGGAAATGTAGCATCAGTATGTTGGCAAAACTCACTCCAAATATGCCAGTGACTTGTCATGTTGGGTACTAGAAGAGCCCCTAACGTTTCTCTTTGGTATCAGGGCTTTTTACGGGGATCATGGAGGATACTTTGTGGGGTCCCTGAGAATCCTCCTGACCCATGTTTATGTGCCCAGTAAATATATAAAAACTAAATGTCACCAGGTGCTCTAACTAGTAATAAGAATAGTTAGCATTTACCAAACATTTATGGGTCAGGCATGGAGCTAAATGTCTCATTTCATCCTCAAAAACTATCCTGTGAGGCAGAGGCTATCAACACCATTTTATATGAGAAAAAAGAATCAGAGGTTAGGTGACTCACCGAAGGTCACAACACTTGCTGATTTAAAACACTGCAAATTTGGGATTTAAACAAGTCCATCTGATGCAGTTAGTCCAAGGCCTGTGTTCCAGTCACTCCACCACACTGCCTCTGCTAGAGAGTTTCAGGGGAACTGTAAGATCAAGGAAAGCTCCGTAGAGACAGGGGCTGGATTGCATCAGTCCACAGAGATGACAGATGGAGGATGATAGCTCTCCATCTTCTGCGACTTAACAGCCTAAACATAGCTGTCCCCACTTGTTTTCCCCTCTCTGAAGGCACAAGTGTCTATTCAGAGCACAGGAATCAGCGGCTGGCTATGCACAGCTGGTGGGTTAGAGTTTGGGCAGGGAAGGGCCAGGACTCCCTGGCACTTTCAGGGATTTTAGATAGCATCAGATGAGGGAGCTTTTGGTAGCAGCTATCACTTAGATGGATGGGTGATACCTGACCATGGTACCCCCCTTGCCCACCAGAGGAAGCTGAGGTGGGACCTGGAGAAGCTCATCCTGCAGACATGAGACAGGGAAGTGGCAACCTCAATGCCTAGGGAATCCACAGAGATGGAGGGCATCTGGGTGGGTATCTGTACAGAGGGGTTTGTGATTTGGGCAGCTGGATTAAGCTACCCAGATGTGAACAGCCTCAGAGTGCCTGAGTTCCTCACAGCTCTATCCTTCAACCCAACTGCCCATCAGCAACCATCCCTGCCAATGATCAATATATGTATTATGCTACATAATCTTCAACAGTCCTTCAATGTGCATGATGAGGAATCTGAAGCTCAGAGTGGTTAAATCACTTGCCTAAGGTCACACAACCTGGTCTCAAGCCCAGGTCTGGCTGGCTCAGAACCTTGTCCTCAACAATGGAATTGCAGAGCTTTATTCTGTAGGATGGGTACATTTTGCTGATAGACCACTTTGCATTTGCTCTTACTCTTTACCTACCCACATACCAACCTTAGAGGGGCAGTTAAGTTTAGTTCAGCAAGTGCTACTGGAGCAAGCACGGCCTTGAGTTAGACACTTAAGGGTAAAAAAACGTTAAGTCAACAAGATAGAAAGTAAAACTGGGTTTAAAGCAATTTAGAGCAATAAGGTGAATGAGCCTCGGCTGGAGTCATCTGGAGGGCTTCCTGGATGATTCTGGGTGGGGCCAAGAAGATTAGGACTTGGAGAAGCACTGGAGAAGGCAACACAGGTAGGGATGTGGAGGGGAGGGGAGGGAGTGCCAGGCTGGCTCTTGTGTCCCCGCAGTGGTGAGGAGTGGGGCCATCAGTCACCTCCGTCCTGTGCCACAGCTGCAGCTCTTCTCCCTCCACCCTGCCCACCTGTGCTCTTCGTGCAGTCAGGCCCAGCTCAAACAGCACCTCCTCCAAGTGGTCTTCTCTAAGGATGCCAGCCCTCCCTCAGTGCCCTCTCCTCTGAGACTTTGGGACACATTTGGTTTCTCTACTCATGGGGCTTTTCAGCCTGGGCTGCCAACGCGTGGAAATCTTTGCACTAGATTTACACTGTCTCACAGTCTTCGGTCAACCCCAGCCCTCTTGTGAAAACCTCAGAGAATTCACACATCCCTCCCGTACCTCCTAAAGGAGATTTCCCCTAGTTGTAAAAAATCTCTCTTGCGTATCCCTACCACCAACAAAGATTTTACTTAGCTTGACTTTCTGAAGTTTGTATTATAAAAACAAGAGTTTATTTTCCAAATATGGAATCATAATATTGAATATTAATACTGATTACAGTGTTTCAAAATATAACTTCCTGCCCTCACAGCAGTCTGAGCATTATTTGGTCCCCACTGGCCCAGCAGACACCAGCCCCATACTCGAGATGTAGGTCGACAATTACTTAACCATCTGCCTGCCTTCTTGATCATAAAATTTTTGTAATAGTGCCTATACACCTCCCACCAATGTTTCAAAGAAATTAGATAATGAAATAAAAGCACTTAGCACAGACCATGGCACACTGTAGATACACAATAAATACTAATTACGTATAACCAGTATCCCTTAGGGTTCCCTAGAGCTCTAGCCAAGTTAAGAGCTGAGAGATCACAGATTCAACTTTTCAGGACCAGGGAATTGAGAATCAAGACAACTCCGGAAGTCTACCTTATGACTAGGTTATGGGAAGGGGAGGTAGCAGAGGATTGCTGGCTCTGGTAAGTGACCCCACTGTCCTCTTCCAGGAAGCCCAGAGGAACGAGGTCTGATACAGTGGAAAGCTGGGGCCCATGCCAACAGTGAGATGTCCACCAGCCTGAAGAGCTATGACTTTCCCATTGGGATGAGCACGGTAAAAAGAACTGCCTTTCTGAAATACATTCCTATCTGCCCAGTCTTCAAAGGATTTTCTTCAAGGTCAAAAGACCAGCTTCCAGTTCCAGAAGATACCCCACAAAATACAGAAACTGGGTCTGTGTGCACCAAGGTCTGAAAAACTGTGCCCAGGAAAGGTAGGATGTCTGTTAGTCTATGGCTTTTGTGGGAGGGTTGAAAAATCACAACATTCTTCTGCTTTAACCAAAGAGAAAACAAAGTACTCAGTTTCCATTTCTGTGACCTATTTGAATGTTTTCAATCAGAAGGCATATTGGGTAAAAAGTCAATATACATATGTGGAACTCCTTAGCCATTTTATAGTGACAGTGGAACTTCCCAACAGGTGTGGGCCAGTAACCTTGTAGGAGGTTACAAGTATACTGAAGTATTGATTCCTTTGGCCTTTGGTTATCTGGGCTGATACTGGGTCAACTGGAGCCAATGAGCCGTAAACTCTAGCTACAGGCAGCCTCATCCTTACACTCCAGTATGATAAATCACACTTTATGACATAGCAAAGGTTGAGAAATAACTGACATAGCACAAGAATAGGAAAAATCCTCTCACATAAGGTGCCTTGTTTAAATAGTTGTAATAAAATAAAACCCCTACGAAACAGAGTGACTTCAGTTACCCTAAAACTATGCCACATAGGCCCAGATGCAGTAATGTGTTTCAAGCCCTTAAAAAAAATCAAAGTAGTTTTAATGTGCACACTGCCTCAGACAAGTTCCAACAAAGTGAGAGCTTAGCTTAGATGACTCCTTAATTGTAATAAGTCACTTAAATAGAAATTTCTATGTACCAGGGATTGTCTTAAGTACTTGATGTGTATCAACTAATCACACAATCCTGAGATAGGCTGGTCTTTGCTCTTAATCATTAGGTAACAATGCCTCTCTAATTCAAATTTATAACCTCTAATTATGCTGCATGATGATAATTTGGCAGTATGTGGAAATGAACTCATTTGCCCCCGTCTAGGCTCAGAGAAGTGATCTGTAACCCTCATATACTTGGCAGCCTGCTGTGCCACTTGTGGTACTGAGCTGTTAGAGAACAGAGGGGACTGGTGGTATTATGGCTCCAAAAAGGATGAGAGCCAAGCAGGATCGTCTGCTTTAGTGTCTTAAAAAACCCACCTGTTTATTAGCTTAGTAAGGTAGCTACTAAAAAAACACCAGGCACAGGTACGCACACCAAAGGATCCTAGGAAGGATGTGACCCAGAACTGACTAGATGGTCTTCTTAATCTTGAGCCCTCCAAGCTCAAGAAAAACACAGAGGACATTATCAACGACTGAGTAAGGCCGTGGGGCAGAATTGTATGTGGAACCAGGAAATTGCTAGTTGGTTGACAGCCTATCCCAAATAAATATTAGCCACAAACCTATTATTAATTAGCTTGTGAGGGTGAAAAAGGGGAAGGTCCAGGTGAATCAAAAGAGCAAACCAGTCCAATCAGAGCAGCAATGGTTTGTGAAGGGCAAAACTCAATAAAGTTTATACTACAGTAAGGTTACCATTATACTGGTCAGCCAGAAAGTTTCTTAACATGGATATATACAATTGTCTTGACACTGCAGCCTGAGGTGATCAAGGTGGGCTACGCAAGGGGCTATGGGATTTATTTTACTGCTGTATTTTGGACAGACACTTATATAACAACATACTCGACACTATGGAATCTAATAATAAAGCCTGCTCTCTCAGCAAATCTTGCCAGCAGGGTTGTCCTGAGGGACTGAGCCCACGCTGAAGGAAGTATCACCACTGGAGAGTCTGTATTCCAGCACCAATAAACACAACCATCTGCTCAGTTCTACTATTATTTATTTTTTTAAATATTTTTGAAAAAATATAATTTTTTTACAATATTTTCAACTTAAACACTATTCACACTGAACACGTATGGCAGCTTAACCTACCCAAATAAGAAGTTTAAGAAGCCAAAACTGTTCTAGCTTTGTTAAAAGAAAAGTTGTGCTGCAGACTATTGTAGTGATGGTTAACAAAGCAAGGAAAAGCACCACTCAAATCACAGGTTACAATTTCTTTGTTCAATTGGTTATGGGTTGGTCAAATGTTAGACTTTACACAGGTATAGCTTTGATGCAATGACTCCTTAGAAGAGGATGCAATTCTCAAATCACATACTTTCTCAGATGTAACATTAGGGGAATTCAATATTTCTTACATGATAACATACCATAAAAGCTAGGACTTTGGTTACTAAGGTTACAAGGTAGTGAACCTAAGACATACTTGTTTATAAAAAATTATTTCAAATTAACTAACAAGCCTTCATCAGAAAAAGAAGATTCTTTCTGATGGGGACAAATGTAAATTTAAGTCTGAACTGAGAAATTAACTTAACTACTAGAACTTAAATTTACTCATTTAAAAAAAGTTTAGACATTAACAAGTATTAGTTAACCCTAAGGGACCAGTTTAGTCTCAAAAAGGACAATTCACTAAGATTTAGAGGTCATTTAATTTGGTGCTTTGACACAACTTGACTGGTGCTTCTTTCCTCACTGTCTTCACATCAAGCCATGGGGCCAATTCTATTTTCAGTAAATGTTTGACAGCTTTTTACTTAATAACAGTCTCAGCACTTTTATTAAGCATGCAAGACTAACAAAACTTTGGCAATGCATAAGTGTAACACAGTGACAAGAGAGAGCTTTTACAATTAAGTCTTCTAATACTGCCTTCACAGTGTGGAAATTGTGCTACATCCACCAAAAGAGGGCCCCGTCTACTCAAATATTTTAGTACTTCACCCCAGGAACAAACTCCTTTGCATTTGGATTCAGATTGCTCTTGACCTGGAAAATAAGTACATAAAAAAGCAAGTTCATTAACAGATAAGCTTCAGATACTCAGAAGCAGTCAACCCAGATCCACATGCAAAAACATCTTCCAAAAATATAAGACAAAGGCAAGAATTCAGATTGTAAGGTCAAACTTAAGTCAAAAAAAAAAAAAAAAAAAAAAATCCACAGCAGGGAAAGGAGGAACCAGAGGTAAGCTACATATATTATACCAAATTTTATCAACTTTCTAAAGAGAAAGTAGAAATTGAAATTAAATTTGCTTAAGTATAATCAGAAACTCACTAACTTCACATCAATTAAAGGAATGTCTCAGAACACGGAATTCTGTTCATTTAACTATGATACTTGACTTACTATTTAAACAGTTTCATACTATGCAAAAATACTACACAAGTGTTGAAATGATGATAAAAGTGATTGGGGAATGGTTTATGGATTAATTTTACTTTATGATGCTCCTTGAAAATATGGAGTTGTCTTTCTACAACTGCTGTATTCTAATTCCCACAGGTAGCATGGTATATAAGAGGAAAAGAAAACTGCATGGGGAGTCAGAAGACCTAAGTTGGAATCCCAGCTCTGCTAACTAACTTCTTATATAGGCCTGGATAAGTCACTCTTTGGGACTTCATTTTTGCATCAGTTAGGGGAAGACTGGGCCAAAGCCTCTAAGAGCCTGAGAGACTTGTACCACCATTATTTTGTATTTCTAAATCTTTACTTTCCTAAGCAGATGTGTCAGCATATAGGGAATAGCTGGAAATTTTCCTCTACCACATCTCTGAATGCAAGTTATCAAGACAAAAAGAAACCAGGACGGATTCCAGGGCCTGAAATGTAGGCATGCTGGCAGGATTTTAGATTGAATCTGAGCCCCCAATATCACTTACTTCAAGACCAAAGCATATTAAACAACATGTTGGAGCAATAATTTAAGTTTCATAATTTATATACAACCATTCCCTTCTCTCAAGGGAAATATATCTAAACTTTAGAAGTCTGAGGTTTAAATTTAAAAACAGTGTTCTTGAATGTCCAATCTTTTGGCAGCTACAAAAGAATGAGAAGGAATTAACCTCAAATAGACTGAGTCAAACAAACCAGTTTCTAGACAATGGAAAGATACTGGGTCCAGTTAAAGTTACAGATTATGCCCAGCAAAGGGCTTCCCTCCTCAGAGCAACTAGGATTATTTGTGGAGTGCCTAATGTAGCCATAAGCAAGCATATCTCAACAGACTATTCAGATCATGTATCTGCTCAATTGGGTTACTGTCATTACTGCAACAAAAGCTATACCACAAGTAAATTTCAGTGTTCTCTATACAGCCCTTTAGAAAAATGGTTTCCAAATGCCTGATAGGGCAGGCTGGCAGTATCCTCTGGGAGTGCTTTTTAAAAATTAACATGCCTAGATGATTGATTCTGCAGGTCTGGGATGATGCTGAGAAAATTTTTGTAATGCTTCATAGGTAATTATGACATACAGCCAGGTTAGGAAATCACTGCACAGTGAACAGAAGACAACTGCAAAAATTACTTCAGAGTCTAGGGGTAAATTCCAGAGAACCATCTTGTAGAAGCAACTAGACAGATTGTCCATATGGAAAGAAAGTTTAACATTCTGACTTTAAATTATTTTATCTTAATTTTAGCAAAGGAATCATTAGGTTTTACTCTAGTACTGATGCTTAGTTATCAAAATTTCTGAAAAAACTTTTCACTACAAATAAACCATCAGCAATGAGACACTGAGAATAACTAAAAATGTAAAAAGATTTGTGTTCCTTTTCTGCCAAGAGCTTGTAAAAGTCCTTATCACAGTTCCAAATGGAGTCAGGGTAACTCAATGAAAATCCTGGGTCAGGAAAAAAAATCTCAAATTTTATCTTTCAGAAAAAATTTGTAATTTCACCAAATATTTAAGACAATTAAAGAGCAAAACCTCTCCATCAAGCTACTTTTGTATAGGCAAGTCACATGAACATCCTGTGTACTCCCTTTTGAATTAATGCTTTAAGACATTTCCTAGGGCAACATAGTTATCATAACTAAAAGCAGTGGCAAGAAGTCTGTTAGTAGTCTCAGGCTAGCTCCAGAGTGTTGCCAGAAGTCACTCCTTATCATAAGTGAGACCAGGAGGCCTCTGCTTCCATAGTAAGAAGCAGCAGAATTTCTGAAGGGGAAGAGATGTAGAACTCTTCTTAAATAGATGGTTGCTAGCTTTTCCACTTATGGGAGAGAGATGAGCTGAGCTAGGTTTTAAAAAGATGAAAAAATAACTCTTTACCACAAGATCTTCCAGGGAAGAGCCATCACTGATAACAAGGTCATTAAATTGGTCTTGGATTTGGTCCATAGTTTGTGGGAGATCTCGAGCTGGAATAAACCACTCATGTTCCTCTTCTTCTTCCAGCATTTCCTGGAAACAGCGTTCAATAAATTCTTCTTCCCATAACTCCTCTTCTATCTGGATTTATAATAAATAAAGGGTAAGTTATAGCATACTTGGTAAGATGACATCACTAGAAAAGGCTTAAAGAATCTTGAACTAAACCATTTAGAAACAATGTTATACCTTCCTCCTTTGCTTCTGTGCTAAGGAAAAAAAATCTTTTCCATAAAACCTGGAAAGATCTGTTTAGGGTTCTGCTATGTCTTTATTTGTCACAGCAGAATATTCCTTTTTTCCACTGAGGGTGGCGGGGAAGAAGTAACAAAGAAGTGTTCTCATGGAGGAATGTGTATCAGAATTACCTATGATACTTCTAAAACTATATACAAACCCTAAACCCACTCAAAAATGACTGGAAAAAAAAATCTTTGGGTAGGACTTCCCTGGTGGCACAGTGGTTAAGAATCCACCTGCCAATGCAGGGGACATGGTACAGTGGTTAAAAATCCACCTGCCAATGCAGGGGACACGGGTTTGAGCCCTGGTCCGGGAAGATCCCACGTGCTGCGGAGCAACTAAGCCCGTGCGCCACAACTATTAAGCCTGCATTCTAGAGCACGTGAGCCACAACTACTGAGCCCTTGCACTACAACTACTGAAGTCCGCACACCTAGAGCCCATGCTCCGCAACAGAAGCCACCTCAATAAGAAGCCCGCGCACCGCAACAGAGTCGCCCCCGCTCACCGCAACTAGAAAAAGCCCTCATGCAGCAACGAAGACCCAGCGCAGCCAAAATTTAAAAAAAAAAAAAAAAAAAAAAAAAAATTATTTGGAGGGTAGGGTCAGCAACTAAACAATCTCACTGAAATAAGACTACATTGCTTTACTCTTGAATATATATAACTGGATATGGTGAAATCAAGCTGGCTACTAATTATCAAAGCCAGGATCAGAGAGAAACTAGATGAAAGGTAGAAACAGGTGCCAGAAATATGGGAATAAAAGACATCTATCAATGTATGAGAGTTCTCTAAAAAGAACAGTGGTGTCAGATTTTGAGGCTGATCAGAATGAGAACCTTACATGAAAAACAGTACAATCTGTACCCCAGTACCTGTGCCTATCTGCTCCTGATTCCAGCTCTCTTGACTTTCACTGCAATAGAACAATCTGACTGGTGTAAGGTAGTGGTTTCCAAACCTAATTGCTCACTGGAACCACCTGGGAGCTTTTAAAAAACACGTTTCCCGGGCTTCCCTGGTGGCGCAGTCATTGGGGGTCCGCCTGCCAATGCAGGGGACACGGGTTTGTGCCTCGGTCAGGGAGGATCCCACATGCCGCGCAGCGGCTGGGCCCGTGAGCCATGGCCACTGGGCCTGCGCGTCCGGAGCCTGTGCTCCGCAACGGGAGAGGCCACAACAGTGAGAGGCCCGCGCAAAAAAAAAAAAAAACAACAAAAATACGTTTCCCAGGCTTCACCCTAAATCCTTCTGAATCAGAATCTATGAGTGGGACCCCGAAAAAAGCTCCCTAGGTTATTTCAATGAGCTGTTAAACCTGGTAGTAATCAGCATCCAACTAAAATAGGAGTGGTGTGGTGGCACATAAATGCATGTATTTCATATATAAGGGACCAAGTGAAAAACGCATTTCAGGGAAAAGTACATTTATATTATTTGACAGCTGTCATAGGCTACAATAAAAGAGCATGTTTATACACAAAACTAACTTGTCTGTTGAATTCCTCTTCATTTTCCATCCACATGTACTCTGCAAATGGATTGTCATCTTCATGAGAATGACCGTTAATAATCACATCTTCATTGATGATGCTTGGGCTAGTACTGCTGCGACTTGGATCTTTCATGGTTGGTGTTAGATATAGTTTTTAGCCTTAAAAGAAGAACAATACAGTTAATCTAGTCAGTCATTCTTTCAGTTCTAGCATCCATTATTACCAGCCATCATGATTAGGTATTAGATGTACATGATATATTAACGCACATGATAAACACAGCAATTGGAAAGCTTTTTCTCCTAAATGATTTTAATGTTTAAGAAATAGCTGAGAATAGCCTAGATTCATCTAATGTTTTCTAATAACAGTAAACAAAGGCAATCAATTGTTTAAATGGAATCCCCAAACCATCAAATTTTTTTTAAATTGGATATTCTGTGCTTTATAAAACAAGCATGGTTTGGAAGACTTAAGTCATCAAGAGACTTTATGAAAAGCAAATTCTACTTTTTAAAATTGTTATTAAAAAGCCCAGGGTCTCCCTGGTGGCGCAGTGGTTGAGAGTCCGCCTGCCGATGCAGGGGACACGGGTTCGTGCCCCGGTCCGGGAAGATCCCACATGCCGCGGAGCGGCTGGGCTTGTGA
This sequence comes from Mesoplodon densirostris, assembly GCF_025265405.1. NCBI lineage: Eukaryota > Metazoa > Chordata > Mammalia > Artiodactyla > Ziphiidae > Mesoplodon > Mesoplodon densirostris. The sequence continues at coordinate 118,952,198 of NC_082663.1, read as the reverse complement.
GCCATGGCCGCTGAGCCTGTGCGTCTGGAGCCTCCGCAACGGAAGAGGCCACAACAGTGAGAGGCCGGTGTACCGCAAAAAAAAAAAAAAAAAAAAAAAAAAAAAAAAAAAAAAAAAAGCCCAGAGACTAGAAGTGAAAACTAACAAACTTTTAATAACTCCTAGTTCCTTAGTCGCGAGGTATAGCTCTGGCTCTCTCGACTTCATAGCCCATTCTCTATTTGCTTTATCTTTGGGTCCATGTTGAGTTCCTCCATGTCTGGATTTTCCCACTGTACAGTAAGTATCAGGCATCTAATCTCATATAGTAGATCTGGTTTCTTATACTCTACTCAATAGGTGATAACATGATCTAACCTAGCTGATATGTTGCAGGCTAAAAGTATGAAGCATAAAGTTTCAGATTCTACAATAGTCTACCAATTCACTGACTCTGAAATTACTAAAAAAATGGGTTTACATAAAGCAAGAGTCACTTGTACATAAATCCAAACATTAGTGTGACTTGTGCCGAAGGAAGGAAATAGCCTACCTAATAGAGTTAAAAAAAAAAAACTTCTTCAGGCCTTCTTAAACTTATAATCAAATAAAATACTAAAACCAAAATCTCCTACTAGAAATAGTTTTTTTCTTTGGGTAAGGTTCAGGTAAAGACTTGCTCTATGTATGTTGCCTGGCCCTTTACATTCATTTTATGGGCTTATCCTTAGGAAAACCTAAGTATAATAAAACTTATAGCTGTTCATATAACATGAATTTAGTCTCTAAGCTGTGGTAGGGGGTCATATCCTGGCATACACATGCATTTCCCTCAAGACTGAATACTAATGACAACAGTCATCATGGTGGTAGCATTTTCAATTGTTAGGAAGTCCTGAATTAAAAATTACTGAGAACTTCTGCCTTACTTATTCATTGTTGTATGTATATGAAAGAAAGGCAGAGACAGACTGAGATTTATGTGCTAGGCTGTGAGTAGAAAGGAAACATGATGTAGGTTAAGAAAGTGAAGCACTGTGAAAGCAGACACGACAGAAAACAGATGATGGGGGCCTCCCTGGTGGCGCAAGTGGTTGAGAGTCCGCCTGCCGATGCAGGGGATACGGGTTCGTGCCCCGGTCTGGGAGGATCCCATGTGCCGCGGAGCGGCTGGGCCCGTGAGCCATGGCCGCTGAGCCTGTGCGTCCGGAGCCTGCGCGTCCGGAGCCTGTGCTCCGCAACGGGGGAGGCCACGACAGTGAGAGGCCCGCATACCGCAAAAAAAAAAAAAAAAAAAAAAAAAAAAAAAAAAAAAAAGAAAACAGATGATGGATATCTTTGATACTTTTATTTATCATTAATCTTGGATTAAATAAACCCCCTTATTATTATTTTTTTTTGCGGTACGTGGGCCTCTCTCTGTTGTGGCCTCTCCCATTGCGGAGCACAGGCTCCCGGACGCGCAGGCTCAGTGACCATGGCTCACGCGCCCAGCCCTCTGTGGCATATGGGATCTTCCCAGACCGGGGCACGAACCCGTGTCCCCTGTATCGGCAGGCGAACTCTCAATCACTGCGCCACCAGGGAAGCCCAACCCCCCTTATTTTGATAACAAGTGTCGTTCGACTAGAGAGCAATCAGTTCCTCTAAAGAAAATTACTCATTCTTTTTTTTTTTTAGAAAATTACTCATGCTTATATGTCAAGGCTACCAAACATTTATATGCTCATCTTTAAACAAATTACATTTTTTTTTTTTTTTTTTGGTGGTACGCGGGCCTCTCACTGCTGTGGCCTCTCCCGTTGCGGAGCACAGGCTCCGGACGTGCAGGCTTAGCGGCCATGGCTCACGGGTCCAGCCGCTCCGCAGCATATGGGATCTTCCCAGAACCAGGACGCGAACCCGTGTCCCCTGCATTGGCAGGCGGACTCTCAACCACTGCGCCACCAGGGAAGCCCTAAACAAATTACATTTTAGACTAGACTCAAATATTATGAAAAGCAGGGGGTCAATTCTGCTTTGCAACTGGATGGAACTTTGTTTACTCTGCATATGAACTGATCATTAAACTATATTCAAAGACACCCCAATTTATAACAGCTTTACATTATTATTTTCCCAACATGTGTCCTATCCCAACTCGTACCCATCAAATCCTACGTTTCAGAAGACCACAATATTAATAAGTGACATATCTTTAGTTAAAACAGCAAATAAAAATCATGTTTAGCACACAGTACAGGATATCCAAGTAGAATTGAATAGTTAAGTAGCAATTATACATGTGAGACATACTAGAAATACTACTAACTTGTGTTTGAATGTGCTTCAGGTGACTAATTATCTATATATAAACGCAATTTTTTTAAAAGAAAAAAGTGTTCTCCGTACATTTCACAAGCATAACAATGAAACAATGAAAAATCTGCATCAGCAAATTCTGTAGTCTGAGAATCTCAAGGGACTCCCTCCCTCCTTGTTTGATGCCAACCAGTAACAAATAAAATATAAACAGTGCTTAGCCTAAAGGGCCCAATCCCTGCATTTGACATGTCTCTAGGTCAGCTTTTTGCCGATTATCACCTCATCAAACAACCCGTGGCTTTGGTATAGATCCCAGTGAAAGAGTCTATGAAGGACAGTAAATGAAATTTCGGTCAAGTAATATTTGGGAAACAAATCATAACTGGAACCAGTAAAAATCAACTGGAGCCTGGGCACTAATCTTACACCTTAAGATAGCTGAGGAAGGAACAACTGCTGACCAGATTTCTGATACAGCTAGCCAAGTGAAAAGCCAGAGGGGTAAGTATCATTTACTTTCAGAACGTTGACAGACCTACAATTACTGAGTACAAGGTGTTCTAATATAAGGTATTGTATCAGATTTTAAATTTTCTTCTATGACCTGTTTTTTTTTTTGCAGTATGCGGGCCTCTCACTGTTGTGGCCTCTCCCGTTGCAGAGCACAGGCTCCGGAGGCACAGGCTCAGCGGCCATGGCTCATGGGACCAGCCGCTCCGCGGCATGTGGGATCCTCCTGGACCGGGACACGAACCCGTGTCCCCTGCATCGGCAGGAGGACTCTCAACCACTGGGCCAGCAGGGAAGCCCTATGACCTGTTCTTGATCCTTCTTAGACCACACTCTTTAGATTGTGTCGTGTGTTTTGCTATTTTAAAAAATTGAGTATATAGTTCAAATACCATAAAATTTACAATTTTAAATTGTTAAAGGCAAATGTAGTAGCCAATGCCTGCAAAGAATAACAGTTGGGGCAAAAAGCCTGGGAGGAGGCTTCCCTGGTGGCGCAGTGGTTGGGAGTCCGCCTGGCGATGCAGGGGAGCTGGTTTGTGCCCTGGTCTGGGGGGATCCCGCGTGCCGCGGGGCGGCTGGGCCCGTGAGCCATGGCCGCTGAGCCTGAGCATCCGGAGCCTGTGCTCCACAGCGGGAGAGGCCGCAGCAGTGGGAGACCCGCGTACCGCAAAAAAAAAAAAAAAAAAAAGCCTGGGAGGAAAGGCTGGTGAAGGAGATGCTTTGGGAATAAAAGCTTTGAAAAGCTCCTGCATATTCTGGGAAACCTAAAAGGCCATGGGCATGCCCAGTGCTGGCAGCATGCTCAGAAAAGACCTAACAAGGCCCTACATTTTTCAGGCTTCTGGCTCTGCACATAAAATGAAGGTTAAGAAAGAGCTGTAAACTGCCCGAGTGTTAAAGATGTACCTCGGCATACACAAAAACCCATCTGCCAAGACTGGGAGAGTTTTATTTTTTGCTTAGGGGTAGTAAAGGACATCTCTTGAAAATAACTAGCTGGGACTTCCCTGGTGGCGCAGTGGTTAAGAATCTGCCTGCCAATGCAGGGGACACGGGTTTGACCCCTGGTCCGGGAAAATCACACATGCCGCGGAGCAACTAAGCCGTGCACCACAACTACTGAGCCTGTGCTCTAGAGCCTGCAAGCCACAACTACTGAAGCCTGCACACCTAGAGCCTGTGCTCCACAACAAGAGAAGCCACTGCAATGAGAAGCCCGTGCACCGCAATGAAGAGTAGCCCCCGCTCGCTGCAACTAGAGAAAGCCTGTGTGCAGCAACGAAGACCCAACACAGCCCAAACTAAATTAATTAAAAATAAATAAATTTTTTTAAAAAAGAAAAGAACTAGCTGACAACTAAGCTAATGGGACAGACTTCAATGGCCACACAAAAAATAATACAAGCTCTTACAAAATTTTTTCAGAAAGGTCACTAAACAAATAACAGAACAAGCAGAACAACCACCCTGGGGAGAGGGGAGAATATGATTTCCAGAGTTGCCATATAATAGTCACAATGTTCAGTTTTCAACAAAAATTATGAGGCATGCAAAAAAATAAGATAGTATGGCCTATAAACAGGAAAAAAAAAGAAGTTAGTAGGAAGTGTCCCTGCGGAAGCCCAGACATTAGGCTTATTAGGCAAATACTTTTTTTTTTTTTTGCGGTACACGGGCCTCTCACTGTTGTGGCCTCTCCCGCTGCGGAGCACAGGCTCTGGATGCGCAGGCTCAGCGGCCATGGCTCACAGGCCCAGCCGCTCCGCGGCATGTGGGATCTTCCCAGACCGGGACACGAACCCACGTCCCCTGCATCGGCAGGTGGACTCTCAACCACTGCGCCACCAGGGAAGCCCTAGGCAAAGACTTTTAAATCAGGTGTTTTAAATGTCCAGAGAGCCAAAGGAAACCACGTACAAAGAACTAAAGGAAACCATAAAAATAGCAAATAGCTTCATCAAATAGCAAATATCAATAGAGACAAATTATTAAAAAAAGCCAAGTAGAAATCCTGGAGATGAAAAGTACAATAAATGAAAATTCTACTTGAGGGTTTATAGCAGATTTGAGCAGGGAAAGAATAAGCAAACTTGGTAAGTCAACTGAGATTATTCAGTCTGAGAAACAGAAAGAGAAAATAATGAAGAAAAATGAACAGAACCTCAGAGACCAGTAGGACACTGCTACATGTACCAACATATGCATAATGGGAGTCCCAGAAGGAGAAGAGAAAGAGTATTAGAAGAAATAATGGCCCCAAACTCCTCCAACTTGATGAAATCTATGTTAGTCTACACATCCAAGAAGCTCAACAAACTCCAAGCAGGATAAACTCAAAGCAATCCACACTGAGACACACTGTAATCAAGTTATTGAAAGTCAAAGAGAGCATCTTCAAAATAAGATTAATAGCTGATTTCACATCAGAAACCAGAGGCCAGAAGGCAGTAGGAAAACATATACAAAGTGACTAAAAAAAAAAGTAAGACATTCCCAGATAAGTAAAAAAGTAAGAGCTTATTCATCACCAATAGACCTGTCCTATAGGAAAACCTAAAGTGAGTCCTTCATGTTGAAACAAAAAAATACGAGCATTAACTTGAATTCATCCAAAGAAATAAACAACAATGGTAACTACATAGGTAAATACAAAAATCACTAATAATGTATTTTTTGCTTTATAACCCCTCTTTCTCTCTATACGAAACTAAATTATTACTAGTTCATACTTGTTACAAACTAAGATGTTAGTTGTAATTCCCAGGGTAACCACTAGGAAAACCACCAAAAAAATATATAGTGAAAGGTGTATTGCTGGGGTGTATTATCATCCCATTCAGAGGCAGCCCAAAAGAAGCAGCTTCAAGACTCCAAGAGTCAATGAGCTCAAATCTATATATATTAGTCTCTTGTGGCTGAGAAAAAATTTTTCTCTAGAACAAAACCAACCAAAACTAAAAGAGGAACTACTGGAAATACAACAGAAGCACCTAATTTGCTTGAGTGATGTCTGAGGGCACAATGTAGATAATAACTCGACAAATACAGTTAAAAAAAAAATCTGGTAATCAAACCATACCAATCTGTTGCTATCTTATCTTTGTTCATGCTTCAATCCAAACCACTTTAAAACTGGCAGAAATGAACTGAGAAAGCCAATAATTTCCCCGCAATTTTTTAATGTTCATATTTACTTCAAATAATGTTTATTATGCTTTAAAATCCTAAAATTATCAGAAAATTGTAATTCAAATAATTTTTTAGCCTTACTCTCATAAAAGGATTTTTAAAATAACATAGTAATACTAACTCTGAACAAGCTATATTAAATTACTAATATTAAATATCTAGTAGTTGTTAGACTACACATAGTTAAGATTTTCCTAAACAAAAATTACAAAACAGTAAAACAGCAATGTATCATCTTACAGTGTTTTCAATAATCATTTAAAAAATTTTGTACATAGTTAGGAAATCTTGTTGGAAAAAGAAGCATTAAAGTGAAAGAAATGTACATATACAAAGTACATCCTACTTAAAAAAAAAGTTAGGGCTTCCCTGGTGGCGCAGTGGTTAAGAATCTGCCTGCCAATGCAGGGGACACGGGTTTGAGCCCTGGCCCAGGAGGATCCCACATGCCGTGGAGCAACTAAGCCCGTGCTCTAGAGCCTGTGCGCCTAGAGCTCATGTTCTGCAACAAGAGAAGCCACGACAATAAGCCGTGCACTGCAATGAAGAGGAGCCCCCACTCACCACAACTAGAGAAAGCCCACCCACAGCAACGAAGACCCAACACAGCCAAAAAAAAAAAAAAAAAAAAAAAAATTGAATGTACAAAACAGGTCCTAAGTGTATGTAAGTTTTTTCCTTTTGATCTCCAATCCTACTCAGAGGTAATGTTAACAGCTTAGTACGTGTCCTTTCATATCTCTTTGCTTATAGAAACACACATAAAGGATTTATATATTTTACAGAATCATGCTAAATATATTACATGAAATATCCTTACTAATCAACATGTAGAAGTACACTTTACTTTTTAATTGATACAGCACCAATTACTCAACAATTCCCCCTTTGATGCATTTACATTTCCAGTTTTTTCATTACAAACAATCCTGCTTCGATCACCCTTGTACACATATACTTTTCTATTTGAGCTTTCTGTGGGATACATTCTGGTAAGTGGGAATAACTGGGTCAAAGGCCGTGTGCACTTGTAGCTTTAAGAGAAGACAGATTATTTGCCAAAAATATTATGGTAGTGTACATTCCTATAATACACTGAATGCTCCCATTTCTCTGCATCCTCAACAGTTCTCTATATAAGCAACATAGCATTTTACTTTTGCAAACAGATGGGCTTAAAAAGAATCTGTTTTCCTCTACAGCTCCTGGGATATGCTTATCTTGCTTAGTAAGTCTTTTCCTACCTTGAGGTTATATTTCCTTTATTTTCTCTCAGTATTTTTATAGTTTCTTTTTTTTACATTTAAATCTTTAACTCGTGTGAACATTTCTTTGAGTATGATGTGAAAGATCTATATTTTTCCATATGAACACATCATTCATCATTATTTAATGAAAGCTTGTCCCTGATGTTTATCATAATCAAATTCCCACTTACATGGTTTCTAGATTCTTTGTTCCATGATGGTGTATTGTATGTATACTGTTTAATCCCCAACTTTTATTTTGAAGAATTTTAAACTTACAGAAAAGTCATAATAATAGTACAGTGAACATTTGTATTTTTCATCTAGATTCATCAACTGTTAACATTTTGCCACAGTTGTTTTCTCTATACAGTTTTTTTGCTTAACCATCTGATAAGTTGCAGACATTATGACCTTTCATCCTCAAATATTTCAGCACTGTATTTTACTCTTTTGATTACAGGAGCCTTTCAGTAAGTTTAAATACGTAGTAGCACAACTCACATCTCAACTTTCTTTGGGGGGTGGAAATCTTGCACTTTTATTCTTCATATGAACTTTAGAATAATTTTTCCATAAGAGTCTGACTGGAATTTTATTAAAAATTTGCAGCTTAATCAGGATCATCTTTTTATATTAAGCCTTCTGGCCAGGAAGATGGTACATCCGTTTACTTGGAATTGTTTTAACATTCCTTAAAACATAAATGAGTCAGGACTTCTTTTTACCAATAATGGTGGGCTAGGTTATTTGGACCAGTCTTTCCATTGAAAACTGGAAGTGTCGGATGCCATAGTCTTAAAGAAACACTTAAAAGCATTAAAGTGTTGAAGAGTAAGTAAAGTGGGAATTCTGAGAACAAAGTGGAACTTTTAAACACTGAAGCTGCCTTCGCACTGAGGACTTTTGCCCAGTAGCCTTCTTTGACCTTGGATGCTTCATGGGGCAAAAGGCATAAAGGTCAAGGTGGAAAACTGAAGAGAAGATCCTCCCCACTCTAAGCTGGGACCCTAAAGGGCTATAGGCTCAGGGTAAGGGTGAACCAAAAGCAACTCCCACTCCCCACCAAGCAAATCAAAAGGAAAAGGTGGAATGGAACACAGACACTGTGACTGTGGTTGGTCCTCCTGTGGATAGGAGGAATAAATTCATCACCTGGGAGGTCCAGAACATCCCAAGTCATGAAATGAGTATGAAGTAGTCCTGACTTGGTAGTGTCTCTAGTGCCAGTGCCTGGAAAAAGCAAATGTAAAACTCCCTGGGAGGAAGGCATCTTCATGCTAGGCCTTAAGGACCTCCAAAAATGATTTTTCAAGGCCAATAAAGAGTTCAAAATGAAAGATAACTAAATCCAGAAGGAAAAAGCAAGATACAACATGCAAGAATCAGAGCAATTTATAGAAGGCATAACCAGACCCATGTGGTAGATGACAAAAATGATCATTACATATCAAGCTTGAAAATATCTTCAGAAAACAGCAAAATATAAAAAGTGCATAGTAGATTTGGAAAAGAGCCAAATAAAACTTCTGGATATACAGAAATAACAACATAAACAAAAATGTAATAAGTCTGGCAGCAGATGAGATACAATAGGATTGGAAAACAAAAGAAAGTACCCAGAAAACAGCAAAAAGATAGAACATACAAAAGAGGATTCAAACAATGTAGAGGGCAGAGTGACAACTATCGAATTCCTGAAGAAGAAAAGAAGAAACATAGGGCAGAGGCAGGATCTGAATATTGCATATTTGATGAAAGCAATCAACCAACATGTTTAAGGAGCCCAAGAATCTCAAAGTAAGATAAATAAAAAGCAAGATATATCAAACTGCAGAATATCAAAGAGAATTCTAAAAACCAAAGACATTATTTTCAAAAAAGAATGAGAAAAACCAGCTGCTTTTCAACAATAATGAAAAGCAAAAGACCACACTGAAAGAAAATAACTGCAAACCCAGATTACTAGAACTCTACAGAAAATAGTTTTCAAACAAATGAACTAGAAACTTCCCATCCTTATATTAAGGAATCATTTGAATAACAAGAATTATGGGATCCCTGAAGACAAATGAATCTAAAATTATAAGAGCTTGGTACTTTTTAAACTAGTACATTATTAACAACCTTTAATTTTGTTTTTCTTGTTTTGATTCATCTATTCAGGTTTTCTACCTCTCTGGTTAACTATGGTAATTTTTATTTCACTAAAATTTTATTTCTCCATAAAACTATCTAATTTCTCCTATTTCATAGCTAATTTGACTATGTTCCTCTTTTCCTCGATTAGGCCTACCAGGGATTTATCGTAGGAAAAAAAAAATTCCAACTTTGCAATTTGCAGAACAGCAAGTGTAATAAAACTCTTCATATATATAAAAGAAAGGTGTGTGTGTTCACAATTTGCAAATGCATAGAATCTCTAGAAAGACAAAAAGCAGAGAAGCAAATTGTATCTGATAAGGGAACTATATCTAGAACATATAAAGAACTATTACAACTCAATAATAAAAGGACAACCAACCAATTTAAGATTTTTTTTTGATGTGGACCATTTAAAAAAGTCTTTATTAAATTTGTTACAATATGCTTCTGTTCTATGTTTTGGTTTTTTGGCCGAGGCATGTGGGATCTTAGCTCCCTAACCAGGGATTGAACTTGCAACCCCCCCCCGCCCCCCGCCGGCCATTGGAAGGCAAAGTCCTAACCACTGGACCGTCAGGGAAGTCCCCAAAACAACCAATTTAAAAATGCAAAGGATCTGAATAGACAGTTCTCCAAAGGCCAATAAACACATGAAAAGATGCTCAACATCCTTAACCATCAGGGAAAATGCAAATCAAAACCACGAGATACCACTTTATATTAGTGAAAATGTGGAGAAATGGAATGCTCATTCACTGCCAGTGGGAATGTTAAAATGGTGCAGCTGCTCTGGAAAAGTCTGGCAGTTCCCCAAAAGATTAAACACGGAATTACCTTATAACTCAGCAATTCCACTCCTAAGTATATACCCAAGAGAAATAAAAATGTCTACATAAAAACTTATACACACAAATGTTCACAGAAATATTATTCTTTTTTTTTTTTTCCCGGTACGCGGGCCTCTCACTGCTGTGGCCTCTCCCATTGCGGAGCACAGGCTCTGGACGCGCAGGCTCAGGCTCACAGGCCCAGCCGCTCTGCGGCATGTGGGATCTTCCCGGACTGGGGCACGAACCCGTGTCCCCTGCATCAGCAGGCGGACTCTCAACCACTGCGCCACCAGAGAAGCCCGACAGAAATATTATTTTTAATAGCCAAAAAGTGGATACAACCCAAAGGTCCACCAATTGATAAATGGATGAATACTGAAAATATGCTAAATGAAAGAAGCTAGTCACCAAGGAACACATATTGTATGACAGATGATGGGAACAAGATTTCTTTTTGGGGTAATGAAAATGTTCTAAAATTGACTGTGGTGATCAATGCACAACTCTGGCAATATACTAAAAACTACTCTACTATACACTTCAAATGGATGAATTGCATGGTATGTGAACTATAGCTCAGTAAGAGCTGCTAAAAACAAAACTGAGAATACTGGTTACCTACAGGGAGGAGAACTAGATGGCTAAGGATATTTTTTGTATCTTTTTTGGGGAATGGATTACCTATTTATTTATTTATTTATTTATTTATTTATTTATTTATTTTTGCGGTACGCGGGCCTCTCACTGCTGTGGCCTCTCCCGTTGCGGAGCACAGGCTCTGGACGCGCAGGCTCAGCGGCCATGGCTCACGGGCCTAGCCACTCTGCGGCATGTGGGAGCTTCCCGGACCGGGGCACGAACCCGTGTCCCCTGCATCGGCAGGCGGACTCTCAACCACTGTGACACCAGGGAAGCCCTGGATTACCTATTTAAAAATTCAACTTTAATAAACAAAACTCCTGCTTTTGGTTTTATTGATCTTTTCTACTTATTTTTTATTTTATTAATTTTACTTTCCTCACATTATTTTTCCCTTCCTTTTTACATAACTTCAATTTGTTGCTCTTTGTTTTTCAAGTTGACAAATGTTTATTTTCAACCTTTCACAAATAAAAATTTTTTATCTATGAATTTTCCCTAGAAATTTTAATATACAGTTACCAACTTTAGGTAACTACAAATTATTTAATTTATAATAAGCCAGAGATTATTCAGAAGAATATTCTTAATTTCCAAGTAGTTAAGGTTCTTTTGGTTACCTTTTGATGCCTGATTTCTAGTTTTATTATGTTATAAAATGCAGCCAGAAAACCTTCACTTTTGGGAATTTATTACAGTTTTGTTTGCAGACAACTAATGATTTTTGCAAAATGTTCCTTGGGCCTAAAGAGAAAAATGTGTGACTTGCATTTCTTTTCTTTTCTTTTTTTTTTCAATTTTTAAAATTGAAGTATAGTTGATTTACAATGTTGTACCAATCTCTGCTGTACAGCAAAGTGACTCAGTTATACACATATACACATTCTTTTTTTATATTCTTTTCCATTATGGTTTCACAGATATTGGATATAGTTCCCTGTGCTATACATTAGGACCTTGTTGTGATTTCTATTTCTTACATAAAAAATGATGCATATATATTAGGCTGGTCTTTTTTTTCTTTCTTTTTTTTAAACTTTACCTGTTAAATTCTGAAAGTGAAATATTCAAGTCCTCTACTATAACAGCTAGATTACCTGACCCAGTCTGAGGATCTGTCTCACAGGGAATTAACATTTTTGGTAACTGATGCTTGGTATTGTCTTTCATCATAACTTCGTATTTAGCTTTCTTAGTTTCTTTTTACATTCTATTCCTGTAATGTTTACTTTCCTATTTTAAGCAGATTTTTAAAAAAATACTTGATTTATTTTCTGTAACTTACAAACTACTGTGGAATTTCAGTTGGTTTTTTCCCCCCAGTTTTGAGATGTAACTGACATACAGCACTGTATAAGTTTAAGGTGTACAGCACAATGATTTGACATATCTATTGTGAAATTAGTTTGAACAGTTTTCTATCGATTAAAAAAATACTCTATACACCCTCAAACCAACCCAAGACATTTAGAATGCTTTACCTTCTTCAATATATCCAACCCAATCCCTGCTCCCAGACAAAGCAAGACCTTTAGAATGATTTTACTTACCCAATTCCTCTCCCCACCCCATATCCTGAGTTTTGTAGAAATAATTGAGCACTGTTAGATCTACACTATTAGGTTTTCCCCTAGATTATATATGTAAAGAATCATCTTCCCCTAACTTGACACCTTTGTTTTGCCTTAATATTTCTTCAAAAGGTTACAAATTTCTAAGCTACTTCATGTCTGAAACTGTCTTTTGCTTTCATATTTGAACAGTAATATTAAGTGGGACAGATTTAGACTTGTCCTTTCTATCAATAACCTACGAATATTCCAACTTTCACTATTGTAGAAAATGAATTTTCTTTCTTTTGTAAACATGCTGTTTACATCACGCCTGATATGAGAGCCTAACACCTAAATTCAGAGATTTTGCCAGATTCTGGTTAGGTGAGAGCTGTTTTTTCTGATGCCTGGCACTTTAAATCTACAAACTCTTTATTTCAGCTGTTTGTTCCCTTCTGAAATGCCTCTTACACATTCTGGTTTCCAGCAGTGTCCATCCTTTCATAGTCCCTACAAAATTTTAAAATATGGAAATCTTCTAAGTTTTAGAAAAGTCTCCCCCTACTTTCTTAAGAATTCTCATTAGACACTTCATGATATATGTAAATCAAATTATGCTGTATACCTTAAACTTACACAGTGCTATATATTTCAATTATATCTCAATAAAACTGTAATAAAAAAATAAAAACATTAACTCTTCAAAAAAATTCTCATTAAAATTCAAACAGGATTCTCTTTCCACTTTTTTCATTAAACTGACTCCACAGGGAATTCCCTGGTGATCCAGTGGTTAGGATTCCGGGGTTCCACTGCTGGGGGCCTGGGTTTGATCCCTGGTCAGGGAACTAAGATCCCACAAGCCGTGGCACGGCCAAAAAACCCCAACCCCCCCCCCAAAAAAAACTGACCCCACAGACATAACACCTTTTCTTATTCCACTGGACTCTACTTTGAACTACAGTAGACTCCTTAACCTTATCTGTACACATATATATTTTATACGTATGTATTTTAGAGAAGATAAAGAAATTTCTGCATCACCCTCTGTATTTAATTCAGAAGTCTGTGAGCAGCGCTGAATATTTTGTTTTAATGTTTGGCAGTATAAAGGAATGATTAAAAGCATGGGCTCTGGGATTTCCCTGCTGGTGCAGTAGTTAACAATCCACCTGCCAATCCAGGGCACACAGGTTCAATCCCTGGTCCAGGAAGATCCCACATGCCGCGGAGCAACTAAGCCCGTGCGCCACAACTACTGAGCCTGTGGTCTAGAGCCTGCGTGCCACAACTACTGCGCCCGCGTACCTAGAGCCTGTGCTCTGCAACAAGAGAAGCCACTGCAATGAGAAGCCTGCGCACCACAACGGAAGAGTAGTCCCCTCTCGCCGCAACTAGAGAAAGCCCGCGCGCAACAACGAAGATCCAACGCAACCAAAAATAAACAAATAAAAATAAAATTAAAAATTAAAAAAACAAAAAAGGGGCTCTGGAACCAGGCTACCTTTCTAGCCATGTGACGATGGGCAAGTTATTTAACCTCTCTGTGTTTCAGGTTCCCCATCTGTACCTAGGCAGACAGCCTGGCACATAACAGTATTCTTAAACACTTAGAGCAAATATAAATTTGTATAAATAAAAATAATAGGTCCAAACATCTGTAGGAGTGAAACAATGTCACAGAAAAGTCCCAGAGAGTATAACCCTAATCTCAACTGTAGTGTAACCAGGGTGATCAGGTCAGAGTAAGGATGGCTCAACACTGCTGATAAAAGCACATCAGAAATACCATCCTTATTTATAAAAACTGATACAAAAAATAAAAAGCAAAGGCAATTCAAATAAACTCACGCTACCCAATGTGGTAGCCACCAGGTACATGTGGCTATTTAAATTTAATTTTAATTCAATACAATTAAAATTTTAGTTTTTCAGTTGCACTTGCTACATTTCAGGTGCTCAACAGACATGTGCTTAGTAGCTATCTTACTGGACAGCACCACTCTAAACGATGAGGACATTAAGAAAAAAGATTTGAGTTATTGGAACTGAACCTCAGGCTGTAACATATACAAACTATTAATGTATCTGTGCAACAGGGTGATCCAGATCACAAAGACAACAACTTGGACAACTTTAACCTTGCATTGGATTCAAGTCCCAGATATGCCACTAACCACCTAGAGGGCCTTGGATATGCTACTAAATTCCAGGCAACACACTATAGTGGTTAAGAGCACATAATCTCTGGAGTATTTGGATTTGAATTCCAGCTTTTATTAGCTATGTAACAGTGGGCAAGTTACTTCACATTTCTCATTTATAATCTTCATTTTACAGTAGTACTTACTGCCTACAGACATTAAAGATTAAATACTTGTAAAAGCACTTCGAACGATGCCTGGCATTACTAAGTGCTATGGAAATATGTGCCTAATAAAATAATCTCTCAAGTTTCTATTTTCCCGATTTCAAAAAGGGCAGGATAAAACTTACTCTGCCTAGGACTTCCCTGGTGGCACAGTGGTTAAGAATCCGCCTGCCAATGAAGGGGACAGGGATTCAAGCCCTGGTCCGGGAAGATCCCACATGCTGCGAAGCAACTAAGCCCGTGAACCACAACTACTGAAGCCTGCACAGCGCAACAAAGAGGAGCCTCCACTCGTGGCAACTAGAGAAAGCCCGCGCACAGCAACGAAGACCCAACACAGCCAAAAATAAATAAATAAATAATTTAAAATTTGTATTAAAAAAAAACTTCCCCTGCCTATTTCACAGGTTAATAATAAATATGAAACCCACTTAGCTCCCATTCCTGAAAGAAACAGATAAGGAGGCTATACTTTTGGGAGAGTTACCCATCTTTTTATCATAGACACTTACTTGTGAGAAAAAATTAAGTTCTGTTCAAGTTCACAATTAACAAATAATATAAACAGACTAATTTGCCCCATATATCCTCTCACAAACCGGAAACAGAAGCAAAAAACAGCAAACACTGGGAATCTCATTAAAAACCCTGAGAGACCCTTATTTGCAAAAATAATCTGCACCCCACGAAATTTCAAACGCAAACCAACACCCGACCAACTGCTCAAAGGCAAATTGTGACAAATTATGCTATCAGGTTAACAAGATAAGCCAGCACATGCAAAATGGGAATTTGTCTTCTGTTGAAATGTCAAAAGCTGTCAGCTGTTAGACCTCATCCCATGGCATACTGGAAGCCAAATTCTTTCTAGAGTTTGCGGTTTCTGTGAGATGATGGGGTTGCAAAATCAGGGAAAATAAGACAATAAAAGGAAGCAGAAAAGGCCACCTTTTGCAGTTACTAGAGAATACCATTGCTGACTGCTTCAACAAATGTTTTGAAACAAACAACTTTACCATAAGCCATATATTTTTGATGGTGGGAGGGAATAAGCACAGTAGTAGAAATTAAAAAGTGAGATAACCAAAATCAAAAGAATATGAATTGGATGGGTTCATCTGGTTCAAAACAGTCCTGGAGTAGGAGCTGCCAGTACTCCAAAGGCCCTCCTATCCCGAGCACGGAATACAATGTAACTAAAAATAAGGGTCAGGGGAAGGCGAAGAAACCGGAGAAAGGGGGATCATCAGAAAGGTACAGGCTCGTGGACGGTTACAGAATGCTCCCCTAGGACGCTCGCCAGCCCGCCAGTCCCTCCGCCCCTTTCTCTTCCCCCACCCAAGCTTCTGGAGGAGCGCGCAAGCGCAGCAAGTAGGGGCTGCGCGTGGCGACGCGCAGGCGTAAAGTGGGGAGAAACAATGAGCTTTGTTGCCGAGGCGGCAGTGGGGGGCAGGGGGAAAGGGTATCGGAGGGTGGGTGAATCGATTGGAGGGAGGGGGAGCACGCGAGAAAGTGCTATCCCGGCAACCCTCGCGCGCCACCGAGGACCCGGATAGAGAGCTGCGAGGTCCAAACCATAATAATGACAATGAGAAAAAAGCGACGGCCATTTCTCAGAGAAGAAAGAGACTAAGTCGGTCCAAGATCATCCCTCAGACTCGGCTGGAAGAGGCAAAGAACAATGGGGGCCACACAGGCTTGGTGGCCAACAACCCAGGGGACCCTCTAGGCCCCTCAGCCGTCGCCGAGGTGCTGCCCCTCGACCGCCGGGCCGCCGCACCCTTCTCGCCGCTCCACCCGAGAGAACCCCTCACCCAGTGCACGGCAGCGGGGACGGCAGCCAACGAATCTGGTAGGCCTCCGCGGATCTCCACAGGCAGCGCCGCTACCCCGCTCGACGCGCGCTTCGCCCGCCGCCTCCCTTCTCCAGTCCAAACAAACACCCCAGCCCGGAAGTGACTTCACTTCCGCCGCCGCCGGCGGCTCCGCCTCTCGTTTTGTCATCGTTGCCCTCCGAGGCCACCAGAGAGCGCGCGGGAGAGAAAGGGCGACCTCAAAGTTCTCGTCGCCTAAGCGGCACACATGTGCATGCGCAACGGCCTTTCCGGCGTACCCCGGCGGCCGCGGGGAACACTGGGAGTCCTGTCGTGTTCTCTCAGGAAAACCGGAGTGGAGCTGGGCTAGTGTCCCCACGACCGCCCATCCTTCAAGAATGATGGGATGCAGTGAGTGGGGGAGCTGGGAAGGAGACCCAGGAAAGATACACAGACGTGGACTATTCACACCGCAACGGTTACCTCAAACACACTGACATCAAATAGGAACATCTAGATAACGACAGCGCACTCACACACCCAGGAACACACACCAAACGTGATACACAGCGTCAACTACGAATGACATGTACCAAATCATATCCAGAGATCCTGACACAGAAACATAACGCAGAAATAATAAACTAAGACAAATTCACAGAGGCATGTTAACTGATCTACAAGCACCTGCACTCATACACGTTCAGGAACACACTTTTTGAAGCTAGATCTTAACACACAGGCGCAAATTACCGAAATATATATGGTGACCAGGCTAAGGGAGGAAATACTCTGTCCAGAGGTAAGATAGAAGGGTGAGACCTAAGGGTCCAAGAATTTCCTCGTCCATGATCTTGGATGGGCTGCCCTGCACACGTTACTCTAATCCATGCTTCATCACTGGCACGTCCTGATATATTTTTAGTGATGCTAATCAAGCTACAGTGTATAAGAAAATTCCGAATATACATTATATTTGAGAGGGGACACACAAAAACTTCTAATTTCTTCCCCTTGGGGAAGTAAAATGAGGGACTGAGATTTATCTTTTTACTCTCTTGTAAAATTTGAATCTTTAAAAAACCACAAGCTTTTATAACTGCTAAAACTAAAGAAAGTTCCCTCCATGAAACTCTTGAATCCAAGCGAGGGCTTCTCTCTAGGGCCACTTCACTCATTAAAAATCTGCTTTGGGGCTTCCCTGGTGGCACAGTGGTTGAGAGTCCGCCTACCGATGCAGGGGACACGAGTTCGTGCCCCGGTCCGGGAAGATCCCACATGCCGCGGAGCGGCTAGGCCTGTGAGCCATGGCTGCTGAGCCTGCGCGTCCGGAGCCTGTGCTCCGCAACGGGAGAGGCCACAAGAGTGAGAGGCCCGCGTACCGCAAAAAAAAAAAAAAAAAAAAAATCTTTGAGTCAGCCCAAAACTCCAAAGAAAGTTTGGCAGTTGTCCCTTGGTCAACCACTTTGGCCACATTTGCAGATCCGTATCCTAAACAGGAAGGGCTGGCTTTCTTGCCTGCTGAGCCAACAGCTCTGGGGAGGAAGATGGTGCTGTTTTACTGGTCTGTGGAGCATGATTCATTCAAGGAACCTGGAACTATCAACTCGAGGCTAGAAGAGGCATGAACAGGAGGGAGAACAAAATCAAAATAGGTAGTTTAATCTGTAGATGACTCTGGCAATCTTAAAAGCTAATCATGGAGATAAATGGAACTTATTACTTAACACAACCTATGTAATTTGTTGAAAAATAATCTCTGCTAAATCCTGGCTTATTTTAATCCGACCCATTCAAAGGCTTATGTTGTTTTTCTCACACAAAGGGGTTACAGATCTCAATTCCCAGCTCACAGTGAGTTCACCATTGTGGCTGAGAAAGCCTGATGGGCCCAGGGTACTGTCATGTTTTTATGCTATGCCTGGATGGTGGTGATGATGGTCTATGAATGGA
Source organism: Mesoplodon densirostris (assembly GCF_025265405.1). Lineage (NCBI taxonomy): Eukaryota > Metazoa > Chordata > Mammalia > Artiodactyla > Ziphiidae > Mesoplodon > Mesoplodon densirostris. Next base: position 118,933,661 of record NC_082663.1, on the reverse strand, counting down.
AAACACTATCACAATAATGAAGGCTAAGCAGTTTGCCAATGATGAGGAAAGACTGCAATGGAACCATCAGAGGTGCGGTTTTAAAATGCTGCATTCAACTGTCTCAGGCACTAACAATTCTAACTTGAGATGGAAGGTGAAGTAGGAATCAGGAATCAGGAGAGGATGGTTATGAAGGACTAGGATGGCTATGAACAGGTTCCCACTCTCCCCGAATTTTCAAAATGTAGAATGTGTAAACCCTCTGACTCAAACACTCCACGTATGAGGAAGAAATCGGACATATATATAGATACGTAAGGATATTCATAGCTATGTTATAAACCAAGAAACTGAAAAGCCTATCAATAGGGAATTGGTTAAGTGAATTACGGTATTAACCATAAAGCAAATTATTAAAAAATGGCTAAGATGGTAAATTTTGTGTATTAAAAAAAACTGTCCTGGGCTTCCCTGGTGGCGCAGTGGTTGAGAGTCCGTCTGCCGATGCAGGGGACACGGGTTCGTGCCCCAGTGCGGGAGGATCCCACATGCCGCGGAGCGGCTGGGCCCGTGAGCCATGGCCGCTGAGCCTGCACATCCAAGAGCCTGTGCTCCGCAACGGGAGAGGCCACAACAGTGAGAGGCCCGCGTACGCCGCCCCCCCAAAAAAACAAAACTGTCCTAAAAGGAGGGTCAAATTTGTAGAAAGTAAGTTGTAAATGTAAAATAAGCAAAGGTTTTTGCAGAAGGGTGGTATGAGGAAGAAAAAGCTCCCCTTTTCCAGTCTGAGCCAAGCCCTTCTTGCTGGTTTTGCACAGCCCAGCTACTTAAAATGAGATGGGTCAGAAACACACCTTGTACTTGTGAGCAAAAGCAGCCACCATCAGGAAAATGAGTTAGGTTTTCACTAAAGTTTCACCATCCATTACACCAAGAATCATTTAAACTCCAATTCTTTTCCACAGGTTTTCATACCACAAAATAAGAGTGCACACAGAGCATGAACTAGGGCTTATCTTGATACAAAGTGTAGGAAAAAAGGGGGGGCATATATCAAGAACATAGTTGGAAGTTGCCAAGGAAGTGGCTGTGATTTAACAACCCTGGCAAGATTGCTAATAGAGCAAATAGAAATTGGTCCTACTTTTGATATCAGGTGCAATGACTGAAACCTCAGTATTTTGTCCTTGTCAAAGGTAGGACATTCCTGCTGCTCTTGGTATATCCATTTGGATCAGGTCCTCAGAACCAGTACATCAATGCTGCCATTTATGAAGCACAATGACAAGATGGTTCAAAGATCATTAAACTTGTATCTAATGGCAGCAATTTTCACCAGAAGTTTACAAATACTATTGGCATGGGTACGTTTGACTTTTCTCTACTACATGTAACATACTGCCCTTCAATTTTCCCATTCTCTACTGTACATTTGGCTTTGCAGAATTCTTAAAACTGTATGGAAATTATAAATCTAAGGCAAGAACTATAATTTCAAGGAAAGGCCAGGGCTAAAAATCTTAAGATAAAGCCTTTTAAAAGTATTAATATAGCCTTTTAAAAATTAATCATTATCTGACAGTCCTCTCCCTCAGAACTTTTCCAAACTAGTACCTTAATTGAGCTCTAGCTTGTGTCAACTATAAAGTTTGTAATTCAGCAAATTAAATATACATGGAGTGATGAGAGGTACCTACCTCCATTTTGCCATTCACTTGAAACTTCAGTAAATTAGCTGTTCAAGACTTTATTAATGTTCCAAGCAAAAGATAAAGGGTTGACTTGGGAAAGCAGTATCTAGGGCTCTGAAATGGGCGTCTCCCATTAATGGCTCTTTAAAAAATGCTTTGCGAGTGCCCCCAAATAATTATTTTCCAACATTCCCCTTATTTTTAGTTTTTAACAGTAGCAAAACCAGTACTTCAAGCAACAGTATCTAAACCAGGTGTTTGATTACAACTGCCTAGCAGTAACACTTCAGCTACAGATAAACCAAAGTGTGGCCTCTATCCTTGACATCACCATCACCTTGGTAACTTGAAAAATGATAATTATTAACACCCACCCTACACCTAGCAAATCAGAAATTCTAAGAACAGGGCCTAGCAAGGTTTAAATGAAGCTTCCGGGTAATTCTGATGCATGGTAACATTTGAGAACCACTAAAGGAAAAGAATTCACAGAACCATTGTTTATATACCATGTTGGATAAGAATCTTGGTCTTACCCATGACAGTCAAAGGACCTGCATCAGACTGGAGAGGCACTCCAGCTCAACAAACAGCTCAAGGTCCTTCCTTGTCAGGGAATATAATCTCAAATGCATAACCATTCAATACCTGAGCTTTCAACTATCCTAGGCCATTTTCTAGGATGGAGACCAATACAGAAGAGTACAGAGCTACTCACTCCTAGCCCTACCTAGTGCATATTATCCTAACCAAACTGTCTATACCAATTTTGTTACTGATTTAAAAATATAATCTGCAGTGTTCCTACAGATTTCTACTACATACCGTGAGCTTCTTTTCCCCCAGTTTATTCATGATGTTGTTTTACAGGTCAAAGCCACCAAAAATGCACTGTGAACAAAGCGAGGCATAAAGTATGTGTACCCTTTCCCTTTTATAAACTTAATGCCACCATAATACTTAATAGGGTATATACATCCTTGTCCCCATCACCCTAAGGTGTAAAAGAATTCAGAGAAAGGATATAACCTTTAAAAGTTCCTTGCAATCATACCATTTTCTAGAGGAGGTACTTCCTGGTGTACTCTATAGCCAGAAATTCACCTTCCTCATTAATAAAGTCTTAAATAAAATTTTTAGGATACACAATACTAAGCTAGCCAACTCAAGCCTTACCAGGGTCACTCTCATATGCCAAATTTATCAACAATCGGTTAAAAGAAAACTGTAAAACAAACATGAAGGTGTTTATAAAAGCTTCCTTTACCCAGGATTAACAGCAGATTAAACTAAAAACTAAAATGGTGGTGGGGAAATTTTCAACTTTATAGCTGGTTAAAGTGGAAACATTCCTCTTAAATAAAGGTTTGCCATAATCTGGGAAATAGCTGTTACAGATTTATTAATCACTAGCAATTTATTTATGAGGATTTCTGCTTTCCAATGAAGATATTAAACATTCTTTTCTACAACTTGGTATATATGACAAAGTAGGATCTATGAAAAAAGTTATCATTGACAGAAAACAATCAAGGGATTCCTTGATTTGTGTACACAAAATGCTTTGTGTAGCTGCTGTTAGTTAAAAGTTGGAGTTAAACAAAAGCAGGTAATTAGTAAAGGCCAAAATTAAACTACAGAAGTAAACTGGCAAGGATTTTTTGTGCATGTTAACACTTAAAAAAGTGTCATCTGCCCCTCAGTGGTAGATCATATTTCTTTCAACTATTTGATATATCCTTTAATACACTTGGACCTAAGAGTTTCAAAGAGAATCCCTTAAATTCTTGTTTTTTTTAAATCAAAAATTTGACAATAATCTCTTATACCTATAATCCCAACAACTTTGAAAGGCTGGTAAAACCAATTCTTGTTATTCCATGTTACTTCCAATTTTATCGTTAAATATTTAGACATGTCTAAACATGAGCTTTTACCATTTCCTCACCCGTTAACATCTTAAAACTCCAAGGTTTTAAAAAACTATGAAGAGTCCCATTTTCAGTTATGTAACAGGAACAAGAAATCCACCAGCACCAAAAGCTTTAAAACTCAGATCTTTAGTAGCACTCTTTAGAACACTCTAAATTAAAAATGTAATAATTTGTTAAAGCATGCAAAAAGTGTAACAGTGAATAAAAACCACAACTGACAAATATATTGGTTAACATTTCAAACATGTATAACCAATGAACATGGCCTAGGTTTTTTTTTTATTGGTACTCACTTCAGAAACTTGAATCCAGATATAAGCAGTATATAACCAGAAAGTTACAAGTAAACACAGATTATACATGCAAATTTCTGTTCACAAAGGTCACATATGCAGTATATGAATTAGAAGCGTGCGTCTAAGATTATGGCCAAACTGGTTTTAAAATGCAGAAATGTAAAATTACATCTTGAAAATATGAAGAGATGGTCTACACACTTCAAAAATCAAATGTGCTTATACCAGATGTATGACAGCTACAGGATTCAAGTGACAAGCAATATCGCAAGAAATTAACACTGGTCAAAGAGAATGGGAATATTTTTACATTTCACTGAAAAATACAATGACTACTAGAATACGAAATCTAGCAGGAACTTAGGGAAAAAATTACAAAATCTAAAGCCAATTACTTAGTATTTCTTATTACCTAAACAGCATGACATTAAAAAGAAACTGCACCTGCATTTTAATTACCAATCTCACATTAATCAAGTTCTCAAAAATTGAAACAAAACCAAAAAATGCTTCGAACTGCAAATGAAAAGTCTGCAAGGCTCAGATTAAAATGTGGAATGTTTCAGATGAAAGTAGTAAAAATACAATTGGTTTTGTTCTTTATTGAATGGAATCAAAAGTTTTGACATTTCTTTGAAGCTTGGAACTACTAAATTTCATTTCTCTGAATGTTTCTACGTATCTTTCTTAGTGGTGCAAGTGTCTTAAGTAGCATATGAAGTCAGTCTCTAACAAGTATTTCTGTCTGTTACCATTTTGATAAAACAAAAACAATTCTTCATTAACTTAACCGTATATGTATTTTTGCTATAACACTTAACACATGAACAGACGTCTATTATTTTTCCACTATAACAAAAGAGTACAATAGTTTTCTTCTAACTATCTGTATTGTATTTAAAAAAGGTTAACATTTAAAAACAAAGAACCATTATTTTCTTTGAATTCATTAAGCTTCTTGCACATCTTAAGCTTCCTTCTTCTGCCTGCGTTCTTCTGCCAATTTATTCAGAAATTTCTGAAAAGAAAAGAGAAAAAAATTTTTTTACAAAGGTTAAGTCACCACAGTGAAACATAACAAATGGATTAACTCCAAATAGTCTATCCATGTTTAGGGACTTGAGTCTAATTTAACTATAACCTTATCAGTATTTTTAAGATCCAGTTATTCTTATTAGGCAGGTATGAAACTAAACTGGACACCACAGTAAGGCATAGGAGAAAAACGGTAAAACATGGAAAAGTTATTTAATGTGCAATTAAGACTAACTTACAGAGATGATCAAAGACCATAACAGCCACACAGAAGAACTACTGCTAAACCCCAAGAACTTAGTTAAAATGACACATATTTATTCAATGACCCTTCCACTAAGCCAAGCAGACAAAATATTTATATTAAATTGCTACTACCACTGAAAATACACACTGTTCTTAATGCTCTAGTAGCTTTATATTATAAATCAGTGTTATCTACAATTAAGTTATCTAAAATTATGAATTCTTTAACTCTTACTTTCAAGTTTTTCCCCATTATTTATTTCAATACTTAGTCCTTAAGCCACTAACTAAAACACCAGACTTCAAAATATCCAAACAGAAATTTGTTATGCTTTACCATGTTGTGTTTTAATTTATCCTTTTATCTTTATATCCTGTTGATCATGAAACTTACTGAAGTGTCATTATAAATATATAATAATTTAAAGTCAATGTAAAAATCATTAAGTATGAAGGGATGTGGCACTTTATAAAGCTGGCTTTCAGGCCTCCAATATCCAAATTAGAGAAATCACAGTCTAACAACCATTTGAGAATACTCAAATAACTTTAATTATACCAAAGAATTTATAACATTTAGAACTATAAATTTAGAAATTACTCAATTATCAACATTTAGTTAAGAGTGTTTTCTAGAAAGAGGCTTAATTAACAGATGTTTCTAGAATTCATTTAACTGCTCAAGGTCCATCAATAAAGAATGTTATCTCCAGGATAAAGCATGCTGGGTACACAGACAGTACTTTCCATAAACTTACATGATTTGCTAGTTTTCACTAAAGAACTCTACTCTTTTAGATATAGCCTTACCTTTAATTTCTGATAATGAGGAAGGCTGCTGCAATGAGTATTCTTTGCAACTTCTTCATTTGTATAAAAGAGTGAACACAGCTTACAGTAAAACCCTGTTTTAGGTATCACATAGTCTATACCTAGAACACAAACATACATTCTTACAAATTCAGTAAACTGAAGATTTTAATAGTGTTCTCAAATCTTTTTTTCCTGTCAATATAATTTGAATGAGGTAACATTTGTGACAAGTCTAATATAGCCTAAGCTAAAACAAAACAAAACCCATGACATTGTTAATAGTTCGTACTTAAATTTTGAAATAGAAAAGGTAAACAAACAAAAAGCAATGTGAAATTCTCAGAAAACTTTGAGAAAAGAGAACATATTATGGAATGGTAACAAAAGATAATACAAAATCAGGAGACATGGGTAAGAGGAAAAAAGAGTGTTCCAATTAAGATTTACAAACTGTTTTGCAGAGAAGTAAATTAAGAATGTTATCAGAGCTTATGTAAGACCAATTTTAAAAGTCTTATTTAATAAGAGTTTGGGGAGGGTGAGAGGGGAAGAACAAAGCCTTAAATCTCACCAACAGGAACATTGGGCTGATATGGTCCAATTCTATACTCATCTGGGATTGTATAGTCCTCCTTGTTTTCATCACTTTGGCCATCTGCGTTTTCACTTGTATCTTTGTTGGGATCATCAGCATTCTCAGCAGACTCAGCACCTGGTTCTGTATTTTCCTCATTTTTAATTCCATTTTCCAACGCTGCTTCGTTTTCTTGGTCAAGTTCCTCGATCTTGTCCACCTTAATTTCAACCAAACCATCATCATTTTTGTCACCAGATTTAAATGCCATGCCCGATTTACGAAGTTTCTGAAGTTCCGAATCTTCCTCATCACCAACCTCATCTAGAGTGACAAAACCTTCCATACTCCCTGGGAAACGACGCTGTTAAGAAAGACAAATTTACTCTGCAACAATTATCCTGCAGCATCCCTTCCATTTGCTTTACTTGAAGGGAAAGGGATAGCGTCTTTGCCTTCATTTTCTCAAAAAAAAAGAAAGCTGACTTCTTCCTTTTTCCCCTCTAAATTACTAACCTTATCAAAAACACCTTAGCCTGTTTTAAAACTAAATAATCGAAGGCTTGCCTCATACAAAGAGCAGAAAATAAATATGAGGACATTCATATTCTATACCTTCTGAGACTATTCTGCTGCTAGGGAATGTATCAAAGAACTGATCTGGTAGGTGAAAGATGTCCTTCAAAGAAGGTATCTTACAGTATAAATCTTGCTTAGAGAACATTCAGTCTAAAAATAGCACTGTGGTTTAAAAATCAAGCTCCGGAGCATGATTGCTTAGGTTTAGATTTTGGCTCTGCCATTTACAGGCAGTATAACCACAATCCACTCAATTTTAACATATCTCTATCTGCTCATTCATGAAATAGGGATAACAAAGTATCTATGGCATAGGATTATTATAAGAATCAGTTAATCAGCACACACGAAGAGCTTAGGAAAACTTATTGCATGTAATAAGCGCTCAATAATTAGCTCTTAAGAGTGCAAACACAGCACTATCCATTTCCGCCAGAAAAAGAATCTCAAGACTAACTTTTTTGACCAAGCCATCAAAAACTGGAGGTAAGTATTAGTTTCCTAGTAGCTGAGTACTGCTTAGAAGGAACCAATGAAATAGGATTATAAAAATCTCATTTCAAGACCCATTTATCTTAAGGAGCTCCAAACATAGGTAGTCAATACACCATGGGTCTCTTGAGTTACTATTCTTTTACAATATATGTATTTTTGTATTGATATTTGCCTTATATGCTCTTATATGTGACATGTGTTCTAAGAAAAAATGTTTTAAAACCTATTAAAGTATCTGATCAAGGTTACATTTCTCTAATAGGAAAATTCTTCAAATTCAACCATTCTTGACAAAAGGTTTTTAGTAGCCTGGATCAGTTAAGTTACTGTAAAATTCATACCCCATCTTTTAAAAAACAAGCTGGACCATAAATGCTGCCTACTACTACTTACACACTATCACTACAAAACAGAATCATATGTAGTTTTAAGTCTTTCTCCTTCACTACTAAAAAGTTCCTTTTGTGAACTGACATTTTTCTTTTGAAAATTAGTCCTATTTAATCTATTTATTGCAGAGTTTAGATTTCAATGTTTTTATTATTCATATCTATTTTTTCCTAATATAAGTGACTTCTCTTTACTGTGACCCTAACATATATAATTTGAAACGTTTATCTGATCTCGTTTTCTACTAAAACAGGTCAACATATAATCTTCTTTTACCTTTTTAAGCTTTTTCTTGGCAGTTGCTGAAGCACTCGCATTTGCATCTTTTTTCACAACTTTGTCTGATGGTTCCTTTTTCCCATCAGATGCCACATCCCCTAAATTAGCAAGATCTGTCTCATCTCCCACTGAACTGCCACTTTCTAGCAGTGCTGCTGCTTCTTCTTCATCTACAAGTAGCTCATCTTCAGATTCAAGAAGCATGTTAGGTTCTTGTTCTGCCTGGTCATCCTTTGTATCTTTTTCACCATCTTCTCCTGATTTCTCTTCTTGTTCTTTACCTTCGGTTGTACTTTCAGTCTTCTGGGAACCATCAGTTTTGGATTTCTTATCACTTGGAGATTCTTTGCCATCTGGAGAGTAAGATCTTTTCCTGAAACCAAAAGATACATCTGAATTAATTCACCTGAGCTGGAAAACAGAAGTTTTTAATATACTAGTGTATACAAAGACACAGATACACACACACACACAAAGGGAAATTACCGGGACTTATCTTTTTTCAGTAAGTCAATGCCTCTGTTGGGAATCTAAAAGACAAAATTTTACAGAAGTTAAATAAATGTATTAGAATTTGTAGAATATATAATTATCCAATTAACTAATAATTGATGACCATCCTTTATATATCAACTAAGCTTATTCAATCTCTGTAACCATACCTAAGAATTTAAGCTGCACATTACAATTCATTACAATCAACATTTCCATAGAGCAGTGAGTAATAAACATTTTGTTAACAGAACTCTGTTCAAATAAAATCTTAAATAAAATAGGTAAAAGTAAAAAAGTGCTTTATACAGACATCACTTTAAAAATTTCTGTACTAATGAAGACCAGAAAAAGAGGAAAGGTTATTCTCTTTCAATAACCAAACCCTATATCCTTGGCATATAAAAATGTTTATAAGAATGTCATGGCTTGAAAAGCATGAAAACAAACTTTATAATGAAGTAGAATCAAATACTACATACCCTGAGTACCAATTTTTTGTATTTTTCAGACAGGTCAACTTTTACACATCTTCCTTGAAACCAAAGGGCCTTTTTCAAACAGTGGTCAACCATTGCCATTGCATCTTCTCTGGTCTCCATCTCAATAAAGGCCTGAAAAAAAAAAATTAGCAAAGACGTTATTTTTCAGAGAATTGTACAGAATGTTAGAGCTTATTTTTTCTACCTGTTAGGAGAATTTAATCTTTAGTATAGAGATAGCATTAAGAGTTAAAAATCACCCAGTGAAATAAGGGCAATTTGTCAGATTTACAAAGTATCTTGTCCAAATATTAAACCACCTGTATGCAGTCTTTTTGCAAAAGTAACTGAAGTACTAAGCTTAGAAAATATCACTCAAAATACATTAAGGAAAAGAACAAAAAATTAAAAAGTAAAAGTTTGGAAGGATACAAACTCATGTTGCTACAAAAGGGTTAACAAAAAAGAAAAGATGCTCTCCTTACTGTGAATTTTAAAAATGAAACACAAGTATGACATAACTTAATCCATCCATTAAATTCACATAATTTGAAAAGTCTTTAATATCCAGTGTTTGCAAAGCTCTCACTCTCGGACAATGCTGGTGTGACTATACTGTTTTTTGAAGAGCAATTTGACACCATCAAAGTAAAGAAAGCAAATATCAGGATCCAAAATTCCAATTCTGAAATTGTACCCTTCAATCAAATGCATAAATTCACATGCCACAAAGTCCACAGCAGCATTAATGGCACAGCCAAAATACTAGCAACTCTAATATCCATCAACTAAAGAAATTAAATTCATTACAGTTTACTCAATGGAATCATATAATGTGGAAAACAACAGTATGATATAATCCCATTTGAAGTAAGGGGAAAAAGTATACCTATATACACAAAGGAAGATCTCTGGAAGCAAACTCTGGAAACAAATAGTGTTATTAACCAAGCAAGAGAAAAGATCTTTACTTTCCACTTTTATTTATTCACTACAAATGAGGATATTAAACAAAAAACAAACAAAACTTAAAGCACTTTGAGAAATAATCTTTAAATAGAGCTTTACTGGAGTACAACTGCTTCACAATACTGTGTTAGTTTCTGTTGTACAACAAAGTGAATCAGCCATATGCATACATATGTCCCCATATCCCCTCCCTCTCGAGCCTCCCTCCCAATCGCACCTCTCCAGGTCATCTCAAGGCACCGAGCTGATCACCCTGTGCTATGCTGCTGCTTCCCACTAGCTAACTATTTTACATTCGGTAGTGTATATATGTCGATGCTACTCTCACTTCACCCCAGCTTCCCCCTCTCCCCACTCCATGTCCTCAAGTCCATTCTCCATGTCTATGTCTTTATTCCTGCCCTGCCACTGGGTTCATCGGTTCCTTTTTTTTTTTTTTGACTTACTTCACTCTGTATGACAGACTCTAGGTTCATCTAACTCACTACAAATAACTCAATTTCGTTTCTTCTTATGGTTGAGTAACACTCCACTGTATGTATGTGCCACATCTTCTTTATCCATTCATCTGTCGATGGACATTTAGATTGGTTCCATGTCCTAGTTATTGTAAACAGTGCTGCAATGAACACTGGTACATGACTCTCTTTGAATTACGGTTTTCTTAGGGTATATGCCCAGTAGTGGGACTGCTGGGTCATACAGTAGTTCTAATTTTAGTTTTTTAAGGAACCTTCATACCGTTCTCCAAAGTGGTTGTATCAATTTACATTCCCACCAACAGTGCAGGATAGTTCCCTTTTCACCACACCCTTTCCAGCATTTATTGTTTCTAGATTTTTTGATAATGGCCATTCTGACCAGCGTGAGGTGATACCTCATTGTAGTTTTGATTTGCATTTCTCTAATAATTAGTGATGTTGAGCATGTTTTCATGTGCCTCTTGGCCATGTGTATGTCTTCTTTGGTGAAATGTCTATTTAGGTTTTCTGCCCATTTTTTAATTCAATTATTTTTTTTGATATTGAGCTCCATGAGCTGTTTGTGTATTTTGGAGATTAATCCTTTGTCCATTGTTTCATTTGAAAATATTTTCTCTCATTCTCAGGGTTATCTTTTAGTCTTGTTTATGGTTTCCTTTGCTGTGCAAAAGCTTTTAAGTTTACTTAGGTCCCATTTGTTTTTGTTTTTATTTCCATTTCTCTAGGAGGTGGGTCAAAAAGGATCTTGCTGTGATTTATGTCAGAGTGTTCTGCCTATGTTTTCCTCTAAGAGTTTGATAGTCTGGCCTTACATTTAGGTCTTTAATCCGTTTTGAGTTTATTTTTGTGTATGGTGTTATGGAGTGTTCTAATTTCATTCTTTTACATGAAGCTGCCCAGTTTTCCCAGCACCACTTATTGAAGAGGCTGTCTTTTCTCCCTTGTATGTTCTTGCCTCCTTTATCGAAAATTAGGTGACCATATGTGCGGGGGCTTATCTCTGGGCTTTCTATCCTGTACTGTTGATCTATATTTCTGTTTTCATGCCAGTACCATACTGTCTTGATTACTGTAGCTTTGTAGTATAGTTTGAAGTCGGGGAGCCTGATTCCTCCAGTTCCGTTTTTCTTTCTCAAGATTGCTTTGGCTATTTGGGGTGTTCCGTGCTTCCTTACAAATTGCAAAATTTTTTGTTCTAATTCTGTGAAGAATGCCATTGGTACTTTGACAGGGATTGCACTCAATCTGTAGAATGCTTTGGGTAGTACAGTCATTTTCACAATATTGATTCTTCCAATCCAAGAACATGGTGTATCTCTCCATCTGTTTATGTCATCTTTGATTTCTTTCCTCAGTGTTCTATAGTTTTCTGAGTACAAGTCTTTCACCTCCTTACGTAGGTTTATTCCTAGGCATTTTATTCTTTTTGTTGCAGTGGTAAATGGGAGTGTTTCCTTAATGTCGCTTTCTGATCTTTCGTTGTTAGTGTATAGGAATGCCAGATTTCTGTGCATTAATTTTGTATCCTGCAACCTTACCAAATTCATTGATTAGTTCTAGTAGTTTTCTGGTGGCATCTTTAGGATTTTGTATGTAGAGTAGAAAATTATGTCATGTCATCTGCAAACAGTGACAGTTTTACTTCTTCTTTTCCAATTTGGATTCCCTTTATTTCTTTTTCTTCTCTGATTGCCGTGGCTAGGACTTCCAAAACTATGTTGAGTGGCAAGAGTGGACATCCTTGTCTTGTTCCTGATCTTAGTGGAAATGCTTTCAGTTTTTCACCACTGAGTATGATGTTTGCTGTGGGTCTGTCATATATGGCCTTTACTATATTGAAGAAGGTTCCCTCTATGCCCATTTTTCTGGAGAGTTTTTATCATAAATGGGTGTTGAATTCTGTCAAAAGCTTTTTCTGCATCTATTGAGACGATCATATGGTTTTTATTCCTTAATTTGTTAATATAGTGTATCACATTGATTGGTTTGCGTATACCGAAGAATCCTTGTATCCCTGGGATAAATGCCATTCGATCACGGTGTATGATCCTTTTAATATGTTGTTGGATTCTGTTTGCTAGTATTTTGTTCAGTATTTTTGCATCTGCGTTCATCAGTGACATTGGTCTGTAATTTTCTTCTTTTGTGGTATCTTTGTCTGGTTTTGGTATCAGGGTGATGGTGAATTTGGGAGTGTTCCTCCCTCTGCAATTTTTTGAAGAGTTTAAAAAGGATCGGTGTTAGCTCTTCTCTAAATGTTTGATAGAATTTGCCTACTTAACTACCACTTGGCTAGAAAATTCAACTATGATAAGATAAAGAACCACTCCACCTTGGACGCCAAATTACCGCCCCCGCCCTTTCTTCACTACAAATGAGGATATTAAAAAAAAAAAACGAAACAAAAAACTTAAAGCACTCTGAGAAATAATCTTTTTCAACACTTCTACATGTATATTACCTGACTTTTCATCCTCATCAGTATGTAATTCTTAATTTTCCCATAAGGCTCAGCGAGCTTGAGGACAGCACTGTCAGAATAGCCAGAATGAGGTAAATTGCTGAGATGTATCACACGTCCAAGTTCTTGTTTTTGATCAAACTTCTGGTCTGGCTTCCCTTCAGGTTTCTTTAATTTAATAAACGGGAAAAAAAGGGAGGAAGGGGGAGTCAAACGTTGGTAGGTATGCCGTAATTATTAGTTAACAGTTAAGATTATCCTAGATATTAGCAACAACTTAAAATAGCTGTAAGTTAGTAAATACTAAAATGATGTATCAAATGGTTGGTAATACAAATCTGGAAAAACCGATATTACCTTTATTCTTTTATACTTCTGGGATAAATGAACTCTCACTGGCTTGCCAAATACTAATGCTGGTGTGGTTGTATAATAATCCACCGCAGCCTGAGCATCTTCTGTGGTTGCCATTTCAATAAATGCCTAAAATGGCAAAAAAAATTATTTCCCCAAACCAACCAAATTCCACACTACCTGAAGTCTTTCCAAAAATGTTTAATCATTAAATAGAAAGCATTTTCAAGAATCTAAAAGCAAAACAAGAAACCCAGCATTGCTAATTTGCTATTTATTAACGATCACCTCAGATTTTATTACCGTCATGATACTAAAACTATCATTTATTATGCCTACTGGTGCCATTTGGGTAAAAGTTTGAAATGGTTTTCCAAATAATTATTCTTATATAGCCCTTATAGTAGCAGCAGTGTAATCATGACAATGTTACTGCTTAAGAATCACCATTTATAAAGTTACTAATAATCCATTAGTACTAGAATTTATTACTGATTAGGTCAACTATTGGCCCTTTGCTCTATATTACATTCCATATTGACGATTTAAGCTTACATTCTTTTTCTAATACAAAATTATGTAATCCCCTTAGGAAATATTTTAGTGATGAATAAATACTACACTTAACTCATACCTCATTAATTTTATTTAGAATCAGATGATTTGAAATAACTCCAAATGGTTCCACCAGCTGTAATAGTTGATATCTCAAGTTTTTCCCTCGCTGGAAATCCATGATGTGAACAACACGGCTAGTTTCCTATCCATTAGGAAAAAAATCAAGTTAGTAAACAAGTCTCTTTAGAAGCAATATGAAACAGGTTATGTATTATATTAAAACGTTTATAATCTACGGTCAACTGGAAAAAACTAAATATTTAAAATATGTCACTGGGGCAAATCTCAAAGTTTCAGAAAACAGTATCTGCACTGATATTTAAATTGACCACTGTGTACATAATTAGATAGCAAAGTTCTTAACTTTGAATCAAGGTGAGATCTCTAGACTATGGACATAGGAAAACAAAGTTTTAACTCTTATCAAAGTCATATATAAAAGCCTGATGATTTTCAAACTAAAGCTATCTTCCTATAATAAAGACTATGACACAAATTCAATTAGCAAGGATTCAAGTCAAATCACATTCCCCCAAACAGCTAAAACAGTAAAAGCCAAGAGCTTTATTACTGACCACTCTGCCCTTTTGCATGTGTCTTGGTCCTTGCAGGTTTCCATTTCCAGCACCTTTACAAGGAAAAAGTATATTTTTCAGTCTTGTAATAAATATACTTGTGCTACCAGGCTATTTTAATTGAAAAACAGACATCTTTCAAACACAAATGAAGGATATTACAAATATCATATGAGTACCACATGTCTTCTCATGCAATGTTATTTCTGAGTTAAAGTTCTATGACACTTCTTTTGCCTAACATCACTGCATTTAATTTTTATGATAAAAGCTCTTAGGGAAAGGTAACATGAATTTTATAATCACCCAGATTTCCTCTTGGTCCAACTGCCGGTCCCCCAAGATGAAATGAGGGAGGCGGAGGTCCCAGAATTCCTGGTGCTGGGTTTGTAGATTGCTGCAACATGAAGGGATCACCCCTAGTATAATGTGAAAACATAAAATACAAAGCATGATCAAGTCCATCAGAAATAACTAAGATTTACTGCTAAAACATTTGTATGACTATGATTCCAATCTTTGGGGGCATTTTTGTGTGAAGTAACTAGGGAAAAATCTACAACCATAACATAAAAATTACTACATAAGATAGTTTCTAGAAATTCTTTCACCCACAGTGACTTTTACCAAACTCTCATATTCAATAAAGAAATTAAGAAAATATTGTTTATGAAATGTTGAAAAATTTAACCTGAATTCCTTACATTGATCTCCTTTACAAACAATAGCTTAAAAAATTTAACTTACATTGTGTGTCCTGTATCATTGTCAGGATTCCATTCTGGGTAGCTTTAAAAAGACCAGAAAATTAACTTTAAAATAAAACTGTCCTATTCCCAAAGTAGCCTCGTTTGGCCTTTAAAATAGAGATTATTCATTAGTAAAGTTATACAGAGTCTAAGTGTTAGAAATATTACAGTTTAAAAACATGACATGTAGATACTT
Source organism: Mesoplodon densirostris (assembly GCF_025265405.1). Taxonomy (NCBI): domain Eukaryota; kingdom Metazoa; phylum Chordata; class Mammalia; order Artiodactyla; family Ziphiidae; genus Mesoplodon; species Mesoplodon densirostris. The sequence continues at coordinate 118,917,969 of NC_082663.1, read as the reverse complement.
CCAAAGGAAAATTTCAGAATTTCAAATTAATCCAAATGAAGGAGAATAAACTTGTTCTGTATTGCCTGAAAATGTAGGTAATGTATGTTGCAATTAAAATACTCCTATATTTGGTTTTTTTTAGCCATGCCACATGGCTTGTATCCCCAACCAGGGACTGAACCCGAGCCCTTGGCAGTGAAATCGTGTGTAGTCCTAACCACTGGGCAGCTAGGGAATTCCCTATATTCGTTAATTCAAAAAGAGGAAAAGTGCTGCATGAGGGACTGGAAATGTGGGTTATATAGGGAAACAAAGACTGACCACAGATTTTCTTTCTCCAATATTAAATACCAAGAGCAGAGCTGAGTCGTGGCACTAGACAGAAAGGACAGCCCCAACAGAGCATAGCATACGTAAAAATGGCCACTTCAGTGAACAATGGGTATCATGTGCTATTTAGGCAGGGAGATTCTTTAGGAATTCAATTTCATTCTAGCAGGTTAAACCCAGAATCAAAAGTATCTCAAAAGCAAAAAATACATCCTGAAGGGTTCTGCTTGAAAACTAACTTGTAACTTCTAGTAATTTCTCCCCTTTCCACATCTTCTATATTCTCAGAGCACGTATTACTGTTACTGCAAATGCTCTTATGAATCTGTTCTATGTATCAAAGGCTATCTTTAAGTCTATTAATTCTTTCAATTTGTATAAAAAGAACCAACGTTTATTAACCCTAGAAATAATATTAAATAACAAAGTACCACTACCACTGCATCTAACATCCCATATACAATTCCAGATCTAAACATTTTGTTTGTAATTGGCATTGCCTGGACAGTATCAACTATGCAATAATAACAATGTGGATATTACAAGTAAACGGTGAACTCCCCAAAGCAATCAATGGGTGTTTCTGATTCACGATAACGATTCTTTAAAGGTATTTCAAACTCCTACATTTCAAGAAGAAGCTGGCATCGACGACTGTGACTTGCTCCATTGATATGTTGACTCCACTCCTGTAGCAAAGTAAATTAGCAGAATTAACAAAAATAAAACTAACATATTTTCATTTGAACCATTCAAAATCTAGGATGTTAATCTATACGTAGTATCATAAGCAGAACAAACAGCTGCCCATTCACTAATCACAATGAATTAATTTAAAACCATTTCTCTGAATCCTTGTAGCTTGATCCTGCCCTCAAATACGCCATGCACATTCTTGGAAAAACTGGATAACTTGGTTAATATACTAACAGACCTGACAGGGAAAAGATATAGAGTTAATAAAGATCAAGAGTAGTAACTGACCTTGAGATCAGTAGGCATATTAATTTCTGCTGTGGACGAAACTGAATTTTTATTTACGTATCATTAGAATTGCTTTTATAGAACTCTAAATATGATAAAATATCCATGCTTATATCACTTTAGAAAATATATACTATAAATGTGAATAATCAGTTAAAAATAGTATCTTTAATTTCATCCAGCCTTTGAGGTATGTTGAAAGTGTACTACAGCCATAAAAAGCTAAGTTGATTCAACAGGAGTGACCTTTCTAGAAAATGCTCCCATTTATCAAAAAACTAAGCTCCCATTATATTTCCCAAAAACAGAGAAGCAAATTTTAGGAGTGTCCATTTCTAAATTTTAAGGAGGAAAACATTTTATTTCTTCAGTATTTGCTCCTGTGTGATTATTTTAAATTTGAAGGGATTAATTTTTTTCCCTATTTTATGCAAATAAACTTTCCTTTCTTTAGTTAAAAATTCACATGTAAATGATTAACATTTTAGGCAATATAAGAAAGAGTTAGGAAAAGTTGGCTTTGCTGCCAGACTGCCTACATTCAATTCCCAAGGTGCCACTTACTAGATGTGAATTCTTCGTGTAAGTTATTTAAATTCACTGTGATTCAATATTCTCCTAGGATTTTGTGAAAAGTAATGAATTAATAAAGGTAACCTGTTTATCGGAACATTGCCAGGCACATAGGAAGTGCTAATAATAAAAAATTTTCTAATTAAAAAGAAAAGCAACTATTATTATATTGCTTATAAAGAAAGCTATCTTGTTTTACACTTCCTGCTTTACAAGTATTATTGTTTCACAAATCCCCACAAAATAAGCTAACTTTTCCAACACCCACACTACCTAATACATTATATTTGGAATATAAAACATGGTCAGGCAATGTTTTAAAAAGGGAGTCTCACTTAGAGCTGAACTAAAGTAAGGAACCAAATTATAAGAGACACCATTCTGAAACTTTTCAAAAAGTTATTTTATAAATGGGATCTAATCTTTAAAAACTAACTTACATTTTGAGAGTTTACACACATTTCTATGCCCTACTAAAATTAACTAAAACTGTGAAAGAGGTAAAATGGAACACATTCAAACAGAATGGTACTTCTAAGAACTTGGGGAACTATCTCTCAAAGCTGGATTGTCTTTTTAAAATAATGGCTAATAAGTAAGGAACTGGAAGAGATCTCTCCAGCTGGCTCTACAACCAGATATTTGGGATATAAAACATTTCTACTTGCAAAGCAACAGACCACTGACTTGTTGAAGGCCACTTTAAAAATGGCTGTAACCAAGAGGCGCCATAGGTAAAGTTCACAAAATTCAGAAGCGGGATTAAACAAATACGTTAACTTAGAATTTTCTTAATGAAAAATATTCAGATTTAAAATATCCTTGAGAAGTAGTGTGTTGGGAGAGGAGCAAAAGTTACCCTATTAGGCATGCTTCTAATTAATAGGAGATGGAAAGGATATCTAGTTGACCAGAAGTTATTTATATCCAATCCCCCATGATCTTTAAAGGTTCAAACTTGTGAAAGTGTGGCTGGTCTTACAAAGTACTAGAAGGAAAGCCAAGATCAAAGAATCAGTTATATACCTCCCAAACCCACCCATTACTAATCTGCACTACCATACCTGATCTTTTACTGTTTGGTCTAAGGTGAGGATTAAGAGCCAAAAGGTTTTAAAAAAAACCTATATCCTTGGATTCTACATGGAGGTAACTCACACCAGATTAATAAAGAGTAAGGATTCACTTTTTGAATTCAGAAGTTCTGCAGGAAAAACTACATTCACCTTGATGTCACTGAGACACCTAAATTATATAAAGAAAAGATAATTTGGAGAAGCACATGTGGAATGGCAGAATAAAGAATAACTTAAGGGCTTCTAGAATACTGAAAGGAAAATATGAACTCAAGTGACAAGACAGTGAAAGGGCTGTAGTGGCCAGTTTTCTTTAAGTGAAAGGAATTTTGAGGCAAGTTTGAGGCTGTGTAGAAAAGCAACTTGATGTTCTACAATGACCTAGAAAGAAATAAAAGCAACACCATCACTGAAAGTTACTTGAAATATCAAAAATAATGATGACAAATTAGATGTTTTTCACCTAAAAGTTTCTTATTTCATAGTAAGAAGAAGTTTTGATCATGTAGGCTATTTAACGTTACTACTAAGTGAAAAGAACAGATTTTCCAAGTTATGCAGCAATACCAGAGAGCAGGATTAAATGTTAAAAAATTTTTCATTATCTACTTTCTCTAAACTCATTGATTCTACATCAGCTATAAATTAAAAAGATCCTAACTAAAAGTGAGTATTTATTTTTTCCATAATGAAGATATCCAGAAAACATTAGCTATGTTAAGGAAACTAAAATACATTAAGAGAATCCAGGTGCTAAACTTCTTAAAATTGGTACAATTTACAAATACCATAAATTTTGTAAACCAAACAATCAAAGGGCCTCTAAAGTAATTCTTAACTGTTTCTAAATTTTTGATAAAATACCCAAACTAGCTAGGGTACATGCATTTTTACAGGTTAAAAGTACCTCCTGCACTAGGTAAGGTATCTTACTCCTGAATTCAAAGTTTTAAATATTCAAAAGTATTCTTTTGTCAATTGAGGTCCATTTACTATCATTATTTATTAATACAACTGTTAAGGAACTAGAAGGTAGCAACATTTGGAGAGAAAAGTATAATCATATATAAAAATAGAAACTTTTCTGATTAAAGTCCTTCTTGGTTTTCTTTTGTGTTCCTTTACTGAATTGTTTTCCCATGTGTAAGCAGCAAGGTTAAATTACTGCTCAAAGTCAGGAAAAGGAGACTTCCAACAACAGCTTTTGATTTATGATGACTCCAGTAGCAAAGATTTTAAGTCCCTTAATCACTTTGAGACACTGTAACTAGCTATCTTCCTTAGAGTTTAGAGAACCTATCTGAGAATATTTCTTGTATTGCCATTTTTGCGAACAGGCAAGAAGTAACAAAATATTTTGAGTCACCAAAGTTTAATGGACCTTTTCATTAAATCAATTCATACCAGACCTAAAACTTGAAGAAGTTTGGTACTGAACAAAAACTAAATTCCATGATATACTTAGTGTATCCAACAAATTTGAAAAAGGAAAACATCAACTAAATTCCCTAACTTTTATGAGTTTGTGGTTCTGTCTAAAATGAAAATTAATCTATGAACGTAAATTTAGCATTTGAAATTAATTTATTTTGACATGGATTAAAGATTAAAATATTCCTTGTATACTTAAATTATTGATGCATTAATTCAAAAGATTTTTGTATTATAAGGAATACATACATATATTTAGCTAGAAATTATTCTTAAAGATATTTTTCAAAGTACTCTGTAAATTCAAATAATATAAGAAGTCTCTTCTCTTAGTTATCTGAGACAAAAATATTGAGATCCAAACACAGAAAAGGGATTGACTGGTAATACTTTTAAAAAGATTAAAAACAAAATTGCTAATGACTTATATGATATAGTTTGCTCAAAAATCAACACTCACTTAAAAATGCATTTAAAAGGGATAGATATGAAAAGAAAATGACCCTTCCAAATGTTACTGTGAAGAAAAAACCCTGTAACAGTAACCATCAAATCAGTTTCATGGCAGCAACATGTTCCAGTTAAGTACAGCACATCAGGAAAAATGGATGGTCAGATTACAGATCAAGCTAGTGGACTGCTATAATGTTGACCTTAAGTCAACTGCACTGTATTTTGGGGGGAAAAAAAACAGTGCGAATGATTAGCATTGAAAACGTTGAAAGAGAAAAGACAATATATTTAAAAGGATATTTTGAAAAAGTTCCCATTTTGCCAGATGTGATAATTAAAGCAAAGGAGAATTAGATTTTTTTTTTCCTCAAATGACTATACCAGAAGTCTAAGCCTAAGTCAGAAAAAGAACATGCTTATGAGGAACACAGAGCAGGATACTGCAGTAGTTGATTTTCCCAAGTCTCTAAAGGGATAGATGCAATATGGGATAATAAAAAGTGAGTTCTGAAGTATGTTTAAGAAAGTTGTGGAAAAGGAGAAAAAAAATGATGAAAAAATTTCAGTTATAGCATGAGAGTTTGTGTTAAAGGGAAATTAAAAAAGGAAGAATGAACTAATCTAAAATATGAAATATACTGAAACACCAGGGCTCTACATTAACTCTTTCCCTGTAGCCACAGATAAGGAAAAAAAGAGAATTGTTCAAGAATACATCTTTACTACATACGAATCAGTAATTAAGACAGATGGAGAGCTGATTATCTAGCATCCTAAATGGCAGAGCACATTGACTGCAAAAAAATAAAAAAAATAAAAAAAAATAAAAAATACTTAACAATTCAACAAAGCAGACAAAAAACCTGCTTAAATATACGACTAAGAAGAACATATTGATGCCAAAAACCAACAAGATAATCCCAGTGGATGACAGCTTTGTGGCCAGAAGTAATCTAGGCAGATTGTATTAATGTAAAGCCCTGGTTTAAAATGCTCAAAAACAATTACCTTCGAAATAAAGTAAGTGTTCTCAAAAGTATAAAAATTCTTGATCAACTCAATGTCACCAGACTACAGAATTAGAGTAAAAGATATAGGTAAATACAGAATAGGCACTACAACGTAAAAGAAATTAGAAGTATCTGTTGCATTAACTCACCTTATTAGAATGAACTGGCAAATCACATATAGAGCACAGATGGGGATAACCCTTCGGTAAGAGTCCATGGAAGTCTTCAATATTGCTACTTGGAGGAGCGCCCCTCTTTTTCTCAAAGAGAGATCTCTCTTGTAAGGGGCCAGGACCACGTCCCATTCTCTCATACTCACTGTCAAATTTATGATAGTTATGCGAGGTCTCACCAAAAAAAGAATCATCCCTACACCTTTCTCCATCTCTTAATCTGTCATCTTCATAATCCATTCTGTCATAATAACCAGATTCTTGAGAACGACTTCCATGGTCATAATCAAGCACTGGGTTGAGACTAGGACCACGATCATCAAAACTATCTCTTCTAAAGTGCCTTTTTTCTTCCCAATCGTCCCTAGGTACTCTGTATGGTGGCTCCCGTGTAGCAGATCTGCCATCTCTACCATAACTCAGTGTAGGGCCTTCTTCAGTTCTCCTCCTTTTAAGCTGTAGAAGGATTTGGGGCAAGTTCTCAGGAGTAATCTTGTCCTCTGGATAACGACTCAGTTCATCTAAGTCTCTAGCAGACAGACCAAAGCTGGCCAAAATGTTACTGGCCTGGTCTGCATCTCCACGGTGTTGAGAAGACAAAGGGAGCGGACCTCTACTTCCAATGTTAAATATAGACTGCAAATTATGGGAAGAAGTACTAGCAGAAGACAGTGCACTATGAGCTCCTTGTTGATTCAATGAAGAACTCATTCCAAGATTCATTAAACTAGCAAGGCGTGCAGTACCCTGGTTCATCCTTCCAAGAGATGCTGGCATACTTAAAGACTGGGTAGCAGCAGCAAGAAGGCCTATTCCTGCTGCAGACAGGTCACGCCCATGACCCTGCGAGTCCCTACCGAGAGATGACTGCTGGAATGACTTGGACATTGTAGAACTATCTCTTGTCTAGTTTACAGATTAAAAAAAAAAATTTAGAAGATGGCCAAAAAGAAAGCTCAAACTAGAAAACTAGGTTAACTTTGCTTCAAAAAATGGTAACGCCAAGAAAAAGGATCAATAAGGACTGTAGAATCTTCTTCAAGCTGAGAACCAGCAGACAACTCTGTAGAAAAATAAGCAATTTTAGTCATAAATCCCTTTAAGTAGATGCCGTTTTTTTAGAAAAAAAACTTATGCATCATGTTGATTAAAAAAAAACATTTAAGATCTCAAACTTACAAGGAATTACATAACTTAAACAGATTTCAGATGTATGCAGAGCCTGCATATAGATATTTAAAAAGTAGTCTTTCATGCTAAAGTTTAACTATTAAAGGGAATTTCATACTGAATTTAAAAACATTTCAATTGAAGGGTTAGATGTCTGAATACATCAAAATTTCAATAAAAATATAGATGGGTCTCTTCTTTTAGAAGAATAAAAATACACCCTATAGTATGATGCTTAAGTTCCAGAAGACTAAAAACAAAAAATCAAGGTCAGCAAGTCAAAGATGAATCAGTTGTATTCTGTTTTAGAAAATGAGACCTATTAACACTATCAGAAAGAACCAAGTAAAATCACAAGTAAACGAAGCTTAGGTGTCAAGTACCTAGTATAAGATCTAAGATCAAACACAACAGTTGAGACCTTTATGCAGCAAAATCAAATTGAGGTAAAGACAGATGTGAAGAAAAATAAGTGACTTCCTACAGTTTAAGGATTTCTGCACAAATTTAAGCCAAATAATTAACTGCCTTCTTACTGTCCATCCTATATCAGGCAGTTGCTTATTTCAGCTCTAATCTTAAAAGGTAAGGAGAACTAAATACGCTCAGTACAGAAATAGGAGACCTCCCAAGAAAAAACCCAGGTACAGGAAGTATAGGTGATTTAAAGAAGTGAAACTCCCCAAGGTAGCAGCCATCGACATTCACTTAATGCTCAGGGCCACAGCACCCCCAGAGCTCAAAACAGGTGAAAATGAAAATGAGATCTTGCTTACACAGATTTCTGTAAACATAGATTCTTTCACAAGAATAGCCCAATCACCTGGAAAATTTAAATTCTGAATGCGACCCTCCAAGATATGTTTCCTCCAAGACGTGAAAATAATGAAATTATTTTCATTTTCTTTCTTAAATTGTTATTTTACCTCAGAAATTGTTACATAAGAATTTGGAAAGCATTTGTGTGAGCTCATAAAGTATCAGTTAAATGATATACACAATAAATGTCCTTGATGAAACAATTTTATAATCACAATTACATACAGAGGTTGATAAGTCTTAAATTGTTTGCTACATAATTCTACTAGGAGGCATTGCTCAGTTAACTTTTATACATTTCATCACCCATACCCCTAAGTACTGTTAGTTTAAAATATTAAACTTCAATAATGTAAAAAACCAGGCAATATTCAATAGTTACAAGTCTATTATGGGACCAATTCCACCAATGACAGATTAAAGTAAGGAAACACTGGATGAAAACAGTGGTAGAAGAAGTATAAAAAAAAGTTGGAGGCAAGACTTCAGATTTTACAAAACGATGTAACAAGTTAAAAAGACATAGAAATGCTATCAGAGGTGACTGGAAGTACAGAAGATGTTTTTGCACACCAAGAAAGACGAATTTGAGAAAAGACACTAAAGAAACTAGTTCTAGATGAGATCCATTATGTAAACTATTTAGGCCTTAAGATTAATAAAGACAAGACTAAGTGTACATCGTTGGATGAAGGTTTCTTTGATATGACTTTTAAATGCCATACAGAATGCCGGTTGAAATACTGTGTAAACATTGGTAGGACCCTCTAAGTTTTCACATATACTTTGTTTAAAAAAAAAAATCAATACCATTAAGAGGGTTTTTCAAAATCAAAAATTCAAAGTATTGAGGTTACTATTAATTGCAGCTTTGCCCTTCATTTGAGAGCCAAAGCTTTGTATTATTGAAAAGCCGGTCTTTTGAAAGAACTATTCTTTCCCTTAGGGAAATTATACTGCGGCATTATAATCGTATGTAAATTTTTTAATTGATCATATTTGAAGGGAAGTAAATGATTGTTGCATTACAGAATTATTTTTCTTTGTAGCATATATGAAAATGGTGGATCTGCAAAAAGGAAAGGTTAAGAGAAGTAAAGGTAAAAGGTGATAACCTTAAGACAAACAGAAAATGGATGTCAAAAAAACTAAGAAAAAGGGCAAGACAAACCATGTAAATCCCATGACAACTTGTAATTCTTAAGAATAACAATATTTTTGTGACTCAGAGTTTCAACTTAAAATGCTCAGTTTCAACTTAAAATGCAGTCCCACACAAAGACATGAGAGTAGCATTACTGAAAAAGAACTTAAGTCAGACTTCTGATTGAAACAAAGTTCTTAAAAATCTTTTATTAGAACAAAGAAATTAAGAGAAATCAGACAGGACAGCACTGGTGCAAGAACATTTACAAAAACTTCCTTTAGATCTTTGGTCAATGGTGAACGTAAGACGAACAAGTCACTTTAAAAGGCTCCTTTAAGCAAGACCTACTGCCTATGAAAGTTAGCACAATACTGAGAGGTTTACAAAGTTACCAAGATCTTAAAAAAAGATTAGCTTCTTTTACTGTATTTTCCCCATCATTATAAAGTTGCCTTTTCATAGAGATTAATAAAGCTTGAAAATAATTCCTTTGAGATAACTAATCTAGAATGTAATATCAAAATCCAATTTACCCATTTAAATTCCATATATAATAAATTCTAAATGCCCATTAATGCAAAATATTTCACTTCTGAAAGAGAAAGTACCTCCACCCCACTCCCAACCAGAAAACATCAGAAAAAGAACGACTAATTAGGCTTGCTTTACAAATGCCATTTAACTACAATCTGATATTCAAATTCTCAATGAACAGATTTAAAGCTCATTTTAATACACAATTCTAAATTATTAACCTGGAACTTAAATCTAGTTCATGATATAAGTGCTACTAAAGATGTTAGCTTCACCTTCAACAGATGAACAAGTATCTCTATATATGGTTAAGAAATAAGCTTCAGTTAATAATATTCAACCTCCACATTCCATGAATACTATCTGATACTCTTTATTGGATTTATTTTCTTCAACAATTAAAAGAAATGGAAAACTATAATATTTCAGAAAACAAATGAAAGCTTAACACATCCAGAAAGTTCGTAGAGAAAACAAATAGTTGTTCCATATTTTGATTTCCTATGTAAAATAAAGATTACCTATTAGTCCTATTACATATTCATTCTTTCAAAGGGTTATTTAGCAGGAAGTGAAATGACCATAAGCAGACTTTAGTTCTTTAAAAGACATTATAGAAAAACATCTTCAGCTTCTAAATTTAAAAATGCTATGTTTTGGGCTTCCCTGGTGGCGCAATGGTTGGGAGTCTGCCTGCCGATGCAGGGGACACGGGCCCGTGCTCCGGTCCGGGAGGATCCCACATGACGGCGGAGCGGCTGGGCCTGTGAGCCATGGCCACTGGGCCTGCGCGTCCGGAGCCTGTGCTCTGCAGCGGGAGAGGCCGCAGTGGTGAGAGGCCCGCGTACCGCAAAAAAAAAAAATTAAAAATTAAAAATTAAAAAAATGCTATGTTTTAAAGGTATCTAATACCATCATATGGATTCTTAACTATGTTTTCAGTTGTGTGAAATAATCACTTCTTAAACAACTAATTTTAAGATGGTATAATCATAAAGGCTTGTAGAGATGCTCAGGAAAAAAAATCCACTTATAATAACCCTTTAATCTCACATAAAAATTTAACACACAACAGCTAAAAAACAATAGTTTCTTATGGTATTTCCCCCATCTGAATTAAAAACACAGAAGGGTGTAAGAAATTTTCAGATTTTCCACGTTCTATCAAGGTCAAACACCCTTGTGATTTAACTTATTCATGCGAAAATATGCCAAATACACGTAGCAACCAACAATACCAATACAGTAAAAATGTCCTAACCATTTCACTAACAGATGGCAGGGATAGTTCACTATTAGTAATTTAAAGCATTGACTACTCTGGTCAGAACTTTTAAAGCAAGCAACTGACTCATTTCCAATTAAAATACAGGATTAGGTTAATTACTCCTTAAAGTTTCTCATTTATTAAATTTATAATGGCTTTATAAATAACTTATCAACATAGTTTCCATTTTACAGTGTTAAGTAAATTTTCATTTTCACATTAGCTTATGTCACTATATGCTTTCCCAATATATGTTTATAACCTGTATTTCATTTAACGGTTTCATTTTTTAAAAAGATTGTTATCTGAGGAACTATTCAATTTTATATATTGAGCTTGAGCCACTTTAAAAACTTATATTTTAGTCTGTATTCTTCAGTGACATAATCTCATTTCAGTATGGTATGCCTTTAAGAGACTTACAAGGTTTTTTTTTTAAAAAAAACAAACTACTAATTAATTTAAATAGTAAACCCCCTAGGAAATACTGTTCCAGATTATTTTTTTAATTGAAGTATAGTTGATTTACAATACTATATTAGTTTCAGGTGTACAACATAGTGATTCAGTATTTTTGCATATTATACTCCACTGTAAGTTATTACAAGATAACAGCTATTATTCCTTTTGTTATACCGTATATCCTTGTTGTTTATCCAGCTCTATTAATTTGTTTTGTATAAAGCAATATGTACCTCATCACACAAGATAAAACCATATAATGTGTCGTGCCCAGGAAGGCTGAAAAACAAGTATTATTTTTAAATGCTTTAAGACTGTTGGTGTTAATCCAATCACAGACCTGGATTCAGCTTCTAGCCCACTTCTTGATCCTTAGGCTAACACAGCACCTTCATCTGCTAAAATAGAAATCTTCACGGTAATCTACAGAAGGGATTCCTATTATTCAGACTTGGAACATTTTTCTTCTTCCTAGGTTTAAATTTTTTTCCTAGTGACTTTATCAACTAGACATTAAATATTTTCAGATTAAGCAATAGAGAAAACTGATTAAGCAAATTCATACTATAGGAAAGAAAATTATTCCATTCAACTGGCAATTTTGACTCTCAATTTGACCTAAGACACTAACTTGGCTAACTCTCCTCTCTACTTAAAAGCAAAATTTGTGGTTTTTCTCAAGGCACCATTCTGCAGTCTTAAAATTTTCCCCCTCCACTCACAACTTTATGATTTACTGTTCTTGGTTTCCACAAACATTTGTACAACTCTCTGATTTGATATAAGCTGAGATTTTTAGAGCCCAAATGCCTGGATTTGAATCCCAGTTCTACTACAAAATAGCTGTGTGACCTTGGGCAAATTACTTAACATCTCTGTGTTTGTTCCCTCGTATGTAAAATGGGAATAAAAATAACACCCGTTTCATAAGACTTGGTACATGGTAAGCACCACAGTGATCATCTACTTTATGCAATCTGATTTTCACAACCAATGAGAAACTAGAAGTAAAAGGACTGGCCCAGAGACATAAACACCTTTCACTTTCACTGCACTATTTCATATGTCAACTATACTATCATGTCTCATCCCTTTCTATTTAAAGTCAGATTTAAAATCTGAACTCTGTTTCTGAACCAGAAGTCTGCTTTAAAAGACCAGATTTAGGGCTTCCCTGGTGGCGCAGTGGTTGAGAGTCCGCCTGCCGATGCAGGGGACATGGGTTCGTGCCCCGGTCCGGGAAGATCCCATATGCCGCGGAGCGGCTAGGCCCGTGAGCCATGGCCGTTGAGCCTGAGCGCCTAGAGCCCGTGCTCCTCAACAAGAGAAGCCACGGTGAGAGAAGCCCACGCACTGCAACAAAGAGTAGCCCCCAAAAGCCCGCACACAGCAACGAAGACCCAACGCAGCCAATAAATAAATAATAAATAAACACACACACACACCTCCCTACTACTTACCACATGAAGTCCACACTCAAATACAATTATTAGCTGGAATGTGTCTCTCCGTTCTCCACTTAATACTAGTAATTCTCTTAAGGCCCAGCACCACCCCCTTTATATCATACATTATACAAACCTGTGTATATAAACACCAAAGTTTAGAAACAACGTTAATAAAACCTTAGATACCTTCTACCTACCAATTTCCAGTGATTCCTCCTCCCCTTCTGCAGTCTCTTGTTTTTAAGTCTTACCACTTAATAGACATATATCTTTTTAAACAGTGTTAATTTTGCATTTCTGAATTTTATACAAATTGGCTTAAAATGTATGTATTGCTTACTTTTTAAAACTGATTTACACATGAATTACATCTACATTTTCACTGCAATATAGATACCATTAGGGCACATACACTTATCTGTTTTGCAGATGATGAACATTTAGACTGTTTCCAATTTCCTGTCACTACCAAGAACGCTGTTTATGAATATTTCTCGGTTTCCTGATGCTTAAGTGTAAAGTTTCCTCGTCCATTCTGCTTTCCCAGAATATCACAGCCCACAAGGAAACACAGCTAAGCATTAAAATTGTTCTGTTGTTCCACATCTTTTCACAGCTGGAAATTTTTTTTTTTTACTTTTTGATGTGAACCATTTTTAAAGTCTTTATTGAATTTGTTACAATACTGCTTCTGTTTCATGTTTTGGTTTTTTGGCCCCTGGGGGGGCACGTGGGATCTTAGCTCCCCGACCAGGGATTGAAGCCGCACCCCCTGCACTGGAAGGCGAAGTCTTAACCACTGGACCGCCAGGGAAGTCCCAAGAAAAATTTAAGTACAAAGGTTTGTATTTCTTTGCTATTACTGTTTCTTTCCCACCTACTGTGTGATTCGGGTGTTCAAACACTTGACTTTAAACTTTCACATATGGTATAAGCTCTTCTGTCAGTGACTATACCAGAGGGAGATGTTTAAAATCCTAGAAATTCCCACAGAGGAAAAAAAAAACAAAACAAAAACAAAAACACCATACACATCACCTTTAAAGACCAGAAAGTTGTCTATTAACAATCTATGATACTACAAATCAAAGATTCTACTGAGACTCTAGTATCAACAGATTACTTTCCATATTTGCATTTACTGCTAACTGTGACAACAACTATAGGCATTTCCCCCCTCTTAGCTCTTCTTATCTAGCAGCATATCCAACAGCAAGAGCTGGGAAGACCTATCATCCCACCCCCCACCATGGGAACCCTCTGTTTTCCTACTAACGTGTTCTGACAGGTACCAACAACCACAGGCTATTGGTACTCTACAAAAGGAAGGCAGAGATTTGCTATTTTAAAAAGTTTCCAGAAAAAAACCAAGTATTTTATATCAATGAGCCTTAATCTTTGGAATACTTTTTAAATTTTTAATAATTAAAAATTTTAAGTTAAAAGATTTTAAGTTAAAAAAATTTTTAATCGGGCTTCCCTGGTGGCGCAGTGGTTGAGAGTCCGCCTACCGATGCAGGGGACACGGGTTCGCGCCCCGGTCCGGGAAGATCCCACATGCCGCGGAGCGGCTGGGCCCGTGAGCCATGGCCGCTGAGCCTGCGCGTCCAGAGCCTGTGCTCCGCAACGGGAGAGGCCACAACAGTGAGAGGCCCACGTACCGCAAAAAAAAAAAAAAAAAAAAAAAAATTAATTAAAAAGAATTGTACGTAAGCTTTCATTGCTACCTCATGTAAATTTTAATTTCAGCAACTCCTGAGCCTTTTTTATACAGACATTAGGGCTTGACCTACAACTGGAAAATCACATGGAGGCTGCAACGCATCAAAGGTATTGCATCTATTCAGACCTGCCACAGTAATAAATTATATTCAGGTGAGGAAAGATAACACAGCATTTATCATATAACTTCTAATGTATTACAGTTTATATTTAAGCTTACAGTCAATATCATCTGCGATAAGTCAAAAACTAACGTACTTTAAAGGGTACGTATCCGAAGTCCTCTCAATCCACTGGCTTCTTTCTACTCTACCTTTATCCACTAAACAGCTTTTCTACCTATAAACTTTTTAACAAGCATGTCACAACCCTTGATCCTAATGGTCCAATGAGAAGACCCACTACATACCTAGAAATTTTAAATTAAAGCAATTTCCTGGACAGTGTTAATTAGCCCTGGAATAACCACATATATAAAAAATTGCAAAACTACACTGTCTACAACCCTTCCACCTCACCCACAATGAATTTAGTATTGTCCACCCCAAACCTTAAGTCAGTCAAGTATACTTAGAACCTGTTGTCACAGTATGGTACAATTTTAATACGATTCTAACTAAGAGAGATACATAAAAATAAAGCACAGACTTTTAATTAGAAGATCTGCTAAGAACACCACCTAACAGACCATTACCCAATTCTCTAGTTTTGATCATTTAAAAACAGCTAATGGCTGCAGTTCATATCATATTCTAATTATTAGTCCTAATAATAATTTTACATAAGAATGTCTTCAGATTTCTCTGTACACACATAATAACAAGGGTATCTTACACAAGCGCTTCTTTCTGTCACTTTTGAACACTCTGCACTTGATTTCAAGAAGATGGCCCATTTCTATCTCAATTCCCCTCAAAAATACATGAGATCCTAAAAAAACAAAACATGAGATTCTGGTCTTTTCAGCAGTTCTAGCATTTTCAAAAAATGCTTCATTTTTCCTCATTACAAAAGTAAGTATAACGTCTTGTGGATATTTCAGGAAAAAAAGAAGGAAATACAAATGACCCACGATGCTAACATCCAACCCAAAATTTTGGGTATATCTCTGTTTTTATGCTTATTTACATGTTCCTTGAAACAACAAAAAAATAATCAAATTTGGTATTGGTGGAGTTTTATTACACTTTCTTCCCAATGAGTACTATATTCCACTATAATTTTCCCATCACTACTCTCCTCTTAAAACACTTCTAAATAGCTGTATAGATTACCACTTGATGGCCACACTACAATTAGAAGATCTCCAAATGTTTTATCTTCTGGATTTTTAATGCTTAATAACCAACATTAACATTTATGTACACCAATCTTTGACACACTATTCCCTTATTTACAGGATAACTTCCTGTAAGTATAGTTCTTCCATTTTTAAGCCTATTTATTAAAACATGCAGAGCCTGAATCAAGTATCCAATCAAAATGCAAGCGTTCTAGAATACACTGGCATCACTGCCACTGGTTAACTACATAACAACGACTTCCTTGGGGTTTAATTCTCTCTTCTATAAAATTAGGAATTTGAACTACCTGTTATTTCTTAAATTATGTAAGATATTTTCTTTGCATTCTTCAGTTGCTAAAGTTTAAACATCATTGACTTGTAATAATACTTGGCGTTTACACGTCCCTAAAAGCATTAGTAGAATTAGGTTTAAAGACTCCTTTAACATACACAATGTTTTAAGGTCAAGGGTGGTTAAATCCTTCTGAATTAATTAGCTCAAAATGCTACGTAAAAGCAACTCCACTTACGCAAAGCTGAGGAGATGTGTAAAGATGATAATGTGAAAACTTCCTCTCTGGGTAAAGCATACGCTAACGTTATCAACATATAACGTGTAAAGGAAGAAATGCCAATTTAAGGCACTTTTAACACAAACGCTTCTGGCTAACGATCTCTTTTCCAAGTCTTATTTACATGACCAACCAGAAGAACCTTCATATAATACTTCAATCGTGTTTAATTTTAAGTTAAGTGTAAAAGTCACACAGCGTTTTTTGTAACAAAAATCTGTCCTCCCCGCCTTCTTAATTTCCACAACAGCACTAACGTGGAACAATTATGTCGAGACACTCCGTAGGTGACTGAACCATTTAGCTTTTTAAAAGGAAATTTTATTTTGAACATGTATAAAAATTGCCTAAAATATATTTTTTGCCCGCAGAGTACAGCTGTTTAAATTTGCCTGGGAGAAAACTGTTTTGTCGACTATCTAAAATTATTAAACCAAGCTCTGTTCAACACGCAGAACGCAGCATCAATGCAAAATCTCATGACTACGACCTGGGAAATCAACGACTCGCACACTATTCCAGCGCGCTTGAAAGACTAGAATTTCGGAATCGCCATAACTGTTCTAGAAATATCTGGCTGGAAAATTGTAACTGATCCAATAAGCCTATGCCACAGAATGGGGCCACAGAGCAGGATAAACACCTAGGAGATATTGCTGCGCCGTAAATGGGAAAAGTCCCTGTAGAACACAGAACATGGCACAGCGCCGGCAACGAAAAGAACAACGATGCCGCGACTACACCAGGGTGTACTCTAAACCCTTTGTTTGGAAACCGGAAGGTCCCCACACCACGCCATCCTCTCTAGAGAACCCTAGACTGAGAGTATTTTAATAAAGAGGGAAAGGAATGTGAGGTGACTCTCTAAACAACAAATCTCCTGCCTCGCAGCGCACTGAAGAAGGCTTTATCCACGACGCAATACGATAAACAAGCGTTAACGTTTCATTTTTCGGCCATTTTTACGCGATGGCGGGTGAGGGGAATTGTTTCTGAGGTCCGGCTAAAACCGCGCGCGCCTGTGCGTGGGCAGGAGACAGGGGAGTCTTAGGGGGCGCTATGAAACGATGGGCGAGGAAAGGAGCGAAGGCCGCGACACCAGGGAAAAAACGCCGCTCAAACGGCTAGGCTTTTCAGAGTCTACGAAATCCTCCATTTTGGGGCACATTTTCAGGCGCAAAAGGGAAAAAAAAGCAAATATATCTGGGGCTGGCCCTATCTTAACTATCCTCCCCAAACGGCAGGCCCCCTATGATTAGTCGGTCCCTCAGGCCTCGAGCGCTCCTCCCTTCCCCTCAGCGCTGCAGTCCGCGTGTAACGGGCTCGTCGTCCCGCCCCCGCCCACATCAAGCCCAAGACGCAGGAAGCTCGGCCGATCGGCTGCCCTCTGCGCCCCCGACTCTCCCGCCGCACCCTGGGCCCTTGACTGGCCGCGTGTCTCCCTCCGGGGCCGCTCACCTCCGCCGCCCGAGAAGGCTGGTTGCGCCGCCACTGCGCTCCTAACATGGCGGCCGCCGATCAGGCGGCTCACATACGCAGCGCGGAGGGAGGCAGAGCGGGCGAGCGGGAGCGAGCAAGAAAGGCGCGCCGCCGGCTCCCCGCGGCCCCTGTCGCCGTCGCTGCCTCCTCCCGGCGGACGCAGAGAGCCCCCGGCCACCCCACCCCGATTCTTACCCGCTTCTCGCCTACCTTAAGGAGAGGAAGAGGGAAGAGAGGTACCTCTCTCGAAGCGAGCGGGACGCTGAGACTCCCACAATCCCCCGCAGCAACGGCGCTGTAAGAGGTGGCAGCAGCGGTTGCAGCCCAAGAACAAACCCACTCTCGCGAGAGCTCGCCCCCACCCACCTCGGTCCCTTTCTGCCCCTCCCCCTACTCAGCGCGCGCACGTCGCTCGCGCCCTCAGCGGCGGTCGTTGTTCTCTAATCTTGTAGCCCGCTTATGGCGGGAAATGGAGAGCCGTAGCTTAGGAGTTCGAGTCCCATTCCCCACAAAGGACTTTTCTCGACTCCCTCCATATTGCTTGGTGCAAAACTTAAAAAGAGTATGCGTTAGAAGCTAGTCGCAGGAATCCCTGGCCTAGACCCAATTTCTATCCTCTGGTATTATCTGATAATTTGCTGAGGGGTCGTAGTTAGGGCCGGGAAGTGGGGACAGATACTATTTGAGTGTTTTTTTTTTTTTTTTTTTTTGCGGTATGCGGGCCTCTCACTGTTGTGGCCTCCCCCGTTGCGGAGCACAGGCTCCAGACGCGCAGGCTCCGGACGCGCAGGCTCAGCGGCCATGGCTCACGGGCCCAGCCGCTCCGCGGCATATGGGATCCTCCCAGACCGGGGCACGAACCCGTATCCCCTGCATCGGCAGGCGGACTCTCAACCACTTGCGCCACCAGGGAGGCCCTATTTGAGTGGTTTTTGATTTCAGATATTTCATGCAGAGGGTCATTGAGGAGAAAGACAGCTATTGAAAAGACCGCCGCAGCCATTTGGTGAATCTGAACGTAGAACACTCAAGTACCCCATGAGCAAAGGAGTATATAGCACGTGTGGAAATCCTGAGAAATTGTATAGATAAGGCCGGAGGAAAGGGCCATTTCCCTGGGGTTTCAAGTTTAAACGCAGAGGGACAGGGAATCAACTGACACCTGAGGTAAATTAGTGAATACAAGTCAGATTAATAGCCCTGAAAAATTTTAAATCTAGAGTATGCTAACTCAGATTCATGTCTTTGAAACGTCATTCTGGGTCCACTGTGAAGATAGTGGAAAGGGAAAAGATGGAGAAGAGCAGAGACCTGTAGAATGCTGAAGAGATCGTTTGGGACAAAAAGCAAATCTTACAATCTGGTAGAGTTGAATGGCAAGAGAGACCAAGTGACCAAAGCGAAGAAGGGGGAGAGAGAGAAATTGTACTGCCTTGACAGCCCAGCCAAAGTACTTAAAGGCCAAAATGATCAACAGGGTCAAATGCTATCAAGAGGTCAAGACTAGGACTAAAAACATCTACAAAAGATTTAGCAACGTGGACTTCCAGTAAAGTGGGAGAGGAAGTCAGATGGGAGTGTATGGAAAGCTGTAAGAGGGAAACTACCAAATGCAGAAAAAGTGGCTATGAAGAGAGGAGAAAGCAGGGTTGGGGAAGATTTTTGTTTTACTATGGGAGAATTTTGGGCACAATTAAAATGTTTGCAGAAGAGTTATCTTAGGAAAGGACTGGTTGAAAAAAAAAAAAACAGGACGAGAAGGGATAATTCAAATTGGACACTACTCAAAGGATGGGATCTGAAAGGAGACATGTCTTTACTGTAACAGGCGGTATGGGAAGGATGGTGCGGAGTTTTCATTAGGAATTATAGTCAGGTGACTTCAATTTTCTGTGACTAAGCCATCTGTGGAAAGGGCTAGAGCTGCATGAAGGAAAAATTTTTAAATAGCTGTTGTGAAGAATGAAACTGTAATCCCACACCTCCATTGTGTTGCATGATTTTCTACAGGCTTTGACAGGGCATTTGGTAGAATACATCAAGAACTGGGGGTTCTCCTGAATAAGTAAGGCGTAAGCCCACTAAGTAGTTAACTTTGGAATGAAATTTGGGAGTATCCTACATGTTCAGTGAATCCTGGGTCCTCCTTCACTTGAAACCAGATCTGCTTTCTACTCTGTGAGTCTTTGATTCCAACTGACTTTGGATAAGACTTCACCTTATGTTCTCCCCAGATCTTAGATGAAAAAAAGAGGCTCTGCTTCTCTGGAGACAGAAACTTGAATGCATGCTTAGTTCAGATATGCACTTAACCATGCTTTTGTATAGGCTGTTAATGCAATCTGGTGGTCGTACAAAGAAGGAAAGGCAGGCTTTTTCAATTGAGTAATTATTTATTGAGGATCTGCTTAGTGGGTCAACAGCAAAAAGACACATTGGAAACCAAACTGATACAAGATTTCAGTCATCAAATGCCAATTTCATGAAAGACAGTGTACAAGGGTGGGTATATAATGATGGATAAGACAAATTACCAGCTCTCGAGGATCCCAGTCAGATGAAGATTGGACAAGGAGTCTGGCCTCAAGGTGGGCCCGGCTATGAGAAGAGATGGATCAAGAGCTCTATTCACATTTGGGTTTCTTGGCAGTGGGTGTGGTACACCAGGGATGATAAAGAGGGTACGAAGCAAGTATTTCTGCTGAGACTTTGGAAGGTCTAAGTGACAAGTTTGGAATAAGGCTTTAAACACCAGGATACAGTCTACATTTGAGCTAATATTGAATACCTTTAAAAGTTTTGAGCAGAAGAGTCATATTGATTGAGGACATGTATTTTGACACCACTAAGTAGCTCATAATGCATTATAATTCTGAGAGTAAAGTACCATTACTCTTGTTTTACATAAGAGATTAAGAAAGCTTGCCTAAGGTCATGTAGCTAAAGAGTGACAAAGCCAGGATTTGAACTCCACTCTAAATAAATCCAAACCCAGAGCTTTAAAGCATTATATTGGATTGCCTTCAGCAAAGCTGTGGTCTCAGAATCTCCTGGCAGTCCACCCTCTACTTTTTAAATAGATTTAATGCCCTGGAACCAGGCCATTTCAATACTTTAGGCTATTTAAAAACAGAAAACAGTTAACCAGTGGCCCTTTTTTAGCAGTGGCAAGGGAAGGGAAGTGGGCCTAAAAAAGGGTTTTGGGGGAATTCCCTGGTGGCCCAGTGGTTAGGACTCCACACTTCCACTGCAGGGGTCCTGGGTTCGATCCCTGGTCAGGGAAATCCCACAAGCCATGTAGCAGTGAGGGCAAAAATAAATAAATAAAATTTAAAAAAGTTTTTGAATAAAGAATACATATAAAATTCAAAGCACACAACAAAGAGTTTTCCCCAACCACCACTCCCTTACATAAAGGCAACCACTATCAACCATTTGTATATTTTAAGGATTTCCTATAAACATAAACATTTATATATATATATATACATACATATATACATATACATACACACACACACACACACACACACATATGCTTGTGGTGAATTAAAGATTGCCACAGATAATCCTTTTCCGTACTTATGAAACAGTAGCATCGATTTCCCCCTTACCTGCCCTCTGTAAGGGCCCTGTAATTGGCTTTTAACAACAGAACACAGAAGTGATTTTAAGATCTACTTTCATCCACTTGGAAGTCAAGTGCCATGCTGTGAGACCACATCAAAAGAATCAAGGTGCTTCAGTCAACAGCCCCAGCTGAGCTCCCAGGTGACAGCCAGCGGCATCTGCCAGCCGAAGTGAAGCCTCCAGATGGCAGTAGCCCCAGCCAAATCCATGTGTAACAACACAACCACCCAGCAGAGCCCAATTAACCCACAGAATTTTAATACTTGTTTGAACTACTAAGTTTTTTTTTTTAGTAATTTTTTTTTCAAAATAATTTTTGGCCGCGTTCGGTCTTCGTTGCTGTGGGCAGGCTTTCCCTAGTTGTGGTGTGATCTATCTTCCCGGACCAGGGATCGAACCCATGTCCCCTGCATAGGCAGGTGGATTCTGAACCACTGCACCACCAGGGAAGCCCCTGAACTACTAAGTTTTACGGTGGTTTATAATGTGGTGACACACCAAAGTCTTATTTTCCCTGTTCTTATTTTCCTATTTTTTGCTATTCAAAGCATTAGTATTAAAAAGTTTGGGTACAGGAACTCCCTGGTGGCCCAGTGGTTAGGATGCGGCACTTCCACTGCAGTGAGCATGGGTTCGATCCCTGGTGGGGGAACTAAGATCCTGCCCATCACATGTGGCCAAAAATCAAAAGTTTATGTACATATTACCCTAT
Source organism: Mesoplodon densirostris (assembly GCF_025265405.1). Lineage (NCBI taxonomy): Eukaryota > Metazoa > Chordata > Mammalia > Artiodactyla > Ziphiidae > Mesoplodon > Mesoplodon densirostris. The sequence continues at coordinate 118,895,710 of NC_082663.1, read as the reverse complement.
ACATGTCAAAGTCTATGTGCAGTTTAAAATAAACCCCTCATTTTCTAAACCTATGCTGTTGCTGTACAACAGCCATAATCTACACTCACTTTCTCAATCTTACTATCTATAGTTAACTAGTGGACAGCTTGGAGAAAACTTCTGTCATTGCAGAACTTTTAATTATATAGTGCTGTTCTAGAGCAGTGGTCAGGCAAAATTTCTGTAGTGTCAAATGGCATCTTAGGCTTCAAGGCCCATAGTCTGTCAGAAGTACTCTGCACTTGTGCAAAAGCAGCCACGATTGGTCAATAAACGAGCATTAACTATGTTCTAATAAACACAAATATTGGAATTTTAATTGGAACTAATTATTCCTTTGATAACCTATCAAATTCTATTTGTAAATCTGATTGCTGGAAAATGGAGTTTAAGCTATGAACTTTACTTGCATTAACTAGGGTTAAGGATCACTTAACTGTTTATATCTTTTGCCATTACCTATCGGGTTGTTGAGCTTTTACCTCTTAATTTATAGGGACTGTATTAAAGAAAAATTAACTCTTGGCAAACATTTTATTGGTTGTTTGTTTTTCCATACAAAATTTTAAAAATCTAGACATCATCCAGTCTTTTTAGGTATTCATTTTGTTTTTTTCACTTAGAAGGCAAAGCTACTACACAATTATACTTTGTTTTGTTCTTGAACTTTTTGTTTCAGGATCTATTTTTGTATTCCCTTAATTGTTCCATTCATAGAGTAGTCTACTCAGGTGTCAGTACCACCTTTTTTTTTTTGGCTGCACCATGCAGCATGCAGGATCTCAGTTCCCCGACCAGGTATCAAACCCTTGGACTGCCAAGGAAGTTCCCACCCTGTCTTATTATTTTAACATCTGGTAGAGCTAGTTTTCCTTTATGACTCTAGTTCTAATATTATATTATTCATAATAATTCTTAATATTATGGTTTTCCCATATGAATGTTAGAATCAACTTGTCTACTTCCAAAAATTATCCTGTTATTTTTAATGAGATTTTAATAAACTTATACTTTTCTTTAGCATTATGTTGAGATTTATTGGACATGGTATGACTTCCATTTAAGGTCTCATTTTTGTCATTTTAATATTTTCTTCATATATAACTTATACATGTCTTTTTAATGATTCCTAGCTTTGTCTTCCTTCCAGTTTATCTTCAAACTGATTACTTGCTACTTCAATGGACTATTTTCAGTTGACACAGCATTTAAGAAAACTTATTATCTACAACTGATTTTTACCTTTTCCCCCATTTATACATTTTCTTCTCATACCTCTTTGCCTTTGATAGTACCGTTGAACAAAAAGCTTTCTGTTTTAATCGGAACAGTTCTAGGGTTCCCCTATTAAGCATCACACAGGCTTTCAGAATAAGATACATTTTACCAGGCTTGGAAACCTGACTCTCAGCAATTTTAGTAAATGCCATTTTAGCATGTTGGGATAATATGTAACTTTTATTGAGATCAATTAATTGCAAATATTTTTGATGTATTCTTAAAATAATCTAGGAATAATGTTATATTTTTATATAATGGTTTATCTATCAAGGTCTTTATGTCCCTAATTTAGCAGGTATATTCCACTATATATGTCAAACAGAAAAGAGAATCCAACTCCCATCCTCTAAAAACATAAATTCTTGAGGAATTTTTAAATGTCTTGAAATTCTTATTCTGACCCTCTCATTGAGCCCATAGTTTAGTAGCACAGGCACTGGAGAATTTTAATAAAATATGATAAACCCTACCAAAGAGCAAAGCTAGGAGTGGGGATGTGTGACATCTTTCAGGGACTACTGAAATGCTTCTCTTCTTGCTTCTAGTCTCTTACACATAACAAATGCCACATACCTTGTTTCAGGCCATCGGCATCTTGGCCACTACTGCTGTAGCTTGAGGAAGCTTCCTTTTGCTGTTAACATACATAGAACATATACAGATATAGTCTTTACCCTTGCTTTTAAAAGGAGTCTCCGTTAGGGACTTCCCTGGCAGTCCAGTGGTTAAGACTCTGAGCTTCTAATGCAGGGGGCACAGGTTTGATCCCTGGTCAGGGAACTAAGATCCCACATGCCACGCAGTACGCTAAATAAATAAATAAATAAATAAAAGGAGTCTCCATGTACTTCATACTTCCTCTCATAGCACCCAGGAGTCTCTGTTAGGCTGAATGAGGTTGATGATTGAAGCTATATATGAGAATTAGTTGGAAGGGAACTATACATGAAACCCCCAAACCAATCACTAGCTTTGAAGTCAGATTCAGTGACCACCACCATACTTCCTGGACCAGCTGTGTGACCTTGGGCAAATAACAGCATGCACCTTGTAGGGCTGTTGAGAGGATTAAGAGATGTATAGAATGAATTTAGCAGTTTTGGCCCATGGTCAACATGCAGTAAATATTCTCCATATTCTATGTCCTGAAGTGTATTTACATAAATATTCTAAAATGACAAAACCATAGAATCAAAGATTATTCACTTTTATAGAGCTCCAGAGTAAACATGTTAAAATTACCCATTTAAATCTGGTTATAAGTTTTATCCTGGCACCTACTTGTCAGTGCAATGACTGCTAGTAAGAGAGGTTCTACAAGTTATAATTTAGAAAGATGTTTCAAAAATTTTCTTCAACATAAAGACACTTACAGATTATCAAAAAAAGTTTAAAAGGCCACACACATTTTAGTTAAAAGATGTCTCAGGCCTCCCTGGTGGCGCAGTGGTTGGGAGTCCGCCTGCCGATGCAGGGGATACGGGTTCGTGCCCCGGTCTGGGAGGATCCCATATGCCGCGGAGCGGCTGGGCCCGTGAGCCATGGCCGCTGGGCCTGCGCGTCCGGGGCCTGTGCTCCGCAGCGGGAGGGGCCACAACAGTGAGAGGCCCGCGTACAGCAAAAAAAAAAAAAAAAAAAAAAGATGTCTCAAATTTGAACAACAAATCCTCGCAATTCCATTATTTTCACATAACACTTTGAAGCTAAATTTAGTTTCAAATAGTTAGCCACTGTTATATCTTTAGAGTCCACCAGCAAATGATTTGGAAACCCAACATCTTTGTTACCATGATTTTTCTTTTCAAAGTTAAACAAAACCAAACCAGCACTGTTATTATCCTTACCCACTGGGGTATTGTTAAAAAGTAGGATATACCTATGGTCTTACTCTATATTGGGTACCTTATGACACACTGATACTAATATTTACCAGTTGAGGCTCTTTAGTCAGCTGTCAGTAGAATTGAGGCTGCTTGGCTATATGGGAGTGAGGTAAACCTGTAAAAACTGGTGAATAATATCTTTCAAAGGACTGTTACATGGCACGGGGCTATCTAGCTCTGTGGTAAAACATGGTACAATGACACATAAAATGCGTGCTCAGTCAGGGAGGGTGGCTTCTCTGCTGAAGTGCTGCCTGGGCTGAGATCTCAAAGTAGAAAAAGTGGAAAAGGAAGATGGAATGGGAAAGGGAAACAGCATGTGCAGAGACCTAGACGCAAAAGGACTGAAAGAAACCAGCGTGTCCAGAATGAAATCTGAGGGTGGTAAACAAGAGAGGGCTAGACTGTGTCTTGTTCATCACGTATCCCCAATGTCTAGCAGAGTTCAGTTCATAAAAGCTGTAAAGCCATAAAAAGGGTATGAGTTAAATGACTAGTCTTCTGACAAGATGAGTAAATAGCATAGGTTATTTACTCATCTTCCTCTAACTTAGCCCGGGAGATATTATACACACAAATAAGAGGGAGGTTAGGGATGTGAGAAACTAAATATGAAGAGTCCCCTGGATGAGCAGATCATGATTGGGCCCTACTATACAGGGGAAAGAAATGGAAGCCCAGTGTAGAAAAGGGTAGAGTGCCATGGGAGTAGGGGTTGTGCCGTAGGCTGGCAAAGAACTCTCCTGGGGTGGCCAACATACTGTAACCATTAGCTCCTGGAGTTCTCCTCTAGAGAATTACAACTGAGGGGAAGAAGAGGAAGTTCTACCATCTGCCATCCTGGTGAAGTCCCAGATTCTAACTCACAGGCTCTGTGCCTTGAGGACATCTCTACTTTCCTTCAATTCATTAGTACACTAGGGCCTGGGCTTGGCTCCTCCCTTCTACCACCAGCTGATACAAAATTCCCATCCTCTTCTGTGAGCTCATAGGGTAAAAAAAATCCGTCATTTGGGGAATACAGCATCTACTATAAAAGACAACAGCCTCAACCAGTATTCTAAATGAAAGAGAATAAACGAAGACCATAGACTAAGACATGTTGAGTACTAAAAATGGAATGTTCATAAATCATAGCAGTGTTTTCTTAGGTCAGTCTCCCAAGGCAACAGAAATAAAAGCAAAAATTTAAAAATGGGACCTAATCAAACTTTTAAGCTTTTGCACAACAAAGGAAACCATAAACAAAATGAAAAGGCAACCTACAGAATAGGAAAAAATATTTGCAAATGATGCTACAGACAAGGAATTTATTTCTAATATACAAACAGCTTGTACAACTCAGTATCAAAAAAACAAACAACCCAATCAAAAACTGGGTAGAAGACCTAGATAAGACATTTCTCTAAAGAAGACATACAGATGGCCAATAAGCACATGAAGATGCTTGACATCACTAATTATCAGAGAAATGCACTTCCCACCAGTCAGAATGGCCATCATTAAAAAGTCTACAAATAACAAATGCTGGAGAGTGTGTGGAGAAAAGGGAACCCTCCTACACTGTTGGTGGGAATGTAAAGCAGCCACTATGGAAAACAGTAAGTATGGAGGTTCCTTAAAAAACTAGAGTTGCCATATGATCCAGGAATCCTGGGGATATATCTGGAGAAAACTCTAATTTGAAAAGATACAAGCGGGACTTCCCTGGTGGCACAGTGGTTAAGAGTCCACCTGTCAATGCAGGGGACATGGGTTCGATCCCTGGTCTGGGAAGATCCCACATGCCGCAGAGCAACTAAGCCCGTGCACAACTACTGAGCCTGTGCTCTAGAGCCCATGTGCCACACTACTGAGCCTGCACACCACAGCTACTGAAGCCCGCGTACCTAGAGCCCGTGTTCCGCAACGAGAAGCCACTGCAATGAGAAGCCCACACACCGCAACGGAAGAGTAGCCCCTGCTCGCAGCAACTAGAGAAAGCCTGTGTGCAGCAACAAAGACCCAACGCAGCCAATAAATAAATAAAATGAAAAGATACAAGAACCCCAATGTTCATAGAAGCACCATGTAGCTGACAGGACCTAGAAGCAATAACACCTCAGTATCTAGAGCACATTTAGCGCCCAGGTCTTGGTTCCTTAATACCATTCTCCAATAAAGGAACCATGACTCCTTAGATAAATGGCTAACTCTGGGACAGGAAAGATATAAGATGAACCTGGAGCATCTTATGATGCCATAAAGTGAGAAGTGTTTAAAAACAACAGCACAATGATGGGGGCATATCAAAGGGACACAGGAGTCAACTGTAAGAGCTCCCAGTGGCCAAAGATGCCAACACTTTGAACAAAATTAAGTTTAATACTGGATTATTTCCCAAAGCATAAAATGAATATCCATGAGTCCATAGTCATAGAAATAAATTTAATAAATGAGGGAAGAGACCAATTACTTTCTATAGAATTTCAATAAACTGATGTAAACATTTCACTCTTAAGAATACCACAACTCCATACTACTATATATAAAATAGATAACTAAGAACCTACTGTAGAGCACAAGGAACTCTACTTAATACTCTGTAGTGACCTATACAGGAATAGAATCTAAAAGAGTGGACATATGTATATGTATAACTGATTCACTTTGCTGTACAGCAGAAACACAACATTGTAACTCAACTATACTCGAATAAATATATATATTTATAAAGAAGGAATACCACAACTCCACTCTTCTTAAGTGTGGGCTGCACACAGTGACTTCATTCCAAGGAGTACAACATTGGGGAGAAGGGGTAACTTTACAGTGGAAATACCTGAAAATATGACCTCAGCCACATGATCAAGGTTAACATCAATAGTAATAAGTTATGTTGATAGTATGTACCCTTGATATGGGAGGAGAATGGTACTGTGGTCTTCCTTTCAAAATCATTTAAGATTTTGAAATCCTAATTATGAGAAAAACTCAAACTAATTGAGAAACTCTACAAAATGCCTTACTCAAAACCTGAGGTCATCAAAAACAAGGAAAGTCTAAGAAGCTGTCACAGCCAAGAGAAGCCTAAGGAGACATGATGACTAAATGTAATATCTTCAGTGGGATCCTGGAACAGACAAAGGACATTAGGTGAAAACTAAGGAAATGTGAATAAAGCATGAACTTTAGTCAATAATAATGTACCAATATTAGCCTATGAATTGTGACAAATGTACTATACTAATATAAGATGTTAACATTAAGAGAAACTGGGTGCAGGCTACACGTGAATTCTTTGTACCATCTTCACAACTTTTCTGTAAATCTACAACTATTCTAAAATGAAATAAATTTCAAGGTCCATTTTATCACGCCTTTCCCAGGTAACGGTTAAGTCACCCTCAAAAAGCAGTATAAAATGTTCTCACACCCCAAAGGGCTTATAATGGAGATTAGGGAGAGCTAAAGTAACAGGGGCTCCTTTGAACCAGGCTTTAGGATCCTAAATTGACAAATATATGACCTAGCATGTTGGGTCATTAAAAGTGTTCCTAAATAACAGTAAAGAGAAAGGTGTTGCTAAGCAGACATTCTAAGTATTACAGTTGATTTGTTAATTCAGTGAAATTGTTTTCCAAGAGAATATTGACGGGTCCATTAACTGGATCTGTTCATAAAACCCTAATTAAGCAACACGAGTCACAAGAGCCATTGTCACTGTTTTAGGTTCTTAATTAGTTGCTCTTACCAGGTTGTTTTCCTTTGTGTGAGTTCCTAGGGACTGAGCCACCTTTTTATGTCCCTTTGGGGCCTGCAGAATTTATTCCTCTGGGGTTTTTGTTTTCCTGATTAAAATTTGAGATATAATCCAAAATTTCAATGTAAATGTTCATTGACAAGTTTCTTTCAACACTGAAGGAAGGAAAATAAATTGACAGGCGCCAGGGACAGCACTCAATACTTGGGGCCCTCTACTCATCCTGCTTTAATTTTCCCTCTTAATATAGTACAGGACCTGAAACTTGAGCAGAGCAATGAAAAGGGGCACTTGTGTTCACTAACTGCTATCTATGGCAGGAGGTGGCAGCTTGGATATTTACAGACCAATATCTGCCAGTCCAATTTCAGTTTTTCTTGCAGCAAGGGAAAAGGGTGATGGTGAAAGAGAAGGAATGGATAAAAAGCTACTCTGAAATGTGTAACTTCATCTCAGACTCAATAGGAAATCTTAAAAAAAAGAAATCAAGCCGACAGGGAGTAGTAAGTGACCAATTAACTTCACTTATCAAGTAGGAAATCCCATTAAATTATTTTAATGTGCATGATTAAGCCACTGAAACCTCCTGGGGTATTGAATACAGGCACAAACACCAAATGAATTTTCCCTTTCCAAGTAGCAACATAGGGGCCCCTCCCTGCACCTGGGTAGCTTTACCATGCTCAGGAAAGCAATCTGTATGCTCAGAGGAACTTGAGATCCCAGATTTTAAACCTTGGCTATTCATGATATATAAAAATTTCCGGGCTTCCCTGGTGGCGCAGTGGTTGAGAGTCCGCCTGCCGATGCAGGGAACACGGGTTCGTGCCCCGGTCTGGGAAGATCCCACATGCCGCGGAGCGGCTGGGCCCGTGAGCCATGGCCGCTGAGCCTGTGCATCCGGAGCCTGTGCTCTGCAACGGGAGAGGCCACAACAGTGAGAGGCCCGCGTACCGCAAAAAAAAAAAAAAAAAAAAAAAAAAAAATTCCTCTTTCCTTTGGGACCATTTCTACTTCACTACCTAGGGTTGAGTTTGTGATCAGCTTCTGCTGGAAACCAGATTGCTATTCTTTCTTAGGGCCTCTTCTTTAGGTGTACATTAAAAGAGAAAACAATTATAAGTAACCCATTTAAAAAGTATATATAACAAACACTAAACACAAGAAATAAGTACTATCCTACTACTGGATAATTTACTTAAGTCACCTCAATCCTCTAAAAGGAGTTTAATACCATATGGTAAAAGCTTGCTCTAAGGCAAAGGTATTGATAACATAATTTTTTAGGGACACATGTTGGTACTGGCCCTAAATCTGTCACAAATGAGCTGTAAACTCCCAAGGCCTGAATTTCATTCCCTAAAACAGAGTTTGGTAATTCTGGCCTGCCATCTGTTTTTTCAAAAAAAAAACAGGCTCTCAAGCTTAGCATGGTTGAGGGGAATTTTTTCTTTCAACACTGAAATTTTCACTTTCAATGTCCCTAAATAAAGTTTTTTTTAAAAATAAATTTATTTATTTTATTTATTTATTATTTTTGGCTGTGTTGGGTCTTTGTTGCTGCACGTGGGCTTTCTCTAGTTGCAGCAAGCCAGGACTACTCTTCATTGTGGTGCGCAGGCTTAGTTGCTCGACGGTATGTGGGATCTTCGCGGACCAGGGCTCAAACCTGTTTCTCCTGCATTGGCAGGCGGATTCTTAACCACTGTGCCACAAGGGAAGCCCCCTAAATAAAGTTTTATTGAAACACAGTAATGCTCATTTGTTAACGTATTATCTATGGCTGCTTGCACACTGCAATTACAGACTTGAGTAGTTGCAACAGATACTATATGGTGCACAAACCTAAAATATTATTGGGCCCTTTACAGCAAGTTTGCCAACTCCTCCTCTAGAACACAAGTGCAAACTTCCTGCATTGGTGGAAATGTCTTCTAAAGCTGGCCAGTAGGTAGTCACTAGATACTGATATGGAGAAATGGATTTTATTTGTCAATTTAAATCCACATGTAGTGTACAGCAGAGCTCTAGAATATGAGGGCTTAGTTTAAGTCTTGGACTTTTTTTTTTTTTGGCCGCACTGCATGCCTTGTAAGATCTTAGTTCCCCAACCAGGGATTGAACCCAGGCCCCTTGCAGTGGAAGCCCAAAGTCCTAACCACTGGACTGCCAGGGAAGTCCCAAGCCTTGGACTTTAGAGTAATCATTCTTCTCTAAAATTCTAGTTCTTGCCATAATTTTCTTTTAAATAAGTTTATTTTTTTTGGCCGTGTTGGGTCTTCATTGCTGCGTGTGGGCTTTCTCTAGTTGCGGTGAGCAGGGGCTACTTTCCGTTGCGGGGCACAGGCTTCTCATCGTGGTGGCTTTTCTTGTTGCGGAGCATGGGCTCTAGGCGCGAGGGCTTCAGTAGTTGTGGCACGTGGGCTCAACAGTTGTGGCTCGCGGGCTGTAAAGCGCAGGTTCATTAGTTGTGGCACAGGGGCTTAGTTGCTCCGCAGCATGTGGGATCTTCCCAGACCAGGGCTCAAACCTGTGTCCCTGCATTGACAGGCGGATTCTTATCCACTGAGACACTAGGGAAGTCCTGCCACAATTTTTTTTAGAATTTTAAATATTCCCACCTATGAAGAAAACCTCACTCCTGTTTTTCCTTTAGTCTCACACTCTGATCACACTCTCAGTACTTCTGACACCAGATGTGTGGGTGTTTTTCCCACACCAAGCAAATCTTGTCACCAGCTGGGTGCCCTGCAATTTAACTCAATTCTGACAATATCTACACCTAGAGATAACTTCAGATCCCAGAGGCCAAGGGCACAGTCCCACAAGACTGCTCCTTCTCCACTTCAGATGCCAGACACAAGTCCAGGTTGTTAACCTGTACTTCTGACAGAAAGGTTGTAAGTCAGAGATTGCCACAGCCTTCTCCTTGGGTTTGACTAATTTTTGCTAGAGTGGCTCAAAGAGCTCAGGAAAACAGCTTACTGTTTACCTGTTTATTATAAAAGGATACGATAAAGGATACAAATGAACATCCAGATGGAAGAGATGCGCAGGACAAGGTATGTGGGAAGGGATGCTACTCTCCCAGCAGCTCAACATGTTGTTTACCAACCTGTTAAGTTCTCTGAACCCCATACTGCTGGAAGTTTTATGGAGGCTTCATCATGATCATTAACTCCATCTCCAACCCCTCTCCCCATTCTGGAGAATGAGTGTGTGTCTGAGAGAGAGAGAGAGAGAGTGTGTGTGTGTGTGTGTGTGTGTGTGTGTGTGACAATTCTAAGCTCTAATCATTGCCTGGTCTTTCTGGTGACCAGCCCCACCAGAACAAAAGACATACATCACCCAGGAAGTTCCAAGGGATTTAGGAGCTCATTGTCAGGAGCCACATTCAAAGACCAAATATTAGAACAAAAGATGCTCCTAGTGCTCTGATCACTTAGGAAATCAGAAGGGTTTTAGGAGCTGTACCAAAAACCAGGGGCAGATATATATATATCAAGTGTGTGTGTGTGTGTGCATAAAAAAATGTATGTATATATATTTTTTCTATTATTTCACACCACCCATCTGAGCTGAAGTGAGTTAACTAGAAACTACATGACAAAAGCACTGCATACATTACTTATCTTGGTGTCATGAAGGGCTGGTCAGACATCTGAGGTCCCAGTGGAGGAAGGTTTCTCACTCAGGTAAAGGCATCTAGGTTTCAAAGCGGAAAGGAATGACAGGCTATCCTTAAGGCAGGGTCCTTTTCTAACAGAAAAAAACTGTTTGCACCCAGACTAGGACCAACTCCACAGGAGGAGTTACTCCACTCTCAGAGGTGCAAAACGTTGCCCAAAGGTACTCAGCCACAGCGCCAAAACAGTACTACAGCCAGACCTCGATAAAGGCAGCATTTGCTCTTCCAACAGTGTAACACCATCCGAGGCATCACACTAGCCTGGACAGCTGACAATTGCTGGATGATTCCTGAAACAGTTTTCTTATTTGTTTCAGATACCCAAGTACCCCAGGTAGAAGACATGGATATAGGTATCCCCATGAATTGAACACGGCCTGCAAAACAGAGGCCTAGGAGCACTGATTGCAGACCGTGCTGTCAAATCCTTTAAAAAATTGGGAACAGGAAACCCTTTCCCATGGCTTCAGTCATTTTATCCAACATTGAGCAAGTTCTTGCAATGTGCTGGGCACTGTGCTTGGGATCTAGCTGTGAACAAGGTAAGATACACTAACCTTTCCCTCACAGAATTTACAATCGCCCCCCAGTTTCCTCAGATGGAATGACACAGATAATCTCAAAGATCCCACATGCCTTCAGACCATAATCACCAAAATCCTACTCAGCCTTTCCCTGAATAGGATTTGTTAGGGGCAAATACAGTTGATTCTGCCTCCCAATTGTTTCCTGATGGGCTCCATCTAACAAACAGGCCTGGCACATAGTCAATGTTGGAATGAATAAGGACATTTACCTGATAACTCCATACACAGACTGTCCATCTGCCACTAATTTCCTCTCTTCAGGAGGGCCAAGGATGCCCTACTTTCAAGTCATCCTAAAAAGAAAAAGATTTCAGTGTTCAACATCCCAGCTCCTAAGGCTGCTTTTTTGTAGAGACAGAAACAAAATGCTGTTTGTCATTTATGATTTACCATAATTTTTATATCCTCAGCAATTATTTTATTTCCCATTACTTACCTTTTTTCTTGCCTGTTACTACTAAAGACCTCTAGATATCACTTGTATTAAGAACCGATAGGGCTTCCCTGGTGGTGCAGTGGTTGAGAATCTGCCTGCTAATGCAGGGGACACGGGTTCGAGCCCTGGTCTGGGAGGAGCCCACATGCCGCGGAGCATGAGCCACAACTACTGAGCCTGCGCGTCTGGAGCCTGTGCTCCGCAATGAGAGAGGCCGCGATAGTGAGAGGCCCGCGCACCGCGATGAAGAGTGGCCCCCACTTGCCACAGCTAGAGAAAGCCTTCGCAAAGAAACGAAGACGCAACACAGCAAAAATAAATTAATTAATAAACTCCTACCCCCCACATCTTAAAAAAAAAAAAAACGACATATTAAAGGCTATTCACAATGAACATATGAGGTATTCACACAAAGCACCCAACATTTAGCTGAAAGAATCCTTTTAAGGCAAAGCCAATTGATAGAACAAAACTAGCTTTGATAAATAACTCCTCTGCCTCCCAACATCCTCACCAGTTCCTTCTGTAGAACTAACATATCACTTTTCACAGAAAGCAGCAACTAAGTCAGCCCTATTGGACAACCTCCAGCATCACCCTGAGTGATAAGTGATTGCCTAGAACTGAGAAGCATCTCTTTTTTAGAAAATTAGCATTCTAAAACAATATCACTACAAAGGGGACTCAGTATCTACTGCTCCAAAGAGACAACAAGTCTGCTTACTCCTGAAAATCAGTAAGATATCAACAAAAATATACTGTCAACCTAAAGCATAAATTATTATCATTGTAGCTAGACCTAGTATCTAGAGCCCCCTCAATGAATTGATATTTTTATATTCTATTAATGAACTAAAGAATGCCCAGGGAATTCCCTGGCGGTCCAGTGGTTAAGACTCTGCACTTTCACTGCTGAGGGCCCGGGTTCGAATCCTGGTTGGGGAACTAAGATCCCACAAGCCATGCAGTGCAGCAAAAAAAAAAAAAAAAAAAAAAAACCACCATAATTTTAAAGCAGATTCACATCTATGTTTCCTTGTAAGGCATGGCATTCTCACAGATAACTACAGCTATCCTTCTACAAAGGGTTTATCCTGACTAGCTCTGTACTGTGGGGGAGTGGGAGCTATGAAATCTGCAAAAATCCCATTGACTTCCACCCTCTATAAGGCCCCCCTCTTTTGTGTGTCTGCGCACACTTGTTTTGTTTTGCGGGGTGGGGAGGGGGCGCAGCGCGGGGCATGTGGAACTTCCCCGACCAAGGATCTATCCCGTGCGGTGGAAGCTTGGAGTCTTAACCACTGGACCACCAGGAAAGTCCTATAAGGCCCCTTTTGAGCACTTGGTAGACTCAAAAAAGCCCAACTTTTCCTCTCTACTTATATATCCCTCCATTGCCTTTGTTCTGTTTCCAAGGCATGATTCAAGGAACTTCATACTAGCCAAACCTGTCGGACCAGAACCATTCTCCATGTTAGGTTTCTCCTTGCAAAGGCATGCTCTTGCAGATTTAACCTTAATGGAAAAGCAAATATGCTGGCATCCTGGTATAGTTAACAACATAGTTGGCATGAACCAGGCCCAGAATGCCAACCAGCTATATTGGCTGCTGTTCTCCCAGCAGTGTAACACTTGCCTAGGTACATGGAAACCTAGGCAGCTGCCTACAGCTGGGGCCAAAGGTAGGCTAATGGAGTTGCACTCACCTGGCGCTGCATCTTCCCAAAGTCCACAGCTGGCCCCTCTGCAATCAAAGCACTCCAGGTTAGAGTCAGCCAATAGTTAGTGAACACTTGTGTGGAGTTCAAGACCCCTACCCTCAAAACTCTAACTTGGTGAGGCCTGAGCCACAGAAACAATAGCAGGAAATAAAACAAATAGCTTTCCCTTGGTTAGCTTTATTGTCATATGTCATTTGTACCTGCATACCACAGCAGTTCAACAGTAGCAAATTAATGGTCTCATCAAGTATCAAATTAATGGCTCTGTCACTTAACACCCAAGTGGCAGTGGGCAAGTAACTTAACCTCTGTACCTCAGTCTCCTCATTTGTAGAATGGGGGTGTTGATAATAGTACCCGGGGTGGTTGGGAGATTTAAATGGAATATAAATTAAGCCCATAGGATAATATCTGCTATAGACTGATAACTCAGTAACACTTGTTATCAGGAGCTACATTCCAGGCAAGGAGATAAATACTGGTGAGTAGAAGGGAAAGTTATCCTGGGAGAGCAGTGGGCAGTGAAAATTGGAGAGGCTGGTTAAAACTAGATTGAGAAGGGCCTCAATTATGTGACCTCTTGAAGAACCATAAAACAGCATCTTAAAAAATGATTGGATGCAGTAATCGGTGTGAAAGGAACTGGAGGCAGTTAGGTTGCCATTCCTGCCAACGACCCCAACTACAGGTTGAAAACAATAACCGAAATATTTGCAAAATGTTAATAAACATTCCTACACACTCACCCTTATAATTTATCTTATATATATAAAGTGAGAGTATCTAAGACCATACTTTTTTCCAGCCATCCTCTAATTTCACTCCTAAACGCCTCCAAACAATTTAGAGGAAAAGGAAAATAGAGGGGGCTTATTGTCCAGGTCTAAAAACGAATCCAAAAATAGCCTGTCCCTTTCAGGGGCTCGGGTTGAAGGGACTGACCGAGCTCCACCCGAACACGTGTTCCTCAGAAACCTTCCCAAGTCCCTGGCCCTGGTGCCTGGGACTCTCCGAGACCGGCTCTAGGGAACTCTCCAGAGACAGTAGGGATGGTAGGAAACAGGGGGCGACTCTGGGGGTACGATCCCCCAGCATCTCTTCAACATGCCCTCCGAACCTGGGGTCACGAGGGAACGAACCCCAATTTCGTCCCGTGCCAAGGAAGAAGCCTCCCCACAACTGCCTCTCGCCCCTGGCTGGTAAACCTCCAAGGACTCTCTCCCCTATTTGCCCTTACTCACCAGCACGTGTCCGGAGCTCGGCGGGGACACTGCAGCTCGGGTAGAGTCCGCAGGGGAAAGGGCAGCCGGGAGCCGAGGGGAGCCCCGCCCCGGGGCGGCTACTGGGCGGGCCCTCAGCGGGAGGGGCCCAGAAACCCCGCCCAGGAAAGAGTTAGAAAAATGGGAGAGCTGTGGCAGAGGTGAGCATACTCTCTTTTTCAGGAACTAGACCCCAGAAGAGAAAAGGTAGGAATCCGAACAAGCGTTACAATTATGACACCCATCCCATTTGTAACTTACGCATGCAAAGGGCGCTGGGTGTGGGACTGCTTAAGAGAAAACTTGGTGTGTCCTAGCGGGGCGGTGCTTCCCGCCTGCCCACACCGAGCGCCGCGGGTTCCTCACACGTGTGGCGTCTTTCGGTTGCCGCAAGCTCAGCCCACGCTTTTTCCACCTCCCACGCAGATCCTCTTTCTGGCTTTCTTCAGCAGTTCTGTCACTCGGCTAACGGATCGCCTGCCCACACAGGTCACCTTGGTCTTTGGGATCTCTCCAGGAGGTTTTCGGCTAGATTATGCTAGTCACTCCAGCCTAACCTGCGGGACCATCCCTGCGGCCCTGCAGTGGGATCCTTAGCTGAGCTGCAGCAACTAAAGAGTACTTTCTCTGCCAGACTTGCCTTTCACCGTGGCACAATAGCCAAAGAGGCCATATTTTGCCCACCAGGTTGCCAGCATTTCTTTTGAACACTAAACCTTCCCCCACTACCTGGAGTCAATATGATTCTCTCCTGCTGAACATTTGGTGAAGCTGAGGACTAGAAGGGCAAGGCCCAGCAGCAGTAATTCCAAAATCCATTCCATAATTCTCAAAATTCTAAAGCCACTTCGTTCCTATAGCTCCAGCATCCTACTGGCTCTGCTGATCTATTGCACCTGGCACCTTCGTCAGGTGAACCCCTGGGAGTCAGCCAATGCCCTTATCTGCCAACATGTTTTATTATCTATTTCCTCGGGTATTTCATAACAACAACAAAAAAATGTGCTTCCTGTACACCCCCACACTTCCAGACCTCTGCTGAGAAAGCCCAGAGTCCTACATTGATTCCAGGAAAAGACTTTAGGCCCTAAGGACACAGAGCCACTGAAGTGGCAAGCACAAATCCTCCCCAGTTTTGATGGAATTGGACACAGGCTCTGGTAGGAAAAAGGCTTACATAAATACAATAATTAAAAACGTCACATGATCAGTGCTGGGCTGGTAGGCAGGAGCTCTGCTTTGCAGTTAAATAGGAAAGTGGCTGAAGACTGCTGCCATAATCAATGCCTGCATCCAGCTGCCACAGTGCGTTCATAAAGGAGGGTTATGAGAGCTATAAAACCAGGCAGATGGGGTGGGTAATTGTCCTGCGGAGCTCTGCTAAAGGAGAAATTGCATTGGCATCTCATATATTTTGCTTTCTTTCGTTCCAAACACACAAAATGGAGAAGGCAGAGCTACCCAAGGATTCATGAAAAGGAAGGATGAGGTTTGTGTGAATGTGTGCATGTGTGCTTTCAGAGCAAAGACAGGAAGTAATTGAGAATAGGGAGATACCAGGGCCTTTGAGGAGAGAGGGACCAAATGACCTGGAGACAACTGGTTTCACAGATCAGTCCAGGGAGAAGGCAGGATGGAGGGAAGGCCAGACATAGGTAAGGCTGAGAGATGTGCCATGTTCTCATGTGATATTGAAAATGTGGTCACCTTTTTTAGCTAGCTAGTGTGTCCTTTGAAGGAAAACCTAGATTATGATTTCTTCATTTCTCAGTTAAAAAATCCTTTATAGTCAACCTTCTTAATCTCCATCCTTTTAAATTCTGAATTCATTTTGGCAAGTTGACTTATATGGTCTTTTTTTTTTTTTTTTTTTTTTTTTTATTTTAAAATGTGCATTTTATTTTTTCAGTGAATTGATGCCATGGTTGGGTGTAAATAAGCTCCCAGTTCTTTTTTTTTTTTTTTTTTTTTTTTTTTTTTTTTTTTTTTGCGGTACGCGGGCCTCTCACTGCTGTGGCCTCACCCGTTGCGGAGCACAGGCTCCGGACGCGCAGGCTCAGCGGCCATGGCTCACGGGCCCAGCCGCTCCGCGGCATGTGGGATCTTCCCGGACCGGGGCACGAACCCATGTCCCCTGCATCGGCAGGCGGACTCTCAACCACTGTGCCACCAGGGAAGCCCTATATGGTCTTTTATTTATAATATCAACTACTTTTTTACCTTTTTGTTTGTTTCTTATTCTTGCAAAGACAAAATTGTTAGGAATAACAAAAAAGAAAAGGGAGAATTTATAGGAAAAAAATGCAGTGAGATGAAAGGCAAAGGATTAGGGAAGGTCCATGAGCTCTGAGTTTGACCTCATAATCAAAAGCCTGACCCCAAGGGACACTAGGTTTCCAAGCTTTTTGCCTGCCTTTCCCTTTCTCCTTCATTTATCCTCTCCTTCTTGCTTCCTTACTTGATGTCTTTCAGCCCCGAGACTGCTCTTTTCCTCTCCTCCCTGGACAGGAATAACCAGTAGAGAAATATTTAATCATTTCTTCAATTAATCTGCCCATCAACATTTACTGACCATCTACCATTTACCAGACCCTGTTCAGGTGCTGCATATAAAGTCAGAGGAATAGGACTTCCCTGGTGGCACAGTGGTTAAGAATCTGCCTGCCAATGCAGGGGACACGGGTTTGATCCGTGATCCAGGAAGATCCCACATGCCGCGGAACAACTAAGCCCGTGCGCCACAACTACTGAGCCTGCGCTCTAGAGCCTGTGAGCCACAACTACAGAAGCCCACGCGCCTAGAGCCTGTGCTCTGCAACAAGAGAAGGCACTGCAGTGAGAAGCTCGCGCACCACAACAAAGAGTAGCCCCCGCTTGGCGCAACTAGAGAAAGCCCGCACGCAGCAACGAAGACCCAATGCAGCCAAAAATAAATAAATTTATAAAAGATTAAATTAAATTAAAAAATAAACTCAGAGGAATAGAGATTCCTGCCTGCCTAGAGCTTACAGTCTATTGGGGAAGAAAGATAAGTAGTATAGGTATCCTTGGGCATATCTCAGGGGGCAGCTAACCTAGCCTGGGGAGTCAGGAAGAGTACTAGAGATGGCAGTATTCCCTCTGGCTGATCTTAAAGGCTTAGAGTAGAAGAGGGATCTCTCCTGCATCCCTGTACTCCTTGCTGCTGCTCTGTAATAGCTACCAAAGTTAGAGTGGGGCCCTGCAGTAGTCCTTATTTCTTTTTTAAAATTTTTATTCATTTATTTATTTGGCTGCACTGGGTCTTAGTTGCAGCACATGGGATCTTCATTGTGGCGTTTGGGATCTTTAGCTGCAGCATGTGAACTCTTAGTTGCGGCATGTGGGATCTAGTGCCCTGACCAGGGACTGAACCTGGTCCGCCTGCATTGGGAGCGCAGAGTCTCAGCCACTGGACCACCAGGGAAGTCCTTATTTCTCAAAAGCATAGTTAGATTGTCAAGGATATAGAGAAACTGGAACCCTCATACACTGCTGGTGGGAATGTAAAATGGTGCAACTGCTTTGGAAAACAGTCTGGCAGTTCTTCATATTATTAAACATAGAATTTCTTTATGGCTCAACAATTCCACTCCTAAGTATATACCCAAGAAAATGAAAAGGTATGTCTACACAAAAACTTGTACATACATGTTCGCAGTAGCATTATTCATTAGAGCCAAAAATTTGAAACAACCCAAATGTCGTTTAACTGACAAATGGATAAACAAAATGTGGTATATCTATACAGTGGAATATTATTTGGCCATAAAAATAAATGAAGTACTGATTCATGATACAACCTACGTGAACCTTGAAAACATTATGTTAAATTAAAGAAGCCAGACCACACAGTGCTTAATTCCATTCATATGAAAGTCCAGGACAGGAAAATCTATAAAGACAGAAAGTAAATTAAGTGTTGCTTAGGTTGAGTGGGGGTGGTGAAATAGCTAAGGGTTATGGGGTTTCTTCTTTTTTTAAATTATTTATTTATTTATTTGGCTGCATTGGGTCTTAGTTGCGGCACGCGGGATCTTTTTGTGGCACGCGGGCTTCTTTCTAGTTGTGGTGTGTGGGCTCTAGAGCACACAGGCTTAGCTGCCCCTGGCATGTGGGATCTTAGTTCCCGGACCAGGGATCAAACCTGCGTCCCCTGCATTAGAAGGTGGATTCTTAACCACTGGACCACCAGAGAAGTCCCATGGGGAATTAATTATAACTGAGGAGAGTCAAAAGGATATCGACTACTAAACTTAAATAGAAGTTGAAATTTATCCCCTTCATATAGGTACTTGGTGCAGCTTCTATGTCTACAATCCATTGTGTAACTGAATTTTGAACACTTTTCATTTAAAGTTATTCCAGGAGGTGGGTCATTTTGCAAAGCCAACAGTTCTTTCTGTAGTCATTTCTACATTGACGCCATGATGGAACCATCCCCGCAAGGCCGGTGAAGGCAGAGGTGCAGGGGGAGGAGCTGCTGTGTTTGTGTAAAGGCGTGGGGCCCAGCATCCCATGGGGTTTCTTTTTGAGGGGATGAAAAAGTTCTAAAATTGTGGTGATGGTTGCACATATCTGTGAGTATAATAAAAACCGTTGAATCGTATACTTTAAATGGGTGAATTGTATGGTATGTGAATTATATCTCAATAAAGGTGTTAAAACAACAATAAGAAGCATACCTGGGGACCTAAAAGATCTGCAATTCTGATTAAAATTGTGGGCCTCATGGTCATTGTCAATTTTAAGGTCTAGAAAGGACTTTTTATTCTGGGTCTTGTGGCCTTTCAGAGTTCCTTCCTCAGTATACAAAGAAAATTAATGCATTTGGGTGGCCACACCCATTAATACATCAGCACAAACAGATGCAGAGGGGTAGACTGTGCATTCTCATACTTCCCCTCCCTAACTTGACTCTCTCATAATGTTTCGGTTTAAGATTTATGGTGTACCTACTGTGTAGAAGGTATATGGAAAGATCTAGTCTATTTTTCCAATGGTTGAAATTAAGTTGCTAATAGGCTACCCTCTATATAAACAGATAAAGCTCTTTAGAAGATAGGCAATGTGGGGACTTCCCTGGTGGGGCGTGGTTAAGAATCCACCTGCCAACGGAGGGGACGTGGGTTCGAACCCTGGTCTGGGAAGATCCCACATGCCGTGGAGCAGCTAAGCCCCTGTGCCACAACTACTGAAGCCTGCGCTCTAGAGCCCGCGAGCCACAACTACTGAGCCCATGTGCCACAACTGCTGAAGCCCGCGTGCCTACAGCCTGTGCTCCGCAACAAGGGAAGCCACTGCAATGAGAAGCCCATGCACCACAACGAAGAGTAGCCCCCGCTCACCACAACTAGAGAAAGCCTGCCTGCAGCAACAAAGATCCCATGCAGCCTAAATAAATAAATAAATAGAAGATAGGCGATGTGGTACAAAGAATAGTTGCAAAGCATCCTGGGATCCTGGGCTCCCTCTATGGCATGTAGGGAAACATCATGGTGACATCAGCTAGAGCAAGACTAATTCCCAGTCCTTGATGTTGAGCAAGTTCCAAGACTTGGCTCCCTCCTCACATGCTTCCAATCACCCCTTCATTTGGTTTCTAGACTCAATTAGTTAGTCTATTTCAATTCCACCCCCACCCCCACAGTGTCCAAATTGGCCCTCCAGTACTGAAACCATGTGCCGGAAATTCATTAAGCTGAACACATGGGAAATTACAGAGGAGATTTCACTTGTCACTTGGGCTCAAATATAGAAAGTAATTTTAAAAGGACAGTGGCAAGAGGATATTTTTATCTTGCTTGTTTGTGCTGAATTTTCTTATCTTGCTGTCTCTCATTCTCTTCCTGGCTATCTCTCCTCTTCTTTGCTTCTTCTTTAAAATAAATGTTGGCCTTTTTAATCTTCATCTTAGGTTCTCTTCTCTTGCTTTATGGAGTCTTTTGTCTGCCTTTGTCATTCATTTATTCATTCATTCAACAAATATTGAATATCTACCAGGTCCTGTGCTGGGCACTAGGAGAATACAGTGGTGAATAAGACAGACATGGTCCTTACCATTATGGAGATTACAGTCTGATGAGGCAGGTGGACATCAGGTAGATTGAGATCAGTTTTGGTCACAGGAAAACCTTGAGGGAGTTACTGGCACCTTTCTGATGCTAAGTTTAACCTGCAGTAAATGTGCATGTGAAAACAGCCCAAATCCCAGCATGTTTGTGGGGTTAAAGAAGAAACTAAATATATCAGAAGGAATGCAAGGAAATCAAAGACCCAGGTTTCTGTGTGTTATGTACAAGCCCCTGGGGTAGAGAGAACATGGATTTGACAGTCAGATATGGATGTGATTCTGACTCCACCACTTAAATATTAGTGGTTTGACCTCTGGACCTCAGTTTCCTCACCTATAAAATGGGGATTATAATCACTACATTTTAGGTTGTTGTGATGATTAAATGAGATAGCATATATAAGGGATGGGGCAGGTGCCCAACATATGTTGCTTCTGTTCCCATTACCTCCTTATCCTACCTTTGAATCTCACAATTACAAAAAAAAAATCCAGTCTCTCATTTGATGGGAAATGAGGTTCTTCAGTTGGTATTAACCAATCATATGTCCAGAGAAATTGGTTACTACAAATTGCACTATACATGCAATTTATGATTGATTACTCCCTTATTCTGGGGTAAAGGAAAGGCAGTAAAAAAAAATGAAATTATACAAAAAGACTGAAATAAGGTATAGCAAAGGACTTCCTCACCATGAGGGCTGGAAATATGAGTGGATGCCTCAGAGAGCTACAGAATCTTTTTTTTCTAAGAATACCTGTTTCGACTGGGCTAGGGAAGGTCGACCTGGAGGTAAACCTGCCAACCTCTTCATGTCCCATTTAGCCTAGGGAATCTTTTCAGGAGAAATTGCTGTTCTTCCTTTTCCAAGCCAGGCGTCCTCTGGGGAGATGAATGCTGCCAAGAAGAATTATTGCTCACAAGGAAAGGAAAAATGGCAGCTGCCATTTCAGGCACTTAATAAGTACACTAAATTGAGAAGCTGCTGATTTGGTTTACCTGATTCCACCCCCCTGATAAAGAAGAGATCTCTTCAATCAGAGGTTCTTTGAAACAAAAGGAAGCCTGAGCTCCAACTGCAGAAATTGGCAGAGGCAGCACTCAAAGGGTTAAGCCCGGCTCAGCAGGCGACACCAGGGTTCCTGGATTCACTCCCCCGCCCCCGCCCACAGGAAATTTCAGGTTGCCTTTGTTCTGCTGAGTTCTTTTCAAAGGGCATTATTTTAGTTGTCCTTTCCTCCTTTACCACCATTTTTCTTTCTTCTTCCTTCTTTTCCTTATTCTCGCTTTCCTTCCCTCCTCTCTCGTGCCGCCTCCATTTCATTTTCTCCACTACCCCCTCCTCCCAATCTATATCAGCTGTGGGATCTCGTCGCCTACCCCACTGGGAGTTCGGTTCCAAAAACGTTAGAATTCCTTCTTCTAAAGTAACAGTATTATGCTGCTAACAAAGGTGCTGCTCTGTATATTTAGAGAGCAAGGTTTTTCAGAGCCTTTCATATGCTAATGAACCGTGAGTGTCCATGGGGGAGGGGGTGCTTAGAATATTGGAACCCATTTTCCCAAACCTCTTGATCTTTTTTTTCCTCCACAGAGCATATCCTGGGACAGGTGGTCTTTGGAACACATTTCAGAAACAATCATATTAGCATGTGCTAGTTTTTTTTTTTTTTTTTTTTTTTTTTTTGCGGCACACGGGCCTCTCACTGTTGTGGCCTCTCCCGTTGCGGAGCACAGGCTCTGGATGCGCAGGCTCAGCGGCCATGGCTTACGGGCCCAGCCGCTCCGTGGCACGTGGGATCTTCCCGGACCGGGGCACGAACCCATGTCCCCTGCATCAGCAGGCGGACTCTCAACCACTGCACCACCAGGGAAGCCCTAGTTTTTTTTTAATTGCTGTAACATTCATCATCATTTGATTTTTACAACTACCCTATGATAGGACAGGGAAGTTATAATAGCCTCATTTTATAGCTGAGTAAAACTGAGGCGCAGAGAGATTGCATGCCTTGCTCATAGAAACATAGCTGATCAGCAAGCAAAGCTAGGTCTTCTTGTTTATGGCCCTACTCTCTCTGCACTGCCTTGTACTGTGTTTAAATATAATATATATGTGACATCATAATATGGCATGTGATATACGATATAGGATCCAAAAGACATACATACTATAAGTAGTGAATTATGACATTCATTTTTTCCCCATTCAACTAAATATGTATTGCACATCTATTATGATGTGCTTATCACTATTCCAGGTGCTGGAGACAGAGCAGTGACCAAAATAGACAAAAACACAAATTCTTGCCTTCATGGAGCTTACATTCTAGTGGGGGAGGTAGAAGTTATGAGATAAATATGTAAAATATATTCTGTTATATATGTTACATTATATATATATATATATATATATGCCTTATAATCATAAGGGCTAAGAATAAAAATAGAGAAAAGGATAAGCAGATGTGGGAGTTGCAGATAAGGGGTGCAGGGGGTCAAGGAAGGCTATACTGAAAAGGCTACATTTGAATAAAGACCTGAAGGAGATAAGGGAGTGACCATGCAGAGGTTTAGGAGGGTGCTCCAGCAGAGATAAAAGCAAGTTCAAAGGGCCTCAGGCAGGAGTGAGCCTAGGGTGAGGGTGAGCTCGGGAGAGGGTGGGGTGGTAGGAGATGAGGTTAGAGAGATTGAGGGGTTGGGGTCCAGATGCCAGCTCTTATAAGGAAATGAAGTGATATAATGCAGATGGTATGCCATGATACAATATTAATAATACCATGTGACAGGTCTGTTATGTTGCTACATAACAAATTACCCCCAAACTTGTAGAGTTTAAAACAGCAAAAACTTATCTCACAGAGCTTCTGGGGGTTAGGAACTGGGAGCAGCTCAGCTGAGCTGGCTCAGGGTCAC
The DNA here is from genome assembly GCF_025265405.1 of Mesoplodon densirostris. NCBI lineage: Eukaryota > Metazoa > Chordata > Mammalia > Artiodactyla > Ziphiidae > Mesoplodon > Mesoplodon densirostris. The sequence goes on along the minus strand of NC_082663.1, from coordinate 118,872,087 downwards.
TCGTGAGGCTGCAGTCAGGCTGTCCACTAGGGCCTCAGTCATCTGAAGGCTTGCCTGAAGCTGGAGGATCCGCATCCAAGCTCACTCACATGGCTGCTGAAAGAATGATGACAGGGAAGAGAGTATTTGCTCTGTCCCTGAGGCCCAGCATTGGGTCTGTTCAGAGACAAAGACATGGCCTCCTGAGACCCAGGCAGGTCTCCTGCTGACTCCTGCCAGGTTCAGCTTTAGCTATGCAGCCGGAATCAGCCAGTTTCCTAAGTTGAGCAGCAGATGGCATCGCAGCCTCAGGAGCGAGCATCCCAGACTGCTGGCAAGAGCAGCAGCACTATTAAGAACTCAGACTCCTGCTTGGCATCTGCGAGTTCCTGGGGTGGGGGCCCCTGCCTCCCCAGCTCCCAGCTCAGGAAGTTTCTGCTCTGTGCCTGCAGATTGGGATATGGTCAGGCTGGTATCTCAGAGAGTAGAGCTTGGAGCCCCCAGTTTGGAAACAGATGATGAACATAGGGTCTTTTCTACGATCCTTTCTGAAAAAGATGAAAATCAGAGGTTGCTGTGCCCAGAGCTACTGTGTTTTTCCACCACTGCCTATCCCTTGCTTGTGAGGGTCTGCACAGAGTATATCCTGGTTGGGGGGCTGACAGATCCCTGGCAGAAGCCTCCTGGGATGACCAGATGGGGCCAAAGACAATTTGAGGGATCAGAGGGCTCTGGAAAGCATCTGAGGAATCCTAAAGACTCAATATTGAATCTTTTTTCTCCCTAGTGACCTGAATGAGGAGCCAAGCCCCAGAGCTTTCTCCTAGCAACACAGGGAGGGTTCAGTCCCGCAGGCCTTCTTTTTGTGCCTCAGTCTCCTTCCTTCTCTCTGTATTTCTGACTCCTCCTCCTTCACCTCTCTGTTCCACTTTTTCTCTCCTTCCTTTTTCCTCTGTCACCTCTGTCCATTGATGTCTTTCCCTTTGTGGATCTCTTTCTTTCTCTGCTCCAGGATAGCAAGGAAAGCCAGTTACCAAACTGCCCTGGCAGAGTGCCTGTGGGCACTGGGCTGCAACACCATTGCCTGTCTTTAGAGGCTTGGACCCTCTCCACTCGGTCCACCCTCCCTCATTCCCTTCCTCCCTGCTGCTGCTGCTGCTTGATGGCTGGTCCCAAGAAAACCTGTAAAAAGGGAGGTCCAGAGGTCACCAAGAGCATATATCTCCTCCCTCAGAGCCTGTGCTCCTTGCTTTGTAGCTATGGAGAGGAAAGCCCTCAGGGGCTTCCCAATAAGACTGAGATCCACTCAACCTCCAGTTCACTAGTTACCCATATATGCCACTAGAACGTGAACTTGACAGCAGGGACTGTCTGTCTTGCTCACTGCTGCATCCATAGTGTCTAGTACATAGTAGATAATACATATTTTTAAAAAAACAATAATGAGAGGATGGATGGAAGGATGAATGCTATGCTCTGTATTAGGTGTTGGAGTACTAACGTGAAAGGTGCCATCCCAGTCCATAAAGAGAGAGGAACACCCAGAGAAGAAGTAATCCATAATAGTAACTATGTGGATGGTGGTGGTAGAAGCTGCAGTGGGTGTCTGAGTCTGCACTGTTAAGACAGAGAAGGCTTTGTTCACTCACCACTTCAACAGTTGTTCATAGAGAACCCATTAGTACTAGACTCTGGGTTATAGCAGGGGATAAAGTAGGCCCGCAGTTGGGTCTGGGAGATATGAATAAATAAATGGGTAGTAACAAACAGGATAAATGCTGTCTTAGGGGAAATAATGGACACTGGGGGCAGAAAGCAGAGGCAACTTGCCTAGTCTGGGGGGTTCTGGAAGGCTCAGTGGTGAAGTGAGTTCAGGCCGAGACCTGCTTGAAGGGTTAGTGGAAGTCAGCTAGGGAAGGAGAAGGAAAAGAGAATTCCAGGCCAAGGGAACATTGTGTAGGGTCGAGAGAGAGCAGGCAAGTTTCAAGGAACTGAGAAAAAGTGTCAGGAAATCTGGCTGGAGTACTAGTAATGGTGGTAGGCTCAGCTGAAAGGCACGCATCTGGAGAAGTAGGTGGGAGTGGGGTGAAAGCCGCCACACCAGGTTAAGGATTATGGCTTTACCTTGAGGGCATGGGAAACCATTTAAAAGTTTTAAGAAAGGAGGTGATAAGATTAAGTTTACATTCTAGAAAGATCACTCTGGGTACAGTATGGGAAATGGATAGTGTAGGGCCAGAGTGGCATCCTAGAAACCAGTGAGGGAGTAGTCCAGGCAAGGAATAACAGCCTGAATGGTGATGATTCAGTGGGGATAAAGGTCATGTTTGAGTCAAGACTGGGGATAATTAGGAGTTTTCCTGGAAACAAACTTGGGTGGAGGGGGTGCTGGCGTTCCTGAGAGAGAAAATGCCTGTGCAAAGATTTCAAGAACTTGTCATGTGCTGAGAAGCTTGTGTGGTTATGTATTTTTAGCTTGTGAGAGGGCATGGGGTAGGTGTTAGGAGATGAGATAGAGAGGAACTAACCTTTGCTGAAGACCCTTGGAAGCTCAGGGTGACCCCTTTTGTTAGAGTTGGGGGAAGAGGGGGAAGGTATGGCCATCCTCTCCAGATACCTGAATTATCTGGAGGCTTCCAGAGGGTCCTGGTTCATCCAGGCATCTTCAGAACAAACGTATTACCCAGAAGCTGAAGGACAAGGGCAAACAGTATCCAAGGAGGTGAAGGAGGATGTGGGAACTGGAGGAAGCAAGTGGACCAAGACAAGGAGTGGGGAAAACAGAAAACGACTGCCTGCCAAGCACAGCCAGGTAGCAAAGCTGGGTGAGATAGGCCCCATCAGAGCCTGGAACTCTCTCTTCCAGCATTCTCTAGTCTCTGGATTCTTTTCCTGTTCTGTCTTCAGACCTCAAAACCTCCTATGGACATCTCTAATTTTTCCCCCAAAGAAGAGATTTGGAAAAGGTCAGAAAGCATGGACCAATTAGTGTAATGCTTAAGAAATGGGCTCTGCTTCTTCCTTGATTTGAAACTTTGGGCAAATCACTTACTGGAGCCATTTTCCTCACCTATGAAGTGGGGACAATAATAACGTCTACCTCCTCGATGCTGAAAGGTTGAAATGAGGTAATGTGAACAGAAAGCTTACACAGTGAAGGTTCTCAATAAATTTTTGGTGTTATTGAGATTATGATATGAGCCAAGTGGGATGTGGGGGGCCAAGGGGGTACAGAAAGAGATAGGAAGGAATGTAAGTGAGGTGGGCCGAGTAGAAGGGAAGTGAGTTCCAACCTGTACAGATTCTTCATTGGCTTCCATGGCCTATGAGACAAAATCCTCCACCAATGCTGGTTCCTGCCTCATCTCCATTACTCCCAACCTCACTTAACAGACTAAACATAACACATGCTACTACCTCTGATTCCCGGAACATACCATGTTCTTCAGTGTTTACATGAGCTATTCTTCTGGAGAGAAAATGACTTCATACCAATATACCAGGAAGCTTTCAGAGACCTGGAGCACATGTTAGGAGGGGACCTAGGGTGAGTCTGTTGTGGGAGGGGCATGGGGGACTAAGGGAGGGAGGAGCAGGGAAAGATAATATGGCTCAAATAAGTGGCATTTGACAGAGTTCTTAGGTGAGGGGCAGGCAGGCTGGTAGGCATGCTTCTCTTGGTAGTGAAGCTAAGACTGGAGAAGAGGGAAAGGGGAAGGGTTTAGGGGAGTCTCAGCACATACCTGGTCTTCCAGCCCCTCCCCCATTTTCTCTTTCCTTTCTCCCTTTAGGGACCGTGTTCTCTGGGAGGGAATTGCAAGCCTGGGAGTGTTCCCCAGGACTTACTTGTTTCTGTTAGGAGATGAGGTTCCAGGACACAAAGGTCCCATTACTATACTCTGTGGAAAGTGCCTTATGAGGGCTTATGCAAAGGGCAATGGGAGCCTGTAGACACAGGTAGGTAACCCAGCCCCTGGGAAGGATTGGCAGAGGAGGGAAGAGGGGCAGCAGGGCCTCAGGGCAAAGGAGTAGATGATAAAATGCAAAAAGTTTTCCAGGCAGTGGGCACAGCTCAAAGGGAGGCAGGTTCTGCCTGGTCCCTGTGGAAGATAAACATATTCTTCATCCCTCTCCTTTCCTCCATCTCCAGAACTGAACTCTTGTGCCTCCCTCTCCCAGCCCGCCCTTAGAATCATTGGCTATTAGAGCTAAAAGAAATCTTGGTGACTTGTAGGTCATCCCAGTCTTTTGAATTTTATTTTATATTTTTTGGCTGCACCGCGAAGCATGCAGGATGTTAGTACCTCAACCAGGGATTGAACCCGTGCCCCCTGCAGTGGAAACGCGGAGTCTTAACTACTGGACCACCAGGGAAGTCCTCTTTTGAATTTAATAGGTGAGGAAACAGAGACCCAGAGAGAGGAAGAGCTTGTCTAAGGGATCTCAGTGGATGAGGAACTTGGACTCAGAAGTCAGGGTTTTGTACTCATCTCTGCTCACATTTCCCAGTGCCACATTGCCCCCCATCTTACACCCCACATCCCAGGGGCAGGGTTTTTTTTTCCAGGTGAGGACAGGGAACCCTCTATTATGCAATAATAATAACTACAGCAACTATCCTTTATTGAACATTTGCTGTGTGTCAGGCACAGTTCTACATGCTGGGGACATCAATAAAACAAAGTTTCCACTCCCATGTAGCTCACATTCTGGTATAGAGACCAAGTTAAATAAACAAACTTGTTCTGTGTCAGGTGGTAAGTGCTATAAAGAAAATTAAGGCCAGAAAGGGGGTCGAATGTGACTGTAAGCAGACTATTTTAGATAAGGGCATATATTAGTTATCTATTGTTGCATAATGAATTGCTCTAAAACTTAGAGCTTTAAAACAACAACAAACATTTATTATCTTTCACGGTTTCTGAGGGTCAGGAGTGGCTTAGCTGGGCGTTTCTGGCTCAGGGTCTCTTTTGAAGGTGCAGTCAAGGTGTCAGTCAAGACCCCAGTGTCTGAAGCCTTGACTAGGGCTGAAGGATCTTCCAAGATGGTTGGCTCACAGGGCTTTGGCCGGAGGCCTCAGTTGCTCACCACATGGTCCTCACTATTTGAGTATCCCCATGGCATGGCAGTGTGTGATCCAAGAAAGAGAGCAATGAGGAAGCCACTTTTTATTCTGCAATAATTTTAGATTTACAGAAAAGTTGCAAGGATAGTACAGAGAGTTCCTGTATACACTTTACCCAGCTTCCTCTAACATTAATATCTTACATAAACATGGTGCATTTGTCAAAACTAAGAAATTAACATTGGTACACAACTATTAACTAAACTATAGACTTTATTCAGATTCCACCAGTTTTTCCATCAATGTCCTTTTTCTGTTCTAGGATCCAATCCAGGATGACACGTTGCGTTTAGTCATCATGTTACCTTAGTCTCCTTTGATCAGTGACAGTTTCTCAGTCTTTCTTTGTTTTTCATGACCTTGAGAATTTTGAAAAGTACTGATGAAGTGTTTTGTGGAATGTCCCTCAATTTGGGCTTGTCTGGTGTTTTCTCCTGATCAGACTAGGGTAATCATAATGCCTTTTGTGACTTTGTCTTAGCAGTCACACACTGTTATGCCATATTCTATTCTTTAGAAAGCAGTCACTAAGTTGGACCAACATTCAAGGCGAGGAGAATTGAGTTCTACTTCTTAAGGGAATAGTATCAGATAATTTGTAGGCATATTTTAAAATTACTACAGGGGAGTCAGGGAAGGTTTCCATTATAAAGTGACATTTGAGTAAAGATTTGAAATAAACAAGGGAGAAAGCCATGGACATATTCAGGATAAAGCTTTGTAGGCACAGGGGACAGCCAGTGCAAAGGGCCTGAGGCAGGAGTGTGTGCAGCAAAGTTTGAGGACTGTCAGGAAGCCAGTGTGGCTTACCAGAGAGAGGAAGGGGGAGAATGGTAGGGCATGAGGTCATAAAATTTGTGGCCTGGGGTTAGGGAGGTAATATAGGGCCCTGTAGAACTATAGAACTACAGAATCCTATAGTAAGGTTTTTGGACTTTATGCTGAGTGAAATGGGGAGCCATTGAAGGGTTTTGAGCAGAGGAGTGACATGATTTTAAAAGGATCTGTGGCTGCTGTGTGAATAGACTATGGGTGTCAAATGAGGAAGAACTCAGTGTTCTTCTAGAAGGAGGCTCTTCCATAGTCCAGGTGAGAGATAATGCTTATTGTCTCATTTAATCCCTAACTTGAGGGCTATTATGAGGATTAAATAAGATAACATATTTAGGGTGCTTGGCACACAGTAGGTGCTAAGTATAACAAAGTCTCGAGGAACAGCAGTGTCTAGAGGGAGTGAATGAGTATCTTTGGGTCTGGACAACGTGCTGCTTTTATGGCTCTAGGGATACAAAGAAAAAAAAACTGAGTTTTTGAGGAGCTCAGAATCCTGTGGGTTGGACATTTCTGAAGAGATAATCCCAATTCGACTGGCCAAAATGACTTGACACGGGGGCGGCTCTGGTGGTCCTGTGAGGAATGCCTGATTTGGGGAAAGTACAAAAGGATTCATCTGACACACAACTTCTGCCCTTGCCGTCTATAGTCTACTCACTTAGAAGCCAGGCCTCAAACTCAGGGCTGTCTGAATCTTCAGGCTCACGTTCCCAACCACTCTGATATAGTGAAATGGAGTAGGACCCTATGGTCCTTTCCCCCCCATGTTTTCTGCCTGCTGTTTTTTTTTTTTTTTTTGCGGTACGCGGGCCTCCCACTGTCGTGGCCTCTCCCGCCGCGGAGCACAGGCTCCGGACGCGCAGGCCCAGCGGCCACGGCTCACGGGTCCAGCCGCTCCGGGGCACGTGGGACCCTCGCAGACCGGGGCACGAACCCGCGTCCCCTGCATCAGCAGGCGGACCCCCAACCCCTAACTGCGCCACCAGGGAAGCCCGTGCCTGCCTTTTGTCTGTAGAAAAACTAGCCAAAGAATACGTTTAATCAGAGAAGTGAGAAAATGCTGAAGCAAAGGAAAACAGTCAACTAAGACCAAATAATCATAGTTTAGTCATTAAACAAAGTCAAGGACCTTTAGTTCCTCCTCAAGGGCTATAGATAATATTCTGAGCCATATCCTGGGAGCTGTCTTGCAGATACTGAAACCCCCACCAGGTGGAAGAAGTTAACTCCATCATGACCAGACTGTAGCCATGACTTAAGTTGCCAAAATTCTGAGAACTTTCCCTCAAAGAAATGGGGACAAATGGACTCTGGAACTGAAGATTAACTGTACTTAAAACAATCAAGATGACACTGATCAGACCACTGCATGACCAATTTCAAGATGACTGTCAGAGCTGACTGTACTGTTTCTGCACATAGCCCCCTCCCTCTGCCTATAAAAGCTCTTGCCCCCTGATTGTCAGTGGTGGGGGGGATTGGCCTTTGGACAACAGGAGTCTGCCCCCTCCCACCCCTACCCCTACCCCCCGCCCCCAGTTGGCAGCCTCTGAAATAAAGCAAACTTTCCTTTCCACCAACCTTGCCTCTTTATTGGCTTTAGAGCTGTGAGCAGCCAGATCCCACTTTTGGTAACAATACGGCCAATCATGTGGTGACATGGTTCTCTACACTTAACCCATGGCCTTGCTGGTTACAGCCTCGGCAGAAGCTGCTATGCAATGGATTGAGGAGTTTTCAAAACCCAAAGAGAGGGCTTCCCTGGTGGCGCAGTGGTTGAGAGTCCGCCTGCCTATGCAGGGGACATGGGTTCGTGCCCCGGTCCGGGAAGATCCCACATGCCGCGGAGCGACTAGGCCCGTGAGCCATGGCTGCTGAGCCTGTGCGTCCGGAGCCTGTGCCCTGCAATGGGAGAGGCCACAACAGTGAGAGGCCCGCGTACCACAAAAAACAAACAAACAAACAAAAAAAAACCAAAGAGAGAGGGAAAGCCAGGCTTATTATTCCTCTGATTGGCATTTACTGCAAGTAACAAGTAAATAACACACAGTGGGAGAGGAAGTAGCTATCTGTTGGTTATGGGACTTCTGTGGTTAAGGCTTTGGGGAGGCTTCTCTGGATGAGGATGTGGGAAGGTCAGTGCTGTGGACCCCTCTCCCACAGACCCACCAGCACTGGTTCAAAAAACTGCAAAAAAACCTGCCCTTTTTCTTTTTTTAAAAGTGTCTGCCCATTTTAGATGGAGAAAAGTGCCCTCTGCAGGGCACTTCCACTTGGCCTCTGAAATCACCAACTGCAATTCTTTGGATGAGCTTTCTCTCAAAGAGAAACAAAGAAGCGGGGAAGCAAAAAGAACAAGAATGAGAGTGAGACAAAGAAATTGAGGAGGATACAATTAGAGGAAGCATAATTAATCATGGGACCAGAAGAGGCAGAACATCTGAGGGAAGTTACAAAAAAGAAGACAGCTGAAGAATAGGGAGAAGAACAGGCACTTCTTCCTCACTAAAGAACGGTCAGCTGATTACAGCCCCCTCCATGTCTGCAGTGATAGAGCACCCCCAGCACCTGCCCTCAGATCCCCCTCGTCATCACCCTGCGTGGAGGGCAGGGTGGCATTCACTCCTCAGGAGCTCCTCATTCCTTTGTTCCTTCATTCCTTCAATATACAGTTAATGAGAACCTCCTTTGGGTCAGAAACTACTCAAGATGTTTGGGATATAGATGTGAATAAGGCAATAAGCACACAAGTGAGTTAACAAGTTCATTGTAGATAGTGGTAAATTCTGTGAAGAAAATGAAATAGTAGGATGGGGTGTGTTGGGGAGGCTGCCCCAACTAGGGTGTTGTCATCTGTGCAATGGGGTTAATAACAGGACTGTTCTCACTGGGTTGCTGTGAGGATCATAGGAGTTAATACATAAAGCACTTAGCACAGTGCCTGGCACAGAGTGAGCTGTCATCTCTTGTATCCTAATGTGGGCAGGGCCTGTTTCTCGGACAAAGTTTTGTTACTTTCGTTGGATTGTCTTTCTCTGAAGGAAAGGACTATTATCTATCTTGTTTTCTGCTCTATAGAAAATGCCTGGTGTACAGTCAGTCAATACTTGTTGGATGGAAAAATAAATTCCCATTTTACCAATAGAGAAACCGAAGCTGAGAGTTTAGGGGAGTAAAATCATCCAGCTAAATTAGTGGCAGAGCAGGGACTGAAATCCAATCCTCTGGATCAGAAAGACTTCAGGCCCAGGGATTCTTAGAGGTCAGTCCTGATGCCCCTAGAAGCCCACCTGTTCTCTGGATATAGGGGGATGGAAAGTGGTGGGATGTGATGGGAAGAGGTTCAGAGAGGTTTCTGATAACACCTTAAGTAGACTTAAAAGGAGTCCTGTGCCCTGTGGCTCTCCTTACTCTCCCAACCTCTCTGACCAGCTACAAAAGTGAAAGCCACCCAAAAAACCTCTGAATCTTTTTCACCCCCACTGTGGGCTGCTCCCCAGTAGCTAGCCACATGGTGCAGAATCATTCCATCCCTTTCACCACTAAACCCTTGACTGCTGAGATGGCTTTCCTTCTTTCCTTCCTTGCTTCATCTTTCCAGCTTGCCCAAAGCTCTCCCTTTCTCTCCATCTCTAACCCTCTCATTCACTTCTCTCTTTCCAGATCTCTGATCTTCCTCCGTCCCTTTTCCATTTTTCCCTCCTTTCCTCCCTCCCTTCATAAAGCAATAGCCTTGCTCTTTCCTCCCTAAACTGAAGGGCAGGAGTGTAGTAAAACAAATGGATGTTAACAGAGTACATTTCCACTGTATTCATCCCCATGCAGAGAAGATTTATCAGTGTCTCTCACCCTGCACTGTTATGTAAATGTGGTAATCCAGTGGAAATATGATATCTGAGGAGTCTGAGGATAAAGTCACCATTAAAACTATCCGTTACCCACTGGGGCTTGGGTTTGGTTAACTCACTCACTGCCTTGCCTGCCTCCTGCCTTTCCTCCTCTGGGGGGAAAACTTGACAGGTGGCAACAGCTTATAAAAAATGCTTTCTGCCTCCTTGGCTCCCTGGAGGTCATCGGAAGAATCAGATGTTTGTAAAGTGCCTGAGGAATTATAATGTGTTGCATAATTCAAGGGTATTATTATTATTATTTTATTTTATTATTATTATTTTTTGCAGTATGCAGGCCTCTCACTGTTGTGGCCTCTCCCGCTGTGGAGCACAGGCTCCGGACGCGCAGGCTCAGCGGTCATGGCTCACGGGCCCAGCCGCTCCACGGCATGTGGGATCTTCCCGGACCGGGGCACGAACCCGTGTCCCCTGCATCGGCAGGCGGACTCTCAACCACTGCGCCACCAGGGAAGCCCCGTATTATTATTTCTATTGTCACGTGGGCCATCTCTGTGCCTCTTCGATGTGACAGGTGTCTGCTCAGTCTGCAAGCCTGGGCTAACCCCATGCTTGGGTGTCTGTCACCCCCTTCTGTTGGCCTGTACCTATAAGCAATGCTCCTTCTTTTCTCTCTTTCTAAGTAGCCCTTGGGCACTCAAGAAGCACGTTGATGTTTGTTTGTCTGAGAAGTTTAATAGGAAGATAAGCTCCTGAGGGGGATGAGAATCCTAGGAGTAGCCCTCCACATTCCCACCCCTCAGGAGTGGGGGCAGGTCCACAGAGGCAATGAGAATAGGAAGGCAGGCTAGGGTCAAAGCCCTTAGCCCCAGTCAGACTTCAGGGCAGCTGTACCAAGGGCCTCAGGATTGCATGTGCTGCCCTACATTACTCAGAGGCTGTGCTCAAGGAGGACTACACTGCCCTCTGTTCCCAAACAGGCAGAAAAGCCTGGTGGTAAAGAGTCCTGAATTTGAGTCCCAGTCTTCTTTCCAAATTAGTTCCCCTCACTCTTCTCACTTGCAAAATGGCAGTGATAATAGTATCTGCCTCACAGGGTTGTTGTGAGGAATCAATGAGAAAACTTATGAAGTTCTTAGTAGGTAGTAAAATAATTTTGTTGTTGTTTTAAGTGTTGCTCAGAATGCTTTCTACATCATGGGTAATACCCCTCAAAGGCCTGGCTGTGGGGATATAGCTCTTACTTGGCCACCTTCCCCAAGAAAGGGCCCCTAAACCTGGGTTGTGCCTGCTCCCCTAGAGATCAAGCTGTTTCACCCCAGCAACCCCTGGGGGCCAGAGCTGAGGGACCGGAGGAGGCAATGGAAAGGCAACAAAAGTTTTGAGGGAGGTGGATGTCTCTTACATAAAAATGTCAAGAGTCAGAGCTGGAAGTAGAGGAGGTGGCGGGGGTGAGGGGAGGAGGGAAGAAGACAGGATGTCTCTAAGCTGCCAGAATCCGGATGGGGCTGCAACTCTAGGGCCCTGACACTTCCTGCCACCCCCAGTCTTGAGGATGAGTCACTAGAGGGAGGAGTGATAGAGGCATCACGCTCTGCCCACAGAGCAGCGGGCTGTTCCCCAAAAGAGGGCTGGTGGGAGGGAGAAGGAGATCCAGAGGCTTAGTGGCTGAGAGGAGCTGGGAAGAAGGGGAGAGAGGAGGAGCTCTCAAGGCTCAGCTTACCTCTTGCAAGTCCAAGGAGGCAGGCGCCACCTTCCATCTCATGTGCCAGCTTCACTGCCCATCCTGGCCACAAGTAGTCAATCCACAATTGCTCTTTTGACTTCTGTCTCTGCCCGTGTTAGTTTGGCTCTATCCAGTTTTCCTTCTCTACAGGGGGTTGGGTGGGGTGTGGGAGGGTGTGCTTCACATCCTTTTGGGCATCCACAATGGGGGAGGGGACAAGGGACCACTCATCACTTTTCTACCTGGCCAAATCTTAAAGTCTCCTTCACTTTTTAATTTATTTATTTTATTAAAACGTTAAAAAATTTTAATTATATATTGAAGTGTAGTTGATTAACAATGATGTCTTAGTTACAGGTGTACAGCAAACTGATTCAGTTATACCCATACAAGTATTCATTCTTTTTCAAATTCTTTTCCCATTTAGGTTATTACAGAATATTGATCTGAGTTCCCTGCACTGTCCTTGTTGGTTATCTATTTTAAATATAGTAGTGTGTACATGTCAATCCCAAACTCCCAATCTATCTCTACCCCTGCCCTTCCCCCTGGTAACCGTAAATCTGTTCTCTAAGTCTGTGAGTGTTTCTGTTTTGTAAATAAGTTCATTTGTATCATTTTTTAAAATAGATTTTTTTGGAGTATAATTGCTTCACAATACTTTGTTAGTTTCTGTTGTACAACAAAGTGAATCAGCCATATGCATACATATATCCCCATATCCCCTCCCTCTTGAGACTCCCTCCCACCTTCCCTATCCCACCCCTCTAGGTCACTGCAAAGCACCGAGCTGATCTCCCTGTGCTATGCTGCTGCTTCCCACTAGTTAACTGTTTTACATTCGGTAGTGTATATATGTCCATGCTACTCTCACTTTGCTCCAGCTGCCCCCTCTCCTCCCTCTCCCCTCCATGTCCTCAAGTCCATTCTCTATGTCCATGTCTTTATTCCTGCCCTGTCACTAGGTTCATCAGTTCCTTTTTTTTTTAGATTCCATATATATGTGTTAGCATATGGTATTTGTTTTTCTCTTTCTGACTTACTTCACTCTGTATGACTAACTCTATGTGCATCCACCTCACTGCAAATAACTCAATTTCGTTTCTTTTTATGGCTGAGTAATATTCCATTGTATATATGTGCCACATCTTCTTTATCCATTCATCTGTTGATGGACATTTAGGTTGGTTCCATGTCCTGGCTATTGCAAATAGTGCTGCAATGAACCTTGTACTACATGTATTTTTTTTGAATTATGGTTTTCTTAGGGTATATGCCCAGTAGTGGGATTGCTGAGTCATATGGTGGTTCTATTTTTAGTTTTTTAAGGAACCTCCATACTGTTGTCCATAGTGGTTGTATCAATTTACATTCCCAGCAACAGTGCAAGAGGGTTCCCTTTTCACCACACCCTTTTCATCATTTACTGTTTCTAGATTTTTTAATAATGGCCATTCTGACCGGTGTGAGGTGATACCTCATGGTAGTTTTGATTTGCATTTCTCTAATAATTAGTGATGTTGAGCATCTTTTCATGTGCCTCTTGGCCATGTGTAATTGAATTGTTTTTTTGATATTGAGCTGTTTGTATATTTTGGAGATTAATCCTCTGTCCATTGTTTCATTTGCAAATATTTTCTCCCATTCTGAGGGTTGTCTTTTCATCTTGTTTATGGTTTCTTTTGCTGTGCAAAAGCTTTTAAGTTTAATTAGGTCCCATTTGTTTATTTTTGTTGGACAGCTACATGTAAAAGAATGAAATTAGAACACTACCTAACACCATACACAAAAATAAACTCCAAACGGATTAAAGACCTAAATTAAGACCAGACACTATAAAACTCTTAGAGGAAAACATAGGAAGAACACTTTTTGACATAAACCACAGCAAGATCTTTTTTGACCCACCTCCTAGAGTAATGGAAATAAAAATTTGTATCATGTTTTTAATGTGGACCATTTTAAAGTCTTTATTGAATTTGTTACAATATTGCTTCTGTTTCATGTTTTGGTTTTTTGGCCAGGAGGCATGTGGGATCTTAGCTCCCCAGCCAGAGACTGAACTCACACCTGCTGCATTGGAAGACGAAGTCTTAACTGCTGAACTGCCAGGGAAGACCCTATGAATTTTAAAAATTCTGCATATAAGAGATATCATATGATATTTGTCTTTCTTTGTCTGACTTACTTTACTTAGTATGATAATCTCCAGGTCCATCCATGTTACTGCAAATGGCATTATTTCATTCTTTTTAATGGCTGAGTAATATTCCATTGTATATATGTACCACACCTTTAACCATTCATCTGTCAATGGACATTTAGGTTGCTTCCATGTCTTGGCTATTGTGAACAGCACTGCAATGAACATTCAAACCATGGTTTTCTCTGGCTATATGCCCAGGAGTGGGATTGCTGGCTCATATCGTAGCTCTATTCTTTTGAAAAAAAAAATAGATTTAATTAATTAATTAATTAATTAAATTTTGGGCTGTGTTGGGTGTTTGTTGCTGTGCACAGGCTTTTCTCTAGTTGTGGCGAGCGGGGGCTACTTACTCTTCGTTGCCGTGTGAGGGCTTCTCATTGTGGTGGCTTCTCTTGTTGTGGAGCACAGGCTCTAGATGCACAGGCTTCAGTAGTTGTGGCTTGTGGGCTCTAGAGTGCAGGCTCAGTAGTTGTGGCACATGGGCTTAGTTGCTCTGCAGCATGTGGGATCTTCCCAGGCCAGGGCTCAAACCCGTGTCCCCTGCATTGGCAGGTGGATTCTTAACCACTGTGCCACCAGGGAAGCCCCAGTAGTCCTATTCTTAGTTTTTTAAGGAACCTCCTTACTGTTCTCCATAGTGGCTGTATCAATTTACATTCCCACCAACAGTATAGCAGGGTTCCCTTTTCTCCACACCCTCTCCAGTATTTATTGTTTGTAGGAAGTCTCCTCCACTTTAAAAGCCTTTTCCATGTCCCTGAGCAACCTGTCTATAACTCTGTTGCAGCACTTGTTTCATTTTGTTGGGATTTTTTTTTTTCGGGAATGCCTGATCTCTTAGCCTTCCAGCTCCTCAGTCAGGGACTTCTTTATGTCCCTAGAGCCCATCCAGGGTTTAGGCAAAAATATATGGATGTGGTCTTGGCCCATAAATACTATTTTTTTCTTCTCTCCTTCTCTAGTTACTACTATTCTCTGACTCTTCTTTATAGTTTCCATTAACTGAGCACCTCCTATGTGCCCGGTATCTTTACACATTAATTTATTTAATCCTCATAATGACCTAATGCTCATTTTACAGATGAGATAACTGAGCTCAGTGAGGTTAAGTAACCCGTCCAAGGTCACAAAGTCAGCAGGTGCCAGAACTGAGATTGGCCAGCAAAGCCCTCAGAATTTGGTTTGTTTATTTTAAGAATCTTTTTATTATTATTTTTAAATGCGATGATCAGACCTCTTAGTTGTAACTATTTCACATAGAATTTTTAGTTAGCTTTTGACTTACCTGCTGCTTTTCTTCATATGTATATGTATGTATATATATATATATAATCTTTATTGAGGTATAATTTATGTACTAAGCAATTCATTTAAAGTGCACAATTCAGTAGTTTTAGTATATTTACAGAGTTGTGCAACCATCGCCACAGTCAACCCTAGAACATTTTCAGTACCCGTTTGGAGTCATTTCCCATTTCCCCCCAACACTCCCAGCCCTAATCAACCACTAGTGTACTTTGTGTCTCCATAGATTTGCCTAGTCTGGACATTTGATGTGAATGGAATCATACATTATGTGGTCTTTTGTGACTGGCTTCTTTTACTTAGCAGAATGTTCTCAAGGTTCATCCATGGTTTAGCATTTATCGGTACTTCATTTCTTTTCATTGCTGAATAATATTCCATTAATATTAATGGAATGGAATAATAATATTCCATTGTATGGATATTGTATGGCTATACCATAAAATACCACATTGTATTTATCCATTTATCAATTGATAAAAATTTGGATTGCTTCCCCTTTGAGGCTATTATGAATAACATTACTATGAACAGTCGTGTACAAATTTTTGTATGAACACGAGTTTTCAACTCCCTTGGGTATATGTATATCTAGGAGTGGAATTGCTGGGCCATATGGTAACTCTGTGTTCAACCTTTTGAGAAATGCCAGACTGTTTTCCAAAGCAGCTGCACCACTTTATTTTTTTTTAAATTTTTGGCCATGTTGGGTCTTTGTTGCTGTGCGCAGGCTTTCTCTAGTTGCGGCGAGTGGGAGCTACTCTTTGTTGCGGTGCACGGGCTTCTTATTGCAGTGGCTTCTCTTGTTGCGGAACAGGGGCTCTAGGTGCATGGGCTTCCATAGTTGCCATACGCGGCCTCAGCAGTTGTGGCTCATGGGCATAGTTGCTCCGAGGCATGTGGGATCTTCCCGGACCGGGGATTCAACCCGTGACCCCTGCATTGTCAGGCAGATTCTTAACCACTGTGCCACCAGGGAAGTCCCTGCACCACTTTACAATCTCACCAGCAGTGTGTGAGGGTTCCAATTTCTCCACATCCTCCTTTTTTTTTTTTTTTTTACTTTACCATTTTAATCATTTAAGTGTACAGTTCAGTGGCATTAAGTACACTCACACTGTTGTGCAAGTATCACCACCATCCACCTCCAGAACATTTTCATCTTCCCAAACTGAAACTCTGTTCTCATTAAACAATAATTTCCCATTCTCCATCCTCCAAAAAGTTCAGTACTTGTTATTATCTATCTTTTTTTTATTATAGCCATCCTGGTGGTTTTACTTTTCATTTCTCTGGTGACTAATGATATTGAACATCTTTTTATGTGCTTATTGGCGATTTGCATATCTTCTTCAGTGAAATATCTGTTCAGATCCTTTGCCCATTTTTAAATTGGGTTATTTGTCTTTTTATTATTGAGTTGTAAGTGTACTTTATATATTCTAGATTCAAGTCTCTTATCAGATTTATGATTTGCACACATTCTCGCCCATTCTGTGGGTTGTCTTTTTACTTTCTTGATGGTATCCTTTGAAGCACAAAAAAGTTTTAATTTTGATGAAGTCCACTTAGCTTTTTTTTTTTTCCATCGCTCGTGCTTTTACTGTCATACCTAAGAAGGCTTTCCCTAACCCAAAGTCATGAAGATTTACTCTTATGTTTTCTTTTGGGAGTTTTATAGTTTTAGTTCTTACATTTAAGTCTATTACCCATTTTGAGTTGGCTTTTATATATAGTATAAGGAAGGGGTCTAAGTTCATTTTTTTCACACATGGATATCCAGCATCATTTGTTAAAAGGCTATTCTTTCATTATTGAATTGTCTTGACATCTTTTTTGAAAATTAACTGACTATAAATGTGAGGTTTATTCTGGAGTCTTAAGTCTATTCCATTGATCTATATGTCTCTTTTAATGCTAGTACCACACTGTCTTGATTATTATACTCCAACTTTGTTCTTTTTTTTTTTTACACTGTTGTGCTCCTCTGGGTTCCTTGCATTTCCATATCATTTTTAGGATCAGCTTGTCAGTTTCTGCAGAGAAGCCAGCTGGGATTTTGATAAGGTTTGTGTTGTAGATCAATTTGTGGAGAAAACCGTCATTCTTAATCAGGACATCATGCCATCTATCAATCCCAATGCAAAAGGAGACAAAAGGAGCATACCAGAGGACAGAGAGAAAGTGGTCATGCATATGGAGCAAGTAGAAATGAATCCAGATGTGGTGAGGTCCTAGGCCAAACAAGAGGCAGAATTTGGGAACACTGAATTCTTCCTTATCAGATGCATCTTCCATTAATCTGATTTCAGTCCATAGACTGAAGACGCTATGGCTTCTTCCTTCCCAAGATCATTCCTTCCTTTTCCCTAGGTTCTCTTCCAAATACCCAGAGATTATGAGAATGCCTTATATGCCTTAATTGGTGGGATTTAATCAAAACTCCCTGCTGAAAAGACCCAGGTCTCAATAATGAAAAGAAATTAATCTCATCCCCAACCCCCTTTCTGCAGTAGGAAGTGTTACAGCTCCTTCTTGGCAAGTTTTGGAGAAGTTTGCCTACCCTGGGGTCTTTGTTCTAAGGAGACCCACATTTGGAGGGTGTGCATGGCTCTCCAAGGGTGGTCTTGGGTGTGCAGGGGTAGGGAATATGGCTGCAACTCTCTTATAGTCTCCTGATCTGGTGAACTCAGTTGGGCCCAAAGCATCTTGCTATAATCTGTACCTTCTGTACTTCAACCAGACCATCTTTCTTGCTAAGAACTGGTGAGGGATGAGGATGAGAGATGGGGGTATAGGCTGGAGGAGAAGTGAGCTTAATTCCCTCCTAGTGGATGGGAAAGGATGTTTGAAATTGCTCATTTAGCAAACGATTTAGCCTGCTGTAGAAAATCCGATTACAATTCTTATTTTAGTCCCTGGCTCCTGGGAAGAGCAGCTTTGGGCTTTGTGAAGACCATGGTGCACAGTCTCTTCTGAATCCAGTCAAACAATCATCACCAATAAGATGCTAAAAGCCAGAGGCAGGGAAACTTCACCAGGTTTCCATGCCTCTTCCCACCCCTTCACCCTAGTCCCTTACATCATCAGTCAATTATCTGGTTAGCTGAGCCTTTTCTTTGCCCATTGCAATATAAATAGCAAGCATTTTATGGGTCCCCATTAAGCAATGTGATCAGCATCAATTACCTAATGAGACTCTGGAAGGTCGTGATTTAAAATCCTGTCTTCAGTTGTGATTCGGCTTTGTCTGGAGCCAACGTGATAATTGCAGTGACATCCAAACTAATGGCACTCCAGATGTGGGGCCTTTGCTCCCAGCTTGGGTTTGGCCCCGGGGAAAATTCACCCTCTGCCAAGGGGCTGATCACTGTACTTTGTTCTGAAAAGGAGAGTTTTGTATGTTTTACCAGGGCTCAGGGAGTGATGACTAGATCTGCCTTGCTCTGCCCTATAGCCTTAGGGTCTCTGGGCATGTAAGAGGGTGAGACTACAGGAAAGTACAGGGACATAGGAGACGATCAGCTCCTGAGGGCAGGGAGTTTAGTCTGTTTCGTTCTTTGCTGTTTCCATAGAGCCTATAGACTACCCGACACATAGTAGTGGCTCCATAAATACTTTATGAATGAAGGACTAGAATCCCAGGATGGTCCCTTCAGCCAGCAAGTCCTTCAGTTTGCAAGTTTAGGTATAGTTCCCTGGAAGACAAGGAGAGATTTTTGTATTTAGTGGTGATCTTTCTAGCCTGAAGACTTAGTAATTGCCCCATGTGGGCTGGTAGTCTGAGATGCAAGCATTCGACATTGACAGTCTGGTGGGTTTCATCTTTCTCTCTAAACATCCTTACCCCCACCCCCAGACATGCTGGTTAAGGATGTTTTTTTCCAGAGCCACACAGGTGGTTCCTTTTCTTCCTCACCTTTCCTAGCTCCTCCCTTGGATAAGAAGCAACTTAAAGCTACTTGCCAAATCCATTTGTCAATTTTCAGTTATCATTTAGTCTGTGTCTCACCATCATTTGACTTAGTTCATGGCACCCTTCTTTTGGAACACTTTCTTCACCTGGCTTCCTGGTCACTAACACGTTTATGGTTTTCCTCTTGCTTTCCTGGCAGATCCTTTCCCTATCTTTATGCCTTCTACAAGTTCAAGTCCCAGGGATATATCTTTTACCCATACTCATTTCTAAGTAATTTTCTCTAGTATCAAGCTTTAAATACTTTCTATACTGATGGCTATATCTCTAGTTTGGACCTCTCTTTTGAACTACAGACTCAGATGTCTAATGCCTACCTGACATTTCCACTTGTATATCTAATAGCAATCTCAAGCTTGGTATGTCCAAAAAAAAATCTTGATTCTTTGACCCTTCTAGTTCGCCATTCCCTGCACAATCCTAGTGGCATCTCCCTTTACCTGGTTGCTCAAGTCAGATACCTAGGGGCCATTCCTGACTCCTCTCTTTCCCTCAGTCCCCACATTCAATCTATCAGTTAGCTCTGTAAGCTATGTTTTCAAACTATATTCTGCATCTGACCACCTCAAATTAACTTTATCATTACCATCCTGGTTCAAGCCATCATCCTCTTTCACCTAGATTAGTGTAATTACTTCCTAACTGGTCTCCCTACTTCCACCCCTACTCCTTACCTCTTCTATTTTAAACTCAGAGTCAGAGTAATCTTTTAAGAATATTAAATTACGTCTCCCTTCTGCTCAAAGTTGTCCAGTGAAAAGATGCTTAGCATTATTATTCATCAGGAAAAATGCAAATTAAAACCACACTGAGGTACCATTATATACCCACCAGAATGCTAAAATTCTGACAACACTAAGTGTAGGCAAGGATGTGGAACAACTGGAACTCTCATTCACTGCTGGTGGGAATGTAAACTGGGAAATGCCCTTAGGTAAACTGTCACTCTCTACTAAAGTTAGACATATACTATTATCCAATAATTCCACTCCTAGGTATATACCCAAGATAAATGAGTGCACATGTGGACAAAAAGACATGTACAAGAATGTTCGTATCAACCTTATTCATAATAGCCCCAAATTGGAAACAAACCAACTGTGCATCAACAGGAGAATGGCTAAATAAACTGGTATATTTATTCAATGGAATACTACATAGCAGTAAAAAAGAATGAACTACGAATATATGTAAACTGATGTTGAGCTTTTGACAGGAAAAATAAATTTCTGTTTTTTTGTGTGTGTGTGTGGTACGCGGGCCTCTCACTGTTGTGGTCTCTCCCGTTGCGGAGCATAGGATCCGGACATGCAGGCTCAGCGGCCATGGCTCACAGGCCCAGCCGCTCTGCAGCATGTGGGATTCTCCCGGACCGGGGCACGAACCCGTGTCCCCTGCATCGGCAGGCAGACTCTCAACCACTGCGCCATCAGGGAAGCCCCATCATTGTGTTTTTATTTGAGTCCTTCCTTTCCTTCTGGTACTGCAAGATGCTCCAGGCTCACATTGTATATTTCCTGCTCCATCCCTAGAATCAGCCATTTCCAAGGAACTCTGGTTTCTTTTATTACAAAGAAGTTTCACTACTTGAAATTATATTATTTCTTAACTTTCTATTTGTATCTTCCACTAAAATATTAGGTCCTTAAGTACGACCTTTTTTGCTTTTTTTTTTTTTTTTTTGTGGTACACGGGCCTCTCACTGTTGTGGCCTCTCCCGTTGCAGAGCACAGGCTCCGGACCCACAGGTTCAGTAGCCATGGCTCACGGGCCTAGCCGCTCCACAGCATGTGGGATATTCCCGGACCGGGGCATGAACCCATATCCCCTGCATTGGCAGGTGGACTCTCAACCACTGCGCCACCAGGGAAGCCCCCTTTTTTGCTTCTTCACTGCTATATCTCTATTACCTAGAATCGTATCTGGCACATAGCAGGATGTCAATAAACGTTTAGTGAGTGAATGAATAAATGAGTAAAGCCAAGTAGTATACCTTTTTATACATGTATTTTTTTTTAACTTTTAAAAAAATAAACATTTATTTTATTTATTTATTTTTGGTTGCACTGGGTCTTCATTGCTGCGTGCGGGCTTTCTCTAGTTGCAGTGAGCGGGGGCTACTCTTTGTTTCGGTGCACAGGCTTCTCATTTCAGTGGCTTCTCTTGTTGTGGAGCATGGGCTCTAGGCGCATGGGCTTCAGTAGCTGTGGCACGTGGGCTCAGTAGTTGTGGCTCGCGGGCCCTAGAGCGCAGGCTCGGTAGTTGTGGCACACGGGCTTAGTTGCTCTGCAGCATGTGGGATCTTCCCGGACCAGGGCTCGAACCCATGTCCCCTGAATTGACAGGCAGACTCTTAACCACTGCACCACCAGGGAAGCCCTATACATGTATTCTTCATGGCGCTTTGACACTCATAAGGATTTGATTAAAGGATAGATGTATAAATGGATGGATATATAGATGTATGAATCAAAAAATGAATGAATGAATGACTAAAAAGATGGATAGATTATTGGATGTATGTATGAATCAAGAAAGAGATGGAAGTTGATATTACTACTATGCACTCCAGTTTTTCCTGATAGAAACTGGGTGGTAGGGGCCTCATTCTTGATTCCTTTCACACTTTCTTCTCCCACATTCAGTCAACCACTAAGTCCTGCCAATTTTACATCTCAAATACTTCTTAAATCCTTTTCCTATTTTTTTAGTCCAACTGCTATTTCCCTAGAGCAGGCTCTCTTCATCTCTTGCCTGGATGCTGCTATGGCCTCCTAAGTCATCTGCCTTCAGCCTGTTCCTGCCCCCAACACCATCCATGTTTCAGCCAGAGGGCTCATATAAAATACAACTTTGCCCGTGTCACTCCTCTGCTTAAACCTTCAGAGTAAAGTAAAAAATCCTTAGCACCTACAATGACCCGAACATTGGCCATCTCTCTAGCCTCTCCTCTGCCGTTCTTTACCTTGCACTGATTTGTATGCCTCTGAAATATCAAACTGCTGGTAGTTCCCACCAGGGATCATGCTGCTTCCCTGTTCTGTCCTTTGCTCAAACTACTCCCCGCTGCCTGGAATGCCCTTTCCTCACAGTCCATAGCTCAAAATTCTTACCTGTTTCAATGTGGAAAGCATGTAACTTTGTAGTTGTGATTATGTTTATTAGCAGGCCCAAGACTAGAGAGCGAAATTTAAGGAGAGTTGTTCAAGTGAGAGTAAATCTTTAAATTTTGTGCTCTAGGTAGCTCACTTGACTCACCTTATTCCCTGTCCTCATCTCTTCTCCTAGATTGGGAGCTTCCTGAGGGTAAGAACTTTGTCTTTTATTCTTATAATCCCTAGCACAGTGGCAGGTGCTCAGTAAATGTGGGAAGGAGGAAGGATGAGTTAGAGGTCCACTGCCTGGGTCTTCAAATCCAGACTCTGTCTCTTAGTAGTATGGGAATTTGAACAAGTTCTTCTCTGTTCCTCAGTTTCCTTATCTGTTGAAAAGAAATAATAATAATATCTCCATCATAGGATTGTTCTTCCATGTTAAGGGAAATTATCCATTTCATCAAAATTTAAAATTGATTGACCTAAAGTTCTTTACAGTATTCTGTTGTGATTTAAAATTTTCTACTTTATCTGCCGGTATGTCCCCTTTAAATTTTTTTGATATTGTTTATTTATGCCTTCTCTTTTTCTTGATTGAGCTTATCAAAAGTTTTTATTGATCTTCTATAGTATCTCTATTTCCCAATTTGTTAAAATTTGGCTTTGTCTTTTGATTTCTTCTTCCTACTCTCTTTTGGATTAGTCTGTTCTTTTTTAATTTCTTGAGTTGGATGCTTTTTTCCAGCTTTTGCTTTTTTTATATAAGCATTTAAATCCACACATTTCCCTTTAAGTATCACATTATCTGCTTCCCACAGCTAATTTTAATTTCTAAATATCTTTTTTTTTTTTTTGGCGGTACGTGGGCCTCTCACTGTTGTGGCCTCTCCCGTTGTGGAGCACAGGCTCCGGGTGTGCAGGCTCAGCGGCCATGGCTCACGGGTCCAG
The DNA here is from genome assembly GCF_025265405.1 of Mesoplodon densirostris. Lineage (NCBI taxonomy): Eukaryota > Metazoa > Chordata > Mammalia > Artiodactyla > Ziphiidae > Mesoplodon > Mesoplodon densirostris. The sequence goes on along the minus strand of NC_082663.1, from coordinate 118,849,045 downwards.
CTGCTCCGTGGCATGTGGGATCTTCCCAGACCGGGGCACGAACTGGTGTCCCCTGCATCGGCAGGCGGACTCTCAACCACTGAGCCACCAGGGAAGCCCTAAATATCTTCATTTTGATTTAATTTTTGTCCCATGGGTCTAGAAGCATTTCCAAATGCATGGGACCCTTGTTATCTTTTTGTTGTTAAGTTCTATTTTGATTAAAGAAAGTGGTTTATTGACTTTTTAAAATATCTGATGAGATGTACTCTTCTGTCTAGTATGTGATCAGTTTTTTAGATGTTCCATAGGTGCTTGAAAGGATAATCATTGGCTGCCTCATAGGGTATTGTGAAGATAAATATTAGATAATACCTATAAAGCCCTTAAAACAATACTTAGCACATAGATCTCGAGAAGTAGTGGCTCCCACTGTTTTTTTTTTAATTTAAAAAATAATAAATTTATTTATTTTTTGGTTGTGTTGAGTCTTCGTTGCTGTGCACGGGCTTTCTCTAGTTGCAGCGAGTGGGGTCTACTCTTCATTGCAGTGCACGGGCTTCTCATTGTGGTGGCTTCTTTTGTTGTGAAGCACAGGCTCTAGACGCACGGGCTTCAGTAGTTGTGGCGTGGGGGCTCAGTGGTCGTGGCTTGCAGGCTCTAGAGCGCAGGCTCAGTAGTGTGGCACACGGGCTTCGTTGCTCCACAGCATTTGGGATCTTCCCGGACCAGGGCTTGAACCCGTGACCCCTGCATTGGCAGGCGGATTCTTAACGACTGCGCCACCAGGGAAGTCCCCCATTGTTTTGTTTTTTTTTTTTGCAGTACGCGGGCCTTTCACTGTTGTGGCTTCTCTCCCGTTGCGGAGCACAGGCTCCGGATGCCCAGGCTCAGCGGCCATGGCTCACGGGCCCAGCCGCTCTGCGGCATATGGGATTTTCCTGGACATGGGGCACGAACCCATGTCCCCTGCATCGGCAGGCGGACTCTCAACCACGGCGCCACCAGGGAAGCCCCCCATTGTTGTTTTGTTGTTATTGTTGGTGGGTGACAGTCTTAGCTGTTGCTCTGTGTATCACTAGGTGCCCTGGGAATTAGGGAAATTGAGCCCTTTCCTGCAAGTCAGTGCTCTACAGTTAAGTATCTGCACTGGCTATAGGGTCGATTAATTTTTGACACACACAGAAAACACCACTCAGCTCATTATAGTAGAAACAGTTCAGAGTTTGAGTCAGACTGACATGCACTGGGGTCCCGGCGTGGCCCCTGCCCCTTACTAGCTGTGTGACACTTCCCCTCCCCCAAACTCCTCTTTCCTTACTTGGGTATGATCTTGGACTTGCAGGGTTGTTCGGAAGATTAGGTTAAATGCTTTCAGCATAGGGCTGGATAAAAAGTAGAACTTTGATAGTGTTGGTTTCTTTTCCTTTCCTTCTACTGAGCCTGCAAGGAGAGAGAGGAAGGGAAGTTAGAGCTGTAAGGTTACAGCTGTCTCCACTCTCCTTTTCAGGACTTCTCTCCTTAGAAAGCCTAATTTTCATCCATGCAAGGCTGCGCTTCTCTGATGCTCCTCCCTAGGGAGCAGCTTGAAACCAGCCTGACTGAGGGAGAGGGAAGAATAAGGGAAGAGGATGTTGACATATGCAAATCAGCACCTAGCCTCCTGCCAAATTAGTGTGACACCTGCTTGGATAGAATTTTCCTTTTATCTCCTATCCGGAGCAGGCCAATTAATTTTTCAGGCTACCAGATATCTCATAGATGACAGCTCCTCAGACCCTCACTGAGAGCAGGGTCAACCTCCTTGGCTGCCACACAAACTTGGGATTTGCCTTTACCCTTTCTAGGGTCCCCAGGTAGGCTGAACGTCTCAGGGACATCTCTGTCTTGCCCTCAGCTTTTGCTTCGCTTCCCTCAACACTGACTTTTACCTTTCCTACTTTCTCTCCTTTAAGCCTCAGTCCCAGTGTGCAAAATGGGTTGGTTGGTTTTCCTACTTTTGAATCCAAGGAAGAGGAGGCACGAAACACATGGAGGGCAGAGCTAAAGGGGGCAGAATAAGGGAAGCCTGGACAGGGGTGTTTCAAAAACAGTCTCAGACAGAGAATTCCCTGGCGGTCCAGTGGTTGGGACTCTGTGCTTTCACTGCTCAGGGCATGGGTTCAATCCCTGGTTGGGGAACTGAGGCCGCGTGGCCAAAAAAAAAAAAAAAAAAAGAAACCTCAGACAGAGATAGTCACTTTGCCTCCATTCTCGCCACTTCCTTTAGTTCCTTTGCCTCCTGTCATCCTGTCATTTCATCCCTCCCATTCTAATTCCCACACATAGCTCGGACAACATTCATTTTTACTCTGCTCCTGCCTCGAGGCTACCAGAGAAAACCACAGAACTGTGCTCATTGGCTCCAGGGTCTGATTTCCAGTCGTGGTCAGGCCTCCAGTGTCCTTTGGTTATCTTTTTTGTTTTTTTAAAAATCTATCTATCTATCTATTTATTTATTTATTGGCTGCATTGGGTCTTTGTTGCTGTGCACAGGCTTTCTCTATTTGCAGTGAGCGGGGGCTACTCTTTGTTGCAGTGCGCGGGCTTCTCATTGTCGTGGCTTCTCTTGTTGTGGAGCACTGGCTCTAGGCGCTCAGGCTTCAGTAGTTGTGGCACGTGGGCCCAGTAGTTGTGACACATGGGCTTAGTTGCTCCAAGGCGTGTGAGATCTTCCCGGGCCAGGGCATGAACCCGTGTCCCTTGCGTTGGCAGGCAGATTCTTAACCACTGCACCACCAGGGAAGCCCCCTTGGTTATCTTTGTAATCATCCCCAGCCCTTGATCTCTTTCATTCTTCTGCTATGGGTATTTGCGCTTGTTTCCAGTTTCAGCTGTTATGAATAAGGTTGCTATGGATATTCTCATACACTTCTTTTTGTGGACATATATTTTTCTTTTTCCTGGGTAAATATCTAGTAGTGGAATTGTAGGTTACAGGATAGGTGTATATGTGTATGTTTAACTCTATAAGAAAGTGCCAACAACTTTCCAAAATGGTGTACCAGTGGGGCCCTTATTAAAAAGCAAGATCCCTGGGCTCTGTGCTGGACTTACTGAATCAGAATATTCCAGGAATAAAGGAGAGACAGCTGTATTTTTAGAAAGCTCCTTCTGTAATTTTAATGCAGCTAGTTCATTAATTGGCATTTGGAAACCACTGGACAACACTAAGAATCTTTACTTTCTTGTTGTTCATTCCCTTTTCAGTAAATGTAATTCTGGCTTCCATGTTCACCATGTATCATGCTTGTAAATAATGAAATAGTTGACTAACAGTGACTTAAGAAGTAAGAACATTTATTTATCTCATATAACAAGAAATCCAGAGGTAAGTAGCTTCAGGTTTGGGTTATTTCACCACTCAGTAATACAATCAAGGGTCCAGGCTTTGGAGAGTTCCCTGGTGGTCCAGTGGTTAGGACTCGGTGCTTTCACTGCTCTGGTCCCGGGTTCAATCCCTGGTTGGGGAACTAAGATCACACACACATACACACAGACAGACAGACGGACACACACAAAGATCCAGGCTTTTCTCATTTGCCTTCCTCAGGGTGTTTGTTCCATTCTTGAGCTTGTCCCCCCCACAGTCCTAAGATGGCTGCCACAGCTCTGAACAGCATGAGCTCATATACAACTTTCAAGGTGGGAAAGGAAGGGGTTGAAGATATCTATTGTATTGAAAAGGAAAATCTTTTCCATAAGCTTCTAGGCTTATTCCCAAGTCCCTTTGCCCAGAACTAGGTCACTTGTCTATCCTTGGGTTTAAAGGAGTGGGGGAAGGTGTACTGAGAAATTATCCAACCTCCCCTGTAGTGGGAGGTAGTCCTTGTAATTAGGGAAGGAGGGTGGGAAAATAGCTTTGGGGTAAATAATTAACAGTATCTCCCACAAGACCTCACTACAACTGTTCTTTTGGTCACCTTAATTGCTAGATCCAATGTCTTCTCTCCAGTTTTCCTTGTACTTGACCTCTGTGTGATGTTCTACATTGCTGGCTCCCTCTTTCTTGAAGCTCTTCTTTTGTTTTCTGCTACATCTCTCTACATCTCACTTCTCCTTGGACTCCTGTCTATTACCTTTCTCTTCTTTTTGGTTGGCATTACCCTGGGTTTTTAACCAGACCCTGTCTGGATACCTCTGAGCTTCTAAACCAAGCAATCCGCCCTAACCATGTGACTAAGACCTAATGAGAGCTGTTTGTGGCCTACCCCTTGAATCTTTGTATTTGGCCATGGGCTTCCTTTCCCCCTATAGTCGTGATTCTCCCTCTGCTATCTATCTCTGTCTCTTCTCTCCATTACAGAGCTATTGCTCTTGATAAGGTTCTTACTAGATTTTTCTTAAGGACAGAATTTTTTTTTAAATTATTTATAACTTCCCATACGGTAGGTCCTGGAACTGAATGGCCCATTGTTTTCAAACACTCCTGGGGTTTTCAAATAGAAGTTGAATTGCTCCACAAAATTAAGACATGATGTATTTGGAGTCCCAGAGTTTAAAAGATCAAGAAGAGAGACACTAGAGTCAGTTGAGAGCTGGGTGATGGAAGAGTTGAGAAGGACCTTCCACTTATGCCTGCGTAAGAGAATTTGGATAGACATGTCTAGACCTGACTTTTCAAGTGAAACCATGTAGGTTGTGACCCCTCTCTGTGACTGCACAAATTTTTATGTAAAACTTCTGAAGCTACCATGTAAGTGTTGTGACTTGATTTCAGACAGACATCAGTGAGGGGGCCAAGGTTTATGAGGCTGGCAGTGTGGACAGCGCCACATCTGAGTCACACCCAGACTATTGAAGTCTCTCTCTGATCTCTTAGCCTCTGACCTGAAACTGCTTCCAGCCCACCCTCCATGTAGCTGCCAGAAAGATCTATGACACAAACCTAGGTCATTTTCTTGTGGCATCTTATCCTGACCACGGATTGAACCCTGTGCCCTGTGCAGTGGGAGCACAGTCTTAACCACTGGACCACCAGGGAAGTCCGGTTAAATCTTTTATTTATTTATTTATTTTTTTTGCGGTACACGGGCCTCTCACTGCTGTGGCCCCTCCTTCTGTGGAGCACAGGCTCCGGACGCGCAGGCTCAGAGGCCATGGCTCACGGGCCCAGCCGCTCCGCGGCACGCCGGATCCTCCCGGACCGGGGCACGAACCCATGTCCCCTGCATCGGCAGGTGGACTCTCAACCACTGCGCCACCAGGGAAGCCCTTAAATCTTTTTTTAAAATTTATTTTTCTTTAATTATTTGGCTGCACTGGGTCTTAATTGCGGTTCGAGGGATCTTCGTTGCTGCTTGCGGGATCTTTAGTGGCGTGTGGAATTTTTAGTTGCGTGCGGAATTTTTAGTTGCGGCATGCCGGATCTTTTAGTTGCAGCATGAGAACTCTTAGTTGTGGCATGCGGGATCTAGTTCCCAGACCAGGGATCGAACTGGGACCCCTGCATTGGGAGCGCGGAGTCTTAGCCACTGGACTACCAGGGAAGTTCCCTGCTTAAATCTTTTAATGACTCTCTAGTTAGTGTTTTTCAAACCTGGGGCTCATGGATCACTGTGGATGTATTCTCAGGGGTCTTCAGTACCCTTTAAGAAATGTATTATTTGGGACTTCCCTGGTGGTCCAGTGATTGAGAATCCGCCTTCCAATGCAGGGGACGCGGGTTCAATCCCTGGTCTGGGAACTAAGATCCCACATGCCACGGGCAACTAAGCCCGCGTGCTCTAAAGCTTTCACGCCACAACTAGAGAGCCAGCATGCCACAACTACTGAGCCCTGTGCTTCAATGAAAGATCCCGCATGCCACAACGAAGATCCCGCATGCCACAACTGAGACCCGATGCAGCCAAATAAATGAATAAATAAATAAATATTTTTTTAAAAATGTATTATTTAATTTCAGGATTAGTTTTTTAAAAATGTAAGCATAGTCTGTAATACCCAGATGACTACGTTATAGCCAAACACTTTGAGATTTTAGTGTTGGTTTGCACTTGTATTTATTGATTGGGTTGGTGAGAAGTGATCTTCTGAAATGAGAGCATTTAATTTTTTAAAAATTTAATTAATTAATTAATTTGTCTGCGTTGGGTCTTCATTGCTGTGCACGGGCTTTCTCTAGTTGTGGCGAATGGGGACTACTCTTCATTGCAGTGCGTGGGCTTCTCATTGCAGTGGCTTCTCTTGTTGCGGAGCACGAGCTCTAGGTGTGTGGACTTCGGTAGTTGTGGCACACAGGCTCAGTAGTTGTGGCTCATGGGCTCTAGAGCGCAGGCTCAGTAGTTGTGGTGCACGGTCTTAGTTGCTCCGGGCATGTGGGATCTTCCCAGAGCAGGGCTTGAACCCATGTCCCCTGCATTGGCAGGCAGATTCTTAACCACTATGCCACCAGGGAAGTCCCCAGCATTTAATTTTTAATGCTGTAATTATTTTTATCTCATTGTTCAAAGATATATCCTCAGCACCCAGAACAGTGTCTGGCACATTGTAGGTGTTCAGTAAAGATTTGTTGAATAAATGAATGAAGGAAGCATCTCAAACTGGTTCCTGATATCCTTGGGGATTCGCTACAGTTTGAGATCTCCTTAGCATGGCATGTGAGGCTCTTCACAATCAAGCTAGGAATACTCGACTGGTAATTTTACCAGACAGTCTGGGCAGGATGTGGAGGCGTAGTCCCTTTTAGAAAATAAAAAAGCAAAAGTATAAAGGATTTATGTACATTCTGACAGGACAGACATGATATGCAAATTACTTGCAAATATAATGCAGATGGCATGCAACTCCTCATGCAAATGAGTGTCCTGTCTTTGGAAACAACTGCTGGAGCATTCACTAATTTGTCTGTGATACTGGCAGTAAATCTTTTAAGGGCTTAGGATGCAAGTTGCTTTGGTGGGGATGTACGTATACTGGGGAGGAGGAGGTGGTGGGAAGAAGTCTCTTAAATGCCAGTATGGTGCTGTAAGCCTGAAGCTTAGTATGAAGCTTAATACAGTATGCAGCTTAATACGAAGTTATTCTTCCATGATATTCCAAAGACTGGCTTGTTGGATTCGGCAGAGGGTGTGGGGGCAATGAAATGCAACTCCTTGTACCCTTTCAACTCTTTGGCAACCTCACATCTTCTGTCCCACCCATCTCACACTGCCCATGCTCTGGTCTACTGGAGCAGAGAGTCAGAAATCCCTGGCCTCAGGTCCTCACCATGAGGACTGCAGAAGAGCCTGTGATAAGAGCTCTTGTAAATCATGTCTGAGGGAGGTTAAGAGCATGATGTGGTGTTCTGCATTTCCTAATCTCATGACAAGAAAAATTTAGCTGAATTTCTGCTAGACCTATTTGAAAAAGATGGTTGGTTACAAGAAGCATGGGGGCTTTCTGAGAAATATAGCTGATTAATTTCAATGCCAATGATGCAGTATCTCACTAAGTTGGAAGCTTACTTGGAAATCTAAAGGAAAAAATGTCAACTGTGTTTTTTTCATTATAAAACCTGTTCTTCTCTGTTCCTGATGTAAAAGGAAATTTTTGGTTACACAGACTCTTCTACAATGATTATAACAATGTTGGGCAAATGAAATAAAAGAGCCTCTAGTAGATACACTTTGAAATAACTCAAAATCTGTTTTTTCTCTGACACTTTGCTTTCAATCAGACCTGGGTTCAAATTCCCACCTCCCGGATACACAAACTTGCGCAACTTACTCAACTTTTCTGAGGCTCAGTTTCCTCATCTGTAAAATAGGAATAATAGTAGAAACCTCATGAAGTTGCTAGCAGGGTTAAATGAGATAATGCATGTACTTAGCACAGTGCCTGGGTCATAGTAAGCATTCAGTAAAAGTAGTTATTTGCAGTGGTCATCTGTGGATTTGCTGCCTAGAGTCCATTCACCCTGCATCTGCTAGCTGTTCCACATTTCCTTCTGGTGAAACATCATTCTCTCCTCAGTCCGTGTTGTTCTAGTGAAACTGACTCCACCCTCAGCATCAAGAGTAAAGCCTGTGACTTAGGTTTAAACCAATCAGACGATTCCATGCTCCAGGCCACAGTGATTGATTAAAAAATGGGGCCATACATGGAGTTACCATATGATCCAGCAATTCTACTCCTAGGTGTATACCCAAGGGAATTTAAAACAGGTCTTCAAATAAAAATTTGTATAGGAATGTTCATAGCAGCATTATTCATAACAATGAAAAATGGAAACAACCCAAATGTCCATAATGTGATGAGTGGATAAATAAAATGTTGGTATATTCATACAAGGGTAATATTATTCAGCCATAAAAAGGAATGAAGTACTAATTTATGCTACAACATGGATGAAACTTGAAAACATTGTGCTAAGTGAAAGAAGACAGGCCATATGTTATATGATTCCATTTATATGAAATATGCAGAATAGGCAAATCTACAGGGATGGAAAGTACACTAGTGACTGCCAGGGATTGGAGGAAGGGAGAATGGGGATGATTGCTAATGGGTCTGGGGTTTCTCTTTGAGGTGCTGAAAATGTTTTGGAATTAGATAGTGGTGATAATTGTACAACATTGTGAGTACGCTAAAAACTACTGAATTTCATACTTTATTTATTTATTTATTTTTTTGCGGTATGCGGGCCTCTCACTGTTGTGGCCTCCCCCGTTGCGGAGCACAGGCTCCGGACGCGCAGGCTCCGGACGCGCAGGCTCAGCGGCCATGGCTCACGGGCCCAGCCGCTCCGCGGCATATGGGATCCTCCCAGACCGGGGCACGAACCCGTATCCCCTGCATCGGCAGGCGGACTCTCAACCACTTGCGCCACCAGGGAGGCCCTGAATTTCATACTTTAAAAGGATGAATTTTTAGTAAGTGAATTATGTCAATTAAAAAAAAACTAAACTTGGGACTTCCCTGGTGGTCCAGTGGTTAAGACTACACCCTTCCACTGCTGGGGGTGCAGGTTCCATCCCTGGTTGGGGAAGTTCCTCATGCTGCGTGGTGCAGGCAAAAACCACCCCCAAAACAAAAAACACTAAACTTAAAAAATAAGGGCACGTGACTTAAGCAGGCCAATGAGAGCCAATAAGACTCAATCCAATTATTTAGAGCTGTAAGGGTAGCAAACTAGTTTCCCTCTTGCAGGTCTCCAACTTGAGAGAATAGAGGGTCTGAACGTGCTGACCTGTCTTGCTTTGTGTAGAGCCTGAGACTGAATTATCCCACCCAGGTGATAGTAGAGCCAAGCCATGGAGAGATATGAAGACCTGGTTATACATTGGAGTTTGTCTGTGACCTTCCTGGTTTTAGGACTGAAAGTCCTGTGTCCCATGTTGGTCACCCTAGTTGGAGCTCTAAATCTACCTCTGCTTGACACCCAGGACTCTGCCTGTAGACTCTCCAAGTACGTGAGTCAATAAATTCCCTTTTTGTTTTAGCAAGTGTCATGGGTTGGGTTTTCCAGAGGCAGGAACTGAGACTGGGTTCAGGGTTCCAGATGTTCATAGGGAACAATACCTATGAAAGGAAGGAGGCAGAAGAAGATTGGGTGGAAGAAGAAGTCCTTCGCCAATCCAAGAGAGAGCTCTGGAACTAGTATTGCCCTTCAGAGAGTCCCACACTGAACCAAAATGGTGGGCCCACTATATTCTTCTTTGTTTCTTTTCACCTGCAAACTTATAGTCATCCTTCAAGTCTTAGTCTAAATGTTACCTTTTGGGGGAGTCCTTTCCTGGAGCCATCAGTGCTGTTAAAGTCCAATGGCATTTGGAGCATATGTAGCAATTTGATTAACTAGTAATTGTTTTTTTGTTTTATGTTGTCTTCCTCGCAGTCTTCTAGCTTCATGAAGGAAGGGACTGTTCTGGTTAGCTATTTCTAGGTAATAAACTACCCCAAACCTTAGTGGCCTAAAGCAGAGGTTGGCATAGTAGGACCCATGTGCCAAATCCAGCCTACCAGCTGTTTTTTTGGTGGTGGTTGTTGTTTTTAAATTAATTAATTAATTAATTAATTTTTGGCTGCAGTGGGTCTTCATTGCTGCGCGGACTTTCTCTAGTTGCGGCAAGTGGGGGCTACTCTTTGTTGCGGTGCGCAGGCTTCTCATTGTGGTGGCTTCTCTTGTTGCGGAGCACGGGCTCTAGGCACGTGGGCTTCAGTAGTTGCAGCTCACAGGCTCTAGAGTACAGGCTCAGTTGTTGTGGCGCACAACTACTGAGTTGTGGGCTTAGTTGCTTTGCGACATGTGGGATCCTCCTGGACCAGGGCTCAAACCCGTGTCCTCTGCATTGGCAGGTGGATTCTTAACCACTGCACCACAGGGAAGTCCCTCACCTGTTTTTATATAACTGAAAAACTAAGAATTTTTTTTTCACATTTTTAAGGGATTGTAAAAGAAACCCCCTAAACAAGAACAATATGTGACAGAGATGGTACATGGCCCACAAAGCCTAAAGTATTTACTATCTGGCCCTTTATAGAAGAGGTTTGCCAAAACAACCATTTTGTTACATCTCATGATTTTGTGCAACAGGACTTCAGGAAGGGTTTGGTTGGATGATTCTTCTGCTCTATGTGATATTGACTGGCACTGCTCATCGGCACTCAGCTAGAAATTGGTCTGGTCTAGAGGGTCCAAGAAGGCTTCACTCACATGTCTGGTACCTTGGCAAGTCAGCTGGAAGCCTGGTCTCAGCTGGGCCCCTTTCCATACTGTCCCTCCCTCAGAGTGATTGGACTTATGAAAGAGTGGCTCAGGTATCCAAAAAACCAAAATGGAAACTCCGAAAGATGGGGCTTATAATTGAAGAGTGTCACTCCTTCTGTATTCCATTGGTCAAAGCAGTCACAGGCCAACCCAGATTCAAAGGGAGGGGAAATATAACCCACATCTGAATGACAGGAGTGCAAAAAGTTGAGGCTTTCTTTAATTTACTTGAGGACTAAGTCAGCTCACTCACCATACATTGTCAGCTCTTAGCATACCACCTGGCTTATGAACTCAATAAATTTGTTAACTAATGGATATACTCTGGTAGATAAAAGCTGACCTATTTGTAATATGAAAATATTAGATTTGCAGCTAGATCAAAGCTGAGGTCTAACTGGACTCTTAGAAGCACTCCATTCCACATGTTCCATTTTGGGGCTACCATGGGTCATCTCTACCATGCCGCACCTCTCAGAGTATTTGAACTTCAGTTTCCTTTTTGGTTAATGAGGGACAATGTATCCTGCATCTCACAGGATTCCTATGAGAATTAAATGGTATAATGAATGCAAGAAAGTGATATAAACTGTAAAGTTCTGTTTAACATTAGGTTGTCATTATTATCATTGTTCCCCAGGATGAGGAGTGGACAAGGCCAGAGCCCCTAGATCCCCAGCCCTGGAGAAGGACCCCTGAACCTTACCCCACTCTTCAGCTCTTACCCCTGCCAGTTCCTAAGGAAAACACATTAGGACGGTTCCCATGGCTGTGCAGTCCAGTTCTAGCCAGGGAAGATTTATTTCCCCACAGTGGCTCTAATGATGGTTCGATGGGTCTCATTATTCCATAATGATCTTGGTGCCAATGCCTCCCACCCTGGGCGTCTCTGCAGAGGCTGTGGGGAAATGGGAAGCCACACTAGGTAAACAAATAAGAATGATTAGTTGCATGTGACCAGCCCCTTGACACTTGAGCTGGCCTGTTGTGTGCTCCAACATATGGACTAATAAAGACACTGCTGAGAAAAACCACATTCAACTTGTCACTCTAACCCAGCTCAGAAAATGCAGTATTCTTTTCCCCAGAAGAACCCCCTTGAAACCCTCTGTCCCAGAGACACTGCCATACCTTTCATTTTTTTGTGTCTCATTTTTGACTGGAAGGAGGATTTGTCTGCCTTAGTAATACCTCTTCCAACATTTCTGCGAAAGCTCCTATAGAGTCTGGGCATGATGTATAATATGTGTGTAATATGTGTATGTCTGAGAGTGGGATAATTACTTAGAATATAAGTAGGGATATAAAGCCGGATCCCCTGTGTGAGTCTATAAGTACCCACATGTGTATATGTGTGTGATTTAACTTTGCCCAGCTTCTAGCACAACATCTGTGTAGCCAACAGGCATGGAAAAGAATAGTAATAGCTAAGAACTATTCAGCACTTACTGTGCCAGGGACCGGGCTGAATGCTTTATATATATTATCCCATTTAATCTCCATAACAATTACTGAGGTGAGTACTAATATTATCTCCTTTTTACAAATAAGGAAACACACCTCTAACATTGCTTAAAGTTAAAGCAACTTGCTTAGTTGGTGAGGGGCAGTCAGGACTTAAAACGTCTGTCCAATTTCAAAGCCTGTTCTTACACTGCTCTACAACCCCAATTCTAGGCTCTCTGCTGACAACGATATTGGATTTGATGATCCAACGTCCTGTGACATGCCACATGGCAAGCCTTATTCTCCACATGTGATCTCCCAAAGCTTTGGTGCTTGGGGAACTTTATTAGGGACAATGTTAGAGGAGAGAAGGGTTCAACCAATAGAGTATGGCAGAAATAATGCTACATGACTTCTGAGGCTAGATCATAAAAATACCATGCACCTTAATGCTTGGTTCTCTTGGGATGCTCATTCTTGGAAACCAGCCACTAAGTTGTGAGGAGGCCAAGCAGATACTGGGAGAGGCCACTTGTCGGTGTCTTGGCTGACAGCCCCAGCTGAGGTCCCAACTGACAGCCAGCGTCAACTTCCAGCCATGTGAGTGAGAACCATGCCTTAGTTGAGCCACGCCAGTGGACAGTGCACAGAGCAGAGTCTATTCTTCCCTACCAAGCCCTGACCAAATTGCTAAATAAATGACTGTGGATGCTTTGTTATGCGGCTGTAGCTGTGTCTGCTCTGTGTGTGTGTTCCTGTGATTCAGTGCCTTTGTGGGTGCCCATAGGCAGTACAGTTGTGTCAGATGTCTGTGTACATGAGTAGGTGTGTGATTGAAGGTGTTTCTGGAGACAGAATCATGGTTCTTGGGGTTTAGCTTTGGCCTCAATGGGAGCTGTTTGGTGAGAACACTTTGAATCTTGTCTGTCTTCTGAGTCTCTTCTTTTGCGTGCTTTCCCGTTGAACCAGAGAGGCCTGTTTAGCTGAAAGCAAGTGCAGCTTAAATTTACTTACCTTTTTCTGGCCAAAACTCCCTGGAGATGCCAAAGCCTTCTAGTAGGTGGGAGGCTGCCATCCAGAGGCCTCACATCCCTTTCTCAGGGGGCTGAAAACACTGTTTTTTAAATTTTCCTTTTCTGCTACTGAGGCCTTCAGAAATGCACCTGAGCAAAGCACAGACACTGGGGTCGTTGATGTCTCCTGGGATAGAGAGACCTAGAATTCCTGACTGGCACCAAGGAAGCTGCTGATGGGCTCAAGTGTGCCCGGTCCCAGGGCAGAGGTCATCTCGTCTTTGCACTGCCTTAGCTGCTGCCACCTACTCCACCTGAGTGCAGCACAGGTAGTAGAGGACCCTGGTTCAGATGGCCAGTTCCTCTTGGTCTCCTCGGCAGTCCCCCTCAGCTTCTTTTTTTTTTTTTTTTTTTTTTTTTTGCGGTACGCGGGCCTCTCACTGTTGTGGCCTCTCCCACTGCGGAGCACAGGCTCCAGACGCACAGGCTCAGCGGCCATGGCTCACAGGCCCAGCCGCTCCGCGGCATGTGGGATCTTCCCGGACCGGGGCACAAACCCGTGTCCCCTGCATCGGCAGGCGGACTCTCAACCACTGCGCCACCAGGGAAGGCCCTCCCCTCAGCTTCTTGCTCTCAGCTTATTGCTTCTTCCATGTTGGCAGCTTGATTTAGCTTTTCTGGGAACGCAGAGAGCTCTCTCTAGCTTCACACTCCTGCCCTTGCACTGACTCTCAGCCTCTCAGGACCTCTAAAGCACTGTTTTCTAACAGAGCTTTTAGCGATGATGGAAATGTTTCATAATCTGCACTGTCCAATATGGTAGACATTAGCCACATGTGGCTCTTGAGCACTTGAAATGTGACTGGTGTGACTAAGAAACTGAACTTAAAATTTTATTTAATTTTAATTAATTTAAATCTAAATACTGCATGTGGCTATTGGCTACTGTGTAGGACAGCACAGCTCTGAAGAGTTCAGAGAGAAGAGTTTTTCTTTTATTTGTAAAATGGGGATAAAAATTGGCCCCATCTGCCTCATAGGGCTGTCTGAAGCAAACAAGATGATGAATGTGAAAAAGTTTTATTCACATAAGGGATCTGGACAGATAGACAGCAGTGTGAACTTATAGCTCTTTGTTAAAATTTCTGTTTTATGGCCCTTGCTGGACTGTGTTGATTTGATCTGTTTACATTTCTGTGTCTCTCTTCTGACTCTGAGCTCTTTAAGGGTAAGAACAGGTGGGATAGTATCAGAGATGTATCCTCACCGCATGTAGCATGGTACTCATGTTCAAGTAAATAAAATGTCTGGAGTTCAGAAGTGACTCCTGGCAGCAGGATTTAAAGTGTATGGTGAGGGACTTCCCTGGTGGCACAGTGGTTAAGACTCCATGTTCCCAATTCAGGGGGCCCGGGGTTTGATCCCTGGCCAGGGAACTAGATCCCACATGCATGGCAACTAAGAGTTTGTATGCCACAGCTAAGGAGCCTACCTGCTGCAACTAAGACCTGCTGCAACCAAATAAATAAATTAATTAAATAAATTAAAAAAAATAAAGTGTATGGTGAGAGCTGGGATTGGGGGGTACACAGAGAGGAGGGGGCAGGACAATAGGGTGGTGAGACAGAGAGCTAGGGCTCTGGCTCCCCACACTCAACATTCTAGGGCCATCCAGAGAGAGCAGGGAGCCAATTCCTGATGCCAGGAATGCTTTCACACAACTGGGTATCAGGCTTGTCAGAGATTAATTGAGAAAGTTTGATCAGAGGAGAAATGATCTATTCATACATTTTGCTTGTTGAGGTAGGCCAGATTGATCATATAAATCTCTGCCTAGCCAGGGCTCTGGGGGTGGGTGCTGTGGTTTCCTTTAATTGATGGTGGCAAGGTTGAAGGTGGTTCCCCAGGCTCTTTACCTTTCCAAGGTTTTGCTCTTCTGGGGAGTGGAAGAGGGAACTTGGAAGCTCTCCAACAGAGCTGTAAGGGACAGAAGGCTTTTTAGTTGTTGTTTACTTATTGAAAAGGAAATTTAAAACTTATTTCTGCTCAATTCCAAGAGTAATACAGGGAAACAGAGAAGAGACCAACGTGATCCCACCACCCAATCTGATCCTTGGATTTCAAACTTTCCACCTTTACAGTGGTCCTCCTTGTTTGGGGGCCACGAGAGTAGAGGCAAGCTGCTTAGGCCCAGCCCTGCACTCTGATTTTAGCAGCTCAATAGGCTTGAGCTTGGAGCTAGTTCCCCTGGGAAGGGGTTCTCAATCAGGGCTTTTAGAGGTTTGGGGATTGGGGGGACACAGAATTTTCCTTCTGTACATATTTGAACTGGTTAGATCTGTCCCAAGAAGGAAGCCATGCTCCTGTGAGTGTTGGCAGCTCTGTGTCCAGCTGGACTCTTCTCTTGGCTCATGCATTTAAGTAAGAATTCTGAGATTTGAGTTATTCTATTTTTAAGCATCTTACTCTTGTAGTACTTTATTAATATCTTTTTTATAACTTGTGTCAGGCTCAATTGTAATTTATATGTTCACTATGCAATGTACCACTGATGCAGTAAATACTTGTTGAACATTTATTATCTGTCCTCATGGTACTAGGCAGTGACACAAACTAGAATTATTCCTGGGCCCAGCTATTCTCACCAGCCTCCTGGGTGTTCCATGGGAAAAGTGAGCTGTTCCCTGTCCTTTCCCACCCAGTCCCAGGGAAATATCTTATGTAGGTTTTTCTAATAAAGTGGCACTACTCACTGAAGCCTAGGGGCTTGTTCTCTCTTTCCAGGCTACTAACCAAAGTTTATTCATGGTTGTGAAGTCAATCTTCCATCTGCTTGAAGTAAACATAATCGAGAAAGTAGATTAACTGCTAGAAGCTCACATAATACATGGAAAAGGGAAAGTAACTAAACAGATAGGTTGATTGTTTGCTCTTATTATTTAGATTATCCTTTCTCTGACTTAAATTCCCAGTTATAGCACTTTCGGACTGTATGAACTTGTATAAGTCTTTCAACCTCTTTGAGCCACAGCTTCCCTATCTATAAAAAGGGGGTGACAGTTCTGATCTTAGAAGTTATGAGGGGCTTCCCTGGTGGTGCAGTGGTTAAGAATCTGCCTGCCAATGCAGGGAACACGGGTTTGAGCCCTGGCCCAGGGAGATCCCACATGCTGCAGAGCAACTAAGCCCGTGTG
The DNA here is from genome assembly GCF_025265405.1 of Mesoplodon densirostris. Classification (NCBI taxonomy): domain Eukaryota; kingdom Metazoa; phylum Chordata; class Mammalia; order Artiodactyla; family Ziphiidae; genus Mesoplodon; species Mesoplodon densirostris. The sequence goes on along the minus strand of NC_082663.1, from coordinate 118,832,681 downwards.
CCACAACAACTGAGCCTGTGCCCTAGAGCCCGTGAGCCACAACTACTGAAGGCCGCACGCCTAGAGCCCATGCTCCACAATGAGAGAAGCCATCGCAACGAGAAGCCCGTGCACTGCAACGAAGAGTAGCTCCCACTCACCACAACTAGAGAAAGCCCGTGTTCAGCAATAAAGATCCAATGCAGCCAAAAATTAAAAATAAAAACGTTATAAGAAGTAAATATAATGTATACGCAACACCTGGCATATATAAATAAGATATTCGGTGGTAGAACGGAATTAGAGCTGCTGGCGACTTTTATTTTTAAAATAATTGGTCGTTGTCAATTCACACATTACATAAGTAGATAAAGTAGGTGACTTGCAGGTGCCCTCTTCTGCATAAATTTTCTAAGGACTGTTTATTGCTTCAGACTCCTTATTGCTTTATCCCAACTGAGTCACGCCAGTTTGATTTTTTACTCCCTACCACCTCTGGTTTCTTTTTGGCCGCACTATGCGTCTTGTGGGAATCTTATTTCCTCAACCAGGAATCGAACCCTTGTACCCTGCAGTGGAAGCCCGGAGTCTTAACCCCTGGACCACGAGGGCAGTACGACCTCTCACTTTTTTCTGATGATCCTTCCGCTAGAAAGAAGTTAAGCTGTGGTTTGGGAACAAAACCAGGCCCGCGGGTACCTCACGCTGGCGGAGGGATACTGGGGTAAATAAGTTCCAGGAGGTTTGCTCAGATAGACGCTAGGGGGCGGGACTTAACAGAAGCCGGGAGGGGTGGGGCTGACAACTCCGATTGCGGGAAGGGGAGAGAGGCGGCTGTACGCTGTTTGGAAGAAGACAGTTGGGCGAGGAGGCAAGTGACATAATAGCTGCGCGCTCACGGCTTCTGACGGTGGCCGCTGCGTCTGCGTACGGGGAGCTGGTTGCCGCTGCGGCCGCCTGGAATTGTGGGGGTTGTGTCTGCCCCTCGGCTGCCGGGCGGGAAGCCGAAGGTAGGGGCGGTGAGGGCCGCCCGGCCCTGGGCCTGGGCTGGGGGCTCAGGGCGCTGCCCGGGTCTCCTCCCGCCAGAGGCCCTGGCGCCTTCCCAGCACTGTTGTGGGGTCCCTACATATCGCCCCCCTAGTGTCTGCGAAGCGGGACGTACAAGGGGGCCCTGGGCTCCTCACTGGTTTCCGCAGACCGGGCCTCTCAGCCCAAGGCTGCCTTCCCTACTTTTCCCTCTCAAAACGTCTCCCGTAACCGTGCTTAAAGGCCAGGAGATGAGGCAGTGGGCATCCGAGACGGGCTTTTGGCTTCGCATCTGTTTTAGTTCCCTTCCCTGTTCCCTTTTCCCTGCCTCAGTTTCTGCATTTGTCCAGCTGCTCCAGTGTTGACATTCTGGTGTCTCTTCACCATGTGGAATTGAGCCCTACCCGCGTCGTATATCCACTCCTGTCTTGTGTTATCCTTTGCCCTGGTAGATGAAATACTTGCCTTTAAAGTAGGGGTTAGAGACTTGGGTGTGTTACAAATCACCCTGAAGGTTGTGCATATCCCTGGGTTTTACTTACAGGAATTTTGGGTAAAGTGGGGCATGGGCACCTGCAATCCTTCCCAGGTGGTTCTGATTTAGGTGGTCCTGAAATCCTCGCTTTGAAATTCTCTGCTAAAGAAGGCAGGAGAAAATCATTTGAAATATGAGCCCCATGTGGGAAAAACAAGGAGTCAGGAAATGCCCAACACCTAAGAGGCCAGTGGGGGCTTCCTTTGCCCTAGAGGAGCTAGAGGGCTGTTTCATGCCTTAAAAAATAATAATTTAAAAAATATGATTCATATGTAAGATAAATTTTCTAATATTTTAAAATGCTTGGCCTTGATTCAAGTCCAGCTGGCTTTCTGGCCTAAATAAAACAAAACAAAAAGGCAAACTGCTTTGGGGGATTGAGGGGGTTAGATTAAACCCAGACTAGGTAGGCAGGTAAAGAATGAATCCTCCATGTTTGCTAAGAGAAGAAATTGATTTTTATAAACATAGTGTTTGTTTTGACAGTGTGAAAGATGTGTTTTGTATTTGTGTGTCTTTTTATCTCCCAACCTACCCAAGCTCTTTTCCTTTATGATAAAACTATAGCCAGATTTGGAGATTGGATAGCAGGACTTGCTCTGTGGCTTCAGTTGAGAACATGGACCTTGGGTTTTAAAGGTGTTGCCACACCAAATTTATTTTTACCTTTCTTTTGGGTGTTCGGTGAATTTTATCAGCTAATTAATACATGTGCTGTTCTGATGAAATTGGCAACAGAAAAGACTTATTGCCCCCATTTTACAGACGATGGGAATGGGGAGTATGTTAGTAGGGATGTGGTAGCTCAGGAATGAGAAATTGCCTTGTCCTGTGATTCCTGCTTTCTTCACCTTTCCTGCTGTCTTTGAATACGAGCTATTCTCTGCAGAGGCCAATTTTGAGTCCTGGTGTGTTTCATTGACCCGAGAAAAGGATAATGAAGTGAAACTGAAAGTTAAAAAAAAAGGGTTTGAAATAAACATGCCAGAACTTAATTCTCACTGAGTCTCTTGTTCTCCTTTAGAATGGTATGTGTAGGTGCAAGTGGAGGGGGTTGAGGGTGGCATCACTTAAGTGATATGGCCTTTGTTTTTGTTTTTTTTGGCTGCACCACCCGACATATGGGATTTTAGTTTCCTGACCAGGGATCGAACCTGTGTCCCCTGCATTGGAAGTGTGGAGTCTTAAACACTGGACTGCCAGGGAATTCCCATATAAAAAAAATTCTTTTTGGATATGGCCTTTGTACAAAGTAGTTTTGAAAATCCAACTCTGACAGAGACATTTTTGAACCATATGAGAGATCAGTTTCATTAATACATGATACCATACTTTTTTTTTTTTAAATCCCAAATGGCATGGGTAAGCAATCTTGTCCCTTGACTTCAGATGAATTAACAGTTCATTTGAAGTGGACCTAGTGGTGAACATGAGTTTTTTTTTTTTGGCCACGCGGCGAGGGCTGTGGAGTCTTAGTTCCCCTAGCAGGATTGCACCTGGGCCCTCGGCAGTGAAAGGGCAGAGTCCTAACCGCTGGACTGGCAGGGAATTCCCTGAACATGAGTTTTTAAAAAATTAATTAATTTATTTATTTTTGGCTGCGTTGGGTCTTCGTTGCTGAGCGCGGGCTTTCTCTAGTTGCGGCGAGCGGGGGCTACTCTTCATTGCAGTGTGCGGGCTTCTCACTGCAGTGGTGGCTTCTCTTGTTGTGGAGCATGGGCTCTAGGCGCGCGGGCTTCAGTAGTTGTGGCGCACGGGCTCAGTAATTGTGGCGCGTGGGCTCTAGAGCGCAGGCTCAGTAGTTGTGGTGCACGGGCTTAGTTGCTCCACGGCATGTGGGATCTTCTCGGACCAGGGCTCGAACCCGTGTCTCCTGCATTGGCAGGCGGATTCTTAACCACTGCGCCACCAGGCAAGCCCCTGAACATGAGTTTTGATTCTGAATCTGTTTCTTATTAGCCATATGACCTTGGACAAGTTATTTCACCTCTTAGGGTTGGTTTTTCCAATGGATAAAAATGGGAATAATATTTTAAAGAGTGGTTAAATGAGGTAGTACATATGAAAGCTCTTGGGACATAGGAATGCAATAACTGTTTTCACCCTCAAAGAATGAAATTTGCTATAAATGAGAATATTCAAAAAGGAGCGTTTGTAAAGGCAAGTTGTGCCTTTTTCCAAATAGGTGGATGCCTTCTAATTGTTATTTCATTTATGTTTGTGGATTCATGCTCTGACCTTCTCATCCGGCCTCCTGTCTTTTTCTTCATTCATTTTCTTTTTTTTAACATCTTTATTGGAGTATAATTGCTTTACAATGTTGTGTTAGTTTCTGCTGTATAACAAAGTGAATCAGTTATATGTATACATATATCCCCATATCCCCTCCCTCTTGCGTCTCCTTCCCACCCTCCCTATCCCACCCCTCTAGGTGGTCACAAAGCATAGAGCTGATCTCCCTGTGCTATGCGGCTGTTTCCCACTAGCTGTTTTACATTTGGTAGTGTATATATGTCCATGCCACTCTCTCACTTTGTCCCAGCTTATCCTTCCCCGTCCCCATGTCCTCATGTCCATTCTGTACGTCTCTGTCTTTCTTCTTGTCCTGCCCCTAGGTTCTTCAGAACCATTTTTTTTTAAAGATTCCATATATATGTGTTAGCATAGGGCATTCTTTTTCCTTTTCTTTCTTTTTTTTGGGGGGAGGTGTAGATATTCTTACACCCGTTTTATAGTTTAGGAAAAGTAGAGCCAGGGAGTGGTCTCAGTTAATGGTACTCATGATAGGGTTTTTTTTTTTTTGAATTTTATTTATTTTTTTATACAGCAGGTTCTTATTAGTCATCCATTTATACACATCAGTGTATACATGTCAATCCCAATCTCCCAGTTCGGTATTTGTTTTTCTCTTTCTGACTTCACTGTGTATGACAGACTCTAGGTCCATCCAGCTCACTACAAATAACTCAATTTCGTTTCTTTTTATGGCTGAGTAACATTCCATCGTATGTATGTGCCACATCTTCTTTATCCATTCATCTGTTGATGGACACTTAGGTTGCTTCCATGTCCTGGCGATTGTAAATAGAGCTGCAATGAACATTGTGGTACATGACTCTTTTTGAATTATGGTTTTCTCAGGGTATATGCCCAGTAGTGGGATTGCTGGGTCGTATGGTAGTTCTATTTTTCATTCATTTTCTGTCCTTTCCTGAGTGAAGCTGTGCTGTGGAGGCCATCTGCCAGTTTCTTGGAGTAAGCCTCTTTTCGGGAGAGCTAATCTGAACATTCTTACAATGCCAGCCCCTTGGTTGTGGATTCCTGGGGATTTTTCTCCGGGGCCTCAGCTGGTGCTTAGATCACGCTCTGTAGCACAGGAGTCTCTAATGCCTGGATTTGGTATCAATTTGGAGACCTGTCCTTGTGGAGCTAATCTTTTCTCTTTCTGAGCAAGGATGAATGCTTTATCCTTCTCTGAGTCGGCTTTAAGCTACAAGCCTTAGTCTTCCATAACATAGAGCTTCTTATTTTAATTATAAGAAAGGAATATCCTGCCCTTTTCTTTATTTACTTTCACCAAGGGTTTTACTGCTGAGTAGGGGAGGAGGATAGCCTGTTATCATTCAGGTGGGGCTGTCGGTAACCCCTGATTACTAGCTTCAACAGTAATTGAGTTAGTCTTTGGGATAAAAACCTCATAAAAGAGTCAAGCTGCTCAGGACACATGTGAAGCACCTGTCAGTATTTTCCTGATTTGTGAAGAGTTTACACCTGTAAACTTGTGTAAACCTGTAAACATCCTCACTTGTGCAATTTTCTACCTTGGAGATAGTGAGAATCCAGGAGCAACTGAACTATGTTTAGCCCAGACTGATAGACAAGGGTGTGGTTATGTTGGCTGACCATGTCTGCCCTCATTCTCCTAATAGTGTCCTAGGCACTATTTGAGGCATTGAGAAGTGACTTAGTCAATTATGGGCTGCTATAACAGAATACCATAGATTGGGTGGTTTAAGTAACAAGCACTTATTTCCAACAGTTCTGGAGGCTGGAAGTGCAAGATTAGGGTGCCAGTATGACCAGGTTCTTGAGGAAACTGGGTTGTCCTTTTGGACATCTAATCAAGTGTTTCTCAACCTTTTTTCATTAGCACCTTTTGAGACATTTTTTCCCCTAATTGCCCCCCTGCCTCCAGTCAGTGGAATTTTAATACCACAGATGTACTGTGTATCTGGTTATGTACTATGGCTCTTTGGAGGGCCACAAACTGTTGTAATATCTAAGATTTTTTCTTCCCCAAGAATCAGTTTTCACCCCTTTGGGGATGATTTTGCCCTCATTGAGAATGCATAGTCTTATCCTATATCGTCTCACTCATACAGTCATCAAGGCTTGTTTTCCATCTAGAAATTCCACCTGTTACCATAAGCTTTTTCAACACCTCAAACATCAAACTAGTGAAAGCAGGAGAATATTATCTCATTCAGTCCTCACATCAACCTTGTAAGATAGTTGGTATTATCCCCATTTTACAGATGAAGTAACTGAAGCTTAATGAGGTTAAGTGATTTGGTCAAGGTCAAAAAGTTTGGTGTAGTCAGTCTTTAAATCCAGTTCTGATTCTAGAGCTATTTTTGTTGACTCTGCTGCCCATCCCCACTCCTCAAGAGTCTGCAATCATCAGCAGGATAATCAACCATTCAACTTATTTTCTCAAGGCCCTAGTAGGTGCCAAGCCCAATGAAAAATGTTGTGAAAAGAGAGTTCCTGCTGTTGAAGAGGTCACTGAGTGACGTCTTACATGTTGCAGATGCCTTAGGGATAGTGCCTTTGTTACCCTCTCCTGTTTGGGCCTCTTATGAGATGGCTGGCTCTAGCTAATGACTGTCTTGGAAAGATTGGAGCTAGCTGACTTTTAGGAAGGTCAGAGCTGTGGATTTGTCCTTACTAGTTCCATTTTCCAACCAGCAGAGCTGTTTCTGATCACTGAGCATGTTATGTACAGGGTATAAACAAATGGGTGTAGCAGGCCCAGTAAACTCCTTGGCCATTAGATGTTTGTAAGCGTGAGGATTAGTAAGAATGATGTTTATTTTTTGCTTATTGATGTTCTTAATAATTCACAGCAGAAGTTGTTTGTCCCTTTCTGAAGTTATTCCATACTGTCTGCCTCAAAGCCTAATGATGTTAAGAGATTCAGAAAGAAATGGAATATGGGTGGAGGTAGGAGGGATATTTTTACTTGGACTTTTCCAAAGAGGCAGGAATTGAATTTATTCTTTACATTTGCTTCTCTGGTGCCTCCTTGGCCTTGCTCACAGCTGAGCCCAGGTGTTCCTGGTCTAGAAATTGGAGCCTTTGGGTAGTGTCTGATGTTTAGCCCATGTCACATGTCATATCTACACAGAAATGGGAAGGGGTATGTTTAAGAGGTCTGCTTGCTGGCTGTCTTGACTGAAAGCATTCTTTTTTTTTTTTTTTTTTTTTGAATTTCTGAATTTTATTTTTTTATACAGCAGGTTCTTATTAGTTATCCATTTTATACATATTACTGTATATATGTCAATCCCAATCTCCTAATTCATCCCACCACCCCCACCCCCACGCCACTTTCCCCCCTTTGTGTCTATACGTTTGTTCTCTACATCTGTGTCTCTATTTCTGCCCTGCAAACCAGTTTATCTGTACCATTTTTCTAGGTTCCACACATATGCATTAACATACGATATTTTTCTCTTTATGACTTAACTTCACTCTGTATGACAGTCTCTAGATCCATCCACGTCTCTACAAATGACCCAATTTCATTCCTTTTCATGGCTGAATAATATTCCATTAAATATATGTACCACATCTTCTTAATCCATTCATCTGTCGATGGGCATTTAGGTTGCTTCCATGACCTGGCTATTGTAAATAGTGCTGCAGTGAACATTGGGGTACATGTGTCTTTTTGAATTATGGTTTTCTCTGGGTATATACCCAGTGGTGGGATTGCTGGGTCATATGGTAGTTCTATTTTTAGTTTTTTAAGGAACCTCTGTACTGTTCTCCATAGTGGCTGTATCAGTTTACATTCCCACCAACAGTGCAAGAGTGTTCCCTTTTCTCCACAACCTCTCCAGCATTTGTTGTTTGTAGATTTTCTGATGATGCCCATTCTAACTGGTGTGAGGTGATACCTCATTGTAGTTTTGATTTGCATTTCTCTAATAATTAGTGATATTGAGCAACTTTTCTTGTGCTTCTTGGCCATCTGTATGTCTTCTTTGGAGAAATGTCTATTTAGGTTTTCTGCCCATTTTTTTTTTTTTTTTTTTTTTTTTTTTTTGCTGTACGCGGGCCTCTCACTGCTGTGGCCTCTCCCGTTGCGGAGCACAGGCTCCGGACACACAGGCTCCGCGGCCATGGCTCGCGGGCCCAGCCGCTCCGTGGCATGTGGGGTCTTCCGGGATCGGGGCACGAACCCGTGTCCCCAGCATCGGCAGGCGGACTCTCAACCACTGCGCCACCAGGGAAGCCCTTCTGCCCATTTTTGGATTGGGTTGTTTGTTTTTTTAATATTGAGCTGCATGAGATGTTTATATATTTTGGAGATTAATCCTTTGTCTGTTGATTCATTTGCAAATATTTTCTCCCATTCTGAGGGTTGTCTTTTCGTCTTGTTTGTAGTTTCCTTTGCTTTGCAAAAGCTTTTAAGTTTCATTAGGTCTCATTTGTTTATTTTTGTTTTTATTTCCATTACTCTAGGAGGTGGATCAAAAGAGATCTTGCTGTGATTTATGTCAAAGAGTGTTCTTCCTATGTTTTCCTCTAAGAGTTTTATAGTGTCTGACCTTACATTTAGGTCTTTAATCCTTTTTGAGTTTATTTTTGTGTATGGTGTTCGGGAGTGTTTTAATTTCATTCTTTTACATGTAACTGTCCAGTTTTCCCAGCACCACTTATTGAAGAGACTGTCTTTTCTCCATTGTATATCCTTGCCTCCTTTGTCATAGATTAGTTGACCATAGGTGCTTGGGTTTATCTCTGGGCTTTCTATCCTGTTCCATTGATCTATATTTCTGTTGTTGTGCCAGTACCATACTGTCTTGATTACTATAGCTCTCTAGTATAGTCTGAAGTCAGGGAGTCTGATTCCTCCAGCTCCGTTTTTTTTTCCCTCAAGACTGCTTTGGCTAGTCAGGGTCTTTTGTGTCTCCATACAAATTTTAAGATTTTTTTGTTCTAGTTCTGTAAAAAATGCCATTGGTAATTTGATGGCGATTGCATTGAATCTGTAGATTGCTTTGGGTAGTATAGTCATTTTCACAATATTGATTCTTCTAATCCAAGAACATGGTATATCTCTCCATCTGTTGGTATCATCTTTAATTTCTTTCATCAGTGTCTTACAGTTTTCTGCATACAGGTCTTTTGTCTCCCTAGGTAGGTTTATTCCTAGGTATTTTATTCTTTTTGTTGCAATGGTAAATGGGAGTGTTTCCTTAATTTCTCTTTCACATTTTTCATCATTAGTGTATAGGAATGCAAGAATTTCTGTGCATTAATTTTGTATCCTGCAACTTTACCAAATTCATTGATTAGCTCTAGTAGTTTTCTGGTGGCATCTTTAGGATTCTCTATGTATAGTATCATGTCATCTGCAAACAGTGACAGTTTTACTTCTTCTTTTCCAACTTGGATTCCTTTTATTTCTTTTTCTTCTCTGATTACTGTGGCTAGGACTTCCAAAACTGTGTTGAATAATAGTGGCGAGTGTGGACATCCTTGTCTTGTTCCTGATCTTAGAGGAAATGCTTTCAGTTTTTCACCATTGAGAATGATGTTTGCTGTGGTTTTGTCGTATATGGCCTTTATTATGTTGAGGTAGGTTCCCTCTATGCCAACTTGCTGACGAGTTTTTATCATAAATGGGTGTTGAATTTTGTCAGAAGCTTTATCTGCATCTGTTGAGATGATCATATGGCTTTTATTCTTCAATTTGTTAATATGGTGTATCACATTGATTGATTTGCATATATTGTAGAATCCTTGCATCCCTGGGATAAATCCCACTTGATCATGTTGTATGAGCCTTTTAATGTGTTGTTGGATACTGTTTGCTAGTATTTTGTTGAGGATTTTTACATCTATATTCATCAGTGATATTGGTCTATAATTTTCTTTTTTTGTAGTATCTTTGTCTGGTTTTGGTATCAGGGTGATGGTGGCCTCATAGAATGAGTTTGGAAGAGTTCCTTCCTCTGCAATTTTTTGGAAGAGTTTGAGAAGGATGGCTGTTAGCTCTTCTCTAAATGTTTGATTGAATTCACCTGTGAAGCTATCTGGTACTGGACTTTTGTTTGTTGGAAGATTTTTAGTCACAGTTTCAATTTCATTACTTGTGACTGGTCTGTTCATATTTTCTATTTCTTCCTAGCTCAGTCTTGGAAGCTTATACTTTTCTAAGAATTTGTCCATTTCTTCCACGTTGTCCATTTTATTGGCATAGAGTTGCTTGTAGTCTCTTAGGATGCTTTGTATTTCTGTGGTGTCTGTTGTAACTTCTGCTTTTTCATTTCTAATTTTATTGATTTGAGTCCTCTCCCTGTTTTTCTTTTCTTTTTTTTTAAAGTAGGTGTTGGGGGTAGGAGTTAATTAATTAATTAATTAATTTTTGCTGTGTTGGGTCTTCATTTCTGTGTTAGGGCTTTCTCCAGTGGTGGCAAGTGGGGGCCACTCTTCATTGTGGTGTGCGGGCCCCTCACTATCGCGGCCTCTCTTGTTGTGGAGCACAGGCTCCAGACACACAGGCTCAGTAGTTGTGGCTCACGGGCCCAGCCGCTCCGCGGCATGTGGGATCCTCCCAGACCAGTGCTCGAACCCGTGTCCCCTGCATTAGCAGGCAGACTCTGAACCACTGCGCCACCAGGGAAGCCCTCCCTGTTTTTCTTGATGAGTCTGGCTAATGGTTTATCAGTTTTGTTTATCTTCTCAAAGAACCAGCTTTTAGTTTTATTGATCTTTGCTATTGTTTTCTTTGTTTCTGTTTCATTTATTTCTGCTCTGATCTTTATGATTTCTTTCCTTCTGGTAACTTGGGTTTTGTTTGTTCTTCTTTCTCTAGTTCCTTTAGGTGTAAGGTTAGATTGTTTATTTGAGATTTTTCTTGTTTCTTGAGGTAGGCTTTATTGCTATAAACTTCCCTCTTAGAACTGCTTTTGCTGCATCCCATAGGTTTTGGATCATCGTTTTTTTGTTGTAATTTGTCTCTAGGTATTTTTTGATTTCCTCTGAATTCTTCAGTGATCTGTTGGTTATTTAGTAATGTATTGTTTATCCTCCATGTGTTTGTGTTTTTTACGGTTTTTTTCCCTGTAATTCATTTCTAGTCCCATAGTGTTGTGGTCAGAAAATGTGCTTGATTTGATTTCAGTTTTCTTAAATTTACTGAGGCTTGATTTGTGACCTAAGATGTGATCTATCCTGGAGAATGTTCCATGTGCACTGGAGAAGAAAGTGTAATCTGCTGAGTTTTTTTAAAAAATAAATTTATTCATTTATTTATTTTATTTTCGGCTGTGCTAGGTCTTCGTTGCTGCACGAGGGCTTTCTCTAGTTGCAGTGAGCTGGGGCTACTCTTCATTGCAGTGCGCGGGTTTCTCATTGTTTTGTCTTTTCTTGTTGTGGAATACAGGCTCTAGGCGTACACGCTTCAGTAGTTGTGGCACGTGGGCTCAGTAGTTGTGGCTCATGGGCTCCAGAGTGCAGGGTCGAAGTTGTGGCAGTAGGCTTAGTTGCTCCACAGCGTGTGGGATCTTCCCGGACCAGGGCTCGAACCCATGTTCCCTGCATTGGCAGGCGGATTCTTAACAACTGCGCCACCAGGGAAGCCCTAATATGCTGTTTTTGGATGGAATGTCCTATAAATATCAATTAAATTTATCTGGTTGGGGCTTCCTGTAAATAAATGATGACACAATGCATCCATAAAGAGGGAGGGAGGGAGGAAAGGAAAGAAAGAGAGAAGGAAAGAAGAAAGAAAGAAACAAGGAAAGAAAGAAAGAGAAAAAATTGCTAATCGGGAATTAAAAAAAAAATCTATCTGGTCTATTGTGTCATTTAAAGCTTGCATTTCCGTACTAATTTTCTGTTTGGATGATCTGTCCATTGGTGTAAGTGAGGTGTTAAAGTCACTCACTATTATTGTGTTACTGTCAATTTCCCCTTTTATAGCTGTTAGCAGTTGCCTTATGTATTGAGGTGCTCCTATGTTGGGTGCATGTATTTTATAATTGTTATATCTTCTTGGATTGATCCCCTGGTCATTATGTAGTGTCCTTCCTTGTCTCTTGTAACATTTTTTATTTTAAAGTCTGTTTTATCTGGCATGAGTATTGCTCTCCTTTGATTTCCATTTGCATGAAGTATCTTTTTCCATCCCCTCACTTTCAGTCTGTATGTGTCCCTAGGTCTGAAGTGGGTTTCTTGTAAAGAGCATATATATGGGTCTTCCTTTTGTATCCATTTAGTGAGCCTGTGTCTTTTGGTTGGAGCATCTAATCCATTCACGTTTAAGGTAATTATTGATATGTATGTTCCTATTACCATTTTCTTAATTGTTACACTTTTTTTTTTTTTTTTTGCGGTACTCAGGCCTCTCACTGCTGTGGCCTCTCCCACTGCAGAGCACAGGCTCTGGATGCGCAGGCTCAGCGGCCGTGGCTCATGGGCCCAGCTGCTCTGCGGCATGTGGGATCTTCCCGGACTGGGGCACGAACCCACGTCCCCTGCATCGGCAGGCGGGACTCTCAACCACGGCACCACCAGGGAAGCCCTACATGTTTGTTTTTGTAGGTCCTTTTCTTCTCTTGTGTTTCCCACTTAGAGAAGTGCCTTTAGCATTTGTTGTAGAGCTGGTTTGGTGGTGTTGAATTCTCTTAGCTTTTGCTTCTCTGTAAAGCTTTTGATTTCTCCGTCAAATCTGAATGAGATCCTTGCTGGGTAGAGTAATCTTGGTTGTAGTTTCTTCCCTTTCATTGCTTTATATATATCATGCCACTCCCTCTGGCTTGTAGAGTTTCTGCTGAGAAATCAGCTGTTAACCTTATGGGAGTTCGCTTGTATGTTATTTGTCATTTTTCCCTTGTTGCTTTCAGTAATTTTTGTTTGTTTTTAATTTTTGTCAATTTGATTACTATGTGTCTTGGCGTGTTTCTCCTTGGGTTTACCCTGACTGGGACTCTCTGTGCTTCCTGGACTTGGGTGGCTATTTCCTTTCCCATGTTAGGGAAGTTTTCGACTATAATCTCTTCAAGTATTTTCTCGGGTCCTTTCACTCTCTCTTCTCCTTCCGGGATCTCTGTAATGAGAATCTTGGTGCGTTTAATGTCCCAGAGGTCTCTTAGGGTGTCTTCATTTCATTATTTTTTTTTTATCCTTTTCCACGGCAGTGAATTCCACCATGCTGTCTTCCAGGTCACTTATCTGTTCTTCTGCCTTAGTTATTCTGCTATTGATTCCTTCTAGTGTATTTTTCATTTCAGTTATTGTATTGCTCATCTCTGTTTGTTTATTCTTTAACTCTTCTAGGTGTTTGTTCTTTAATTCTTCTAGGTCTTTGTTAAACATTTCTTGCATCTTCTTGCTCTTTGCCTCCATTCTTTTTCCAAGGTCCTGTATCATCTTCAGTATCATTATTCTGAATTCTTTTTCTGGAAGGTTGCCTATCTCCACTTCATTTAGTTGTTTTTCTGGGATTTTATCTTGTTCCTTCATCTGATACATAGCCCTCTGCCTTTTCATCTTGTCTGTCTTTCTGTGAATGTGGTTTTTGTTCCATAGGCTGCAGGATTGTAGTTCTTCTTGCTTCTGCTGTCTGCCCTCTGGTGGATGAGGCTATCTAAGAGGCTTGTGCAAGTTTCCTGATTGGAGGGACTGGTGGTGGGTAGAGCTGGCTGGTGCTCTGGTGGCAGAGATGAGTAAAACTTTAATCTGCTTGTCTGCTGATGGGTGGGGCTGGGTTCCCTCCCTGTTGGTTGTTTGGCCTGAGGCGATCCAACACTGGAGCCTACCTGGGCTCTTTGGTTGGGCTAATGGCGGACTGTGGGAGGGCTCACACCAAGGAGTACTTCCCAGAACTTCTACTGCCAGTGTCCTTGTCCTCATGGTGAGCCACAGCCACCCCTTGCCTCTGCCGGAGACCCTCTAACACTAGCAGGTAGGTCTGGTTCAGTCTCCTGTGGGGTCACTGCTCCTTCCCCTGGGTCCTGATGCGCACACTACTTTTTTTTGTTTGCCCTCTAAGAGTGGAGTCTCTGTTTCCCTCAGTCCTGTTGAAGTCCTGCAATCAAATCCCGCTAGCCTTCAAAGTCTGATTCTCTAGGAATTCCTCCTTCCATTGCTGGACCCACAGGTTGGGAAGCCTGACATGGGGCTCAGAACCTTCACTCCAGTGGGTGGACTTCTGTGGTATAAGTGTTCTCCAGTTTGTGAGTCACCCACCCAGCAGTTACGGGATTTGATTTTATTGTGATTGCGCCCATCCTACCGTCTCATTGTGGCTTCTCCTTTGTCTTTGGATGAGGGGTATCTTTTTTGGTGAGTTCCGGTGTCTTCCTGTCAATGATTGTTCAGCAGTTAGTTGTGATTCTGGTGCTCTCTCCAGAGGGAGTGCTTGACTGAAAGTATTCTTGATTATACCTTTTAATTACCATTTATTATCATCACAGGTAGAGAAACATACAGCAGTCAGTGAATTGATCCATGTCTCGCCACTTCCCTTTCTGCAAGGTGCCTGCCCTTTCTGTCTTGTGAGAGAGAGGAGTTCTAGAAATGTGAAGAAGAATGAGAGATGCATCCCAAAGGTCTGGTGAGGAAGGCTGATGCCAGTGGACTTTTAAATGGACATCTCTTTACATTTGTGAATAGTTTCATGCTTATGCCTCTCATTTCTATGAGCCTCCCAAGGAGGTAGCATCTGTCTGACCAAACTGTAGAAAACTAGCAGGCTTTGGTTCAGTGGAAGAAACATAATGTAGGACAGTCAATACAGAAAACATTGATTGGTCATGCTTTGAATCCGGTGAGTAGTAGACATTGGAAGCATAAAAGGCCAGCTCCTTAGGTAGGATTTTAAGGTTGATTTTGTGACCCTCTGCATCTCGTACTCATGAGGGTTGAATTTGACTATATTCATGAAGCAAAGTCTCCACCCTTGGGCCCAGCTGCTAAAGTTTAAATTCATGGTATTTCTGTGCTGGAAGAGATCATCCTAGGGGGTCTTTATATCAGTTTCATTGCAAACATCAGGACTGAGTTTTGTTCAGATCCAAGGGATGGCTGTTTGTGGTTCCTTGGGTGAGTAAAGAGGAGGTAACCTTCTAGTTCTGTGACCACCCAGTACTTCAGTTTTGCTTTCTGTTTGTTCCTATTTTACTGGTAAAAGAAGCCCCAGAGAAGTGAAATGGGCCATATACTTTTTTTAGGGCCACCAGTGTATTAGTGGCAGAGCCAAGACTCAAGCCAGAGAGCTCACAGAAGATGGCCATAGATGTTGCTAGAATTATTTGGAGCCTTGTAAAGATGCAAGATATTATTGCAGTTAAAAATTTCTAGGGAGGGAGAAGGCCCTGCCTCCACTGACTGCCTTGTTTATTATCTTACAACTCTCACCAGTGAGGTTTTTAGCTATCATGCTGATTTTTTAAAAATTTATTTATTTAATTAATTTATTTTTGGCTGTGTTGGGTCTTTGTTGCTGCGTATGGGCTCCCTCCAGCTGCGGTGAGCAGGGGCTACCCCCTGCTGCGGTACGCGTGCCCCTCATTGCAGTGGCTTCTCTCGCTGCGGAGCAGAGGCCCCAGGCGCGTGGGCTTCAGTAGTTGTGGCGCACAGGCTTCACCGCTCTGCGGCATGTGGAATCCTCCTGGTCCAGGGCTTGAACCCATATCCCCTGCATTGGCAGGTGGATTCCCAACCACTGCGCCACCAGGGAAGCCCTGATTTCTCTCCTGTTTATGTTGAAGTGTGTTTCCTTTTGCTCTTATCCCAAAGGAAATAGATTTGAAGTTTCCACTTGTTGTAGAAACAGTGAAGTAGTTCCCAGGCCAGACTGCTGTGTGTTCTGTAAAGAATGGAGCCAGTGAACCAGTAGACCTTATTTTGTGATCCAAGCAAACCTTTAAAACATTTCTAAAAGAAAAAGAAAGTGAAGGAATAAATGGTATGTCAGGTGGTTTAAAACCACTCAGGGGTCCAATGTTTATAGCAGCACTGTTTACAATAGCTAAGACATGGAAGCAACCGAAGTGTCCCAACGCAGATAAATGGATAAAGTAGATGTGTTTTATATATATATATATATATATATATATATATATATATATATATATATATATATATATACACACATACATACAATGGAATATTACTCAGCCATAAAAAAGAATGAAATAATGTCATTTGCAGCAACATGGATGGACCTAGGGATGATCATACTAAGTGAAGTAAGTCAGACAGAGAAAGACAAATATCATATGATATCACCTATATGTGAAATCTAAAATAAATGATACAAGTGAACCTATTTACAAGACAGAGACAGACTCACAGATATAGAAAACAAATGTATGGTTACCGGACGGGAAAGGGGTGGGGAGGGATAAATTAGGAGCTTGGGCTTAACAGGTACACATACTATATATAAAACAGATGAACAACAAGGACCTCCTGTATAACACAGGAAACTATATTCAGTATCTCGTAATAACCTATAATGGAGAGACTTCCCTGGCAGTCCAGTGGTTAAGACTCCGTGCTTCCACTGCAGGGGGCATGGGTTTGATCCCTGGTTGGGGAACTAAGATCCTGCATGCCGTGTGGTGAGGCCAAAACAAACAAACAAACAAATAAACAAACAACCTATAATGGAAAAGAATCTGAAAAAGAATAAATATATACATACTGAAACTAACACAACATTATAAATCAACTATACTTCAGTTGAAAAAAAAAACCCGCTCATGGGTCAGCTCACTTGGTTTCTTATTCTGCTCTTTACTTATTAGATTTCAGATGTGAACAAGTTACTTATTTTCTCCAAGCCTTGATTTTATAATCTGTAGAATGGGAATAGTAATAGCTACTTTTGTAACTGAATTGAGAATTGCAGAAAGTGCATCCTCTGGCACAGTGTAAGTGCTCTATATATTATTATCAATAATGACAGCAACAGTAGTTTCCAGTTCCTGACCTGGTTAGAGGGTAAGTTATGCTGACTGGGCAAGTGTGATCTTAACCATCGCATCATTGTGTTTGTTGGTTGGCTTATTATTCCTATCAATCACACTGATCATGCTCATACTAAATAACTAAAAGTTGTGAACAGCAAGGAAGTTTGCAGCTTCTCTGCCATCTCTTTCCTTACTCGGCTTAGTTCTCACCTTTTTGAGGCTCTCTCTAACTGGCTGCCCCAGTCAGGGAGCTCTGTTTCCTGTGCAGTGTCTGACATCGTGATTTTAATGGAGCAGGGCTGGCTGGTCCAGAGTCTGCCTGCAGCCCTCTGAGGCAATGTGTTCTCCTTGTCTCTTGCCTTCTGCTTTTCAGCCAGACATGAAGCCATTAGCTCATTAAGGGGACTTTGACTTCTGTCACAGCTTTCTTCTGATTTGTATGCCCATTTCTGGCCTTGTGCAAGGTCACAGGGGCATAGTCAAATACACTGACCTGGATTTTGTGCTCAAGTTGGCTCTTTTCCTGTGAGATTTGCAACTGGTTCAGTGTAGCAATGGGGGTGGGAGTGGGGAAAAAGCCCCTGAAGTTACTGCCCCCCATTATATATATATATATATATATATATATATATATATATATATATATATTTTTTTTTTTTTTTTTTTTTTTTTTGCGGTATGTGGGCCTCTCACTGTTGTGGCCTCTCCCATTGCGGAGCGCAGGCTCAGCGGCCATGGCTCACGGGCCTAGCCGCTCCGCGGCATGTGGGATCTTCCCGGACCGGGGCACGAACCCGTGTCCTCTGCATCGGCAGGCAGACTCTCAACCACTGTGCCACCAGGGAAGCCCTGCCCCCCATTATATTGATTTCAAGCTGGGGTTTTAAAAATCCTGAGCATCATAACTATAGCCTGTGCCTTACTTCTCTGAATGAAGCAAATAGGGTAAAACCTCATTATTTGGGGGCAAGACCAGTCTGAGTAGGTAACAAACCCCAGAAATTAAAGAGTGTTTTCAAAGAAATGCCATTGTCTTAAAATTTGGGGCAAGCCTCTGCAGTATCTTTCTTGTCTAGTCTTACTGCTTCCTCTGTTTCCTGGAACTGTACCTGAGTTTTTTATAGGAGCCTCCTTCTGTCTTTTCCTTAGGCTTCCTCCAGGACATTGTGTACCACTGCCCGTTAGGGTCTTCCTAAATACAGTGCTGATTGGAGAACACTCATGTTTAGAAGCTTTCAGTGGCACTTACTGGCTGCTAAACAAATTCCATATGTATCAGTTGTCCTGGTGTTCATGCTTATCACGGTGTATCCCTGTCCTACCACTTGAATTATATCCTGTACCGTTACAAGTACCCTTTGCTCCTGGTAAACTGATCCACGTGGTCCTGTAATCATTCCACATGTTTGCGTCTCTGCCAGTTCTTTTGTCCAGAGTACTCTCTGCTTAGTTTCCTACTTTGTGCTGCAGATCCACCTTCTTCAGTCAGCCTTGCCTGATACCTACTCATCTGTATCCCCATAGCAACACTTTGATTATAGAATTCAGCATACTTTATCCTGGTTCATTGCTTTGTCTCTTATTGTATGAGCATCTCATGGACATGGGGGTGCCTTATTTTGTCTCCAGCATAATGCTGAGTGTAACATGGACACCATAAATGCTTGTTGAATAAATGAATACATGAATGCCTGAGAAATGATTAACAGTTCTGTTCAAATTTCAATTCTTCCCTGAAATATTCCTTGATCCCTAATCACAGTGAGTCTGGCACACTCAACTCCCAGAGCCCTTTGTGTGAAACAGTCTGATTCTTTTGAATAAGTCTTATCTTCCCAACTTGATTAGAAATTCTCGGAGGGCAGAAACTGCATCCCTCATTCTTCTTCTTTGTGTACCCAGCCCCCAGCACAATTCCTGGCACATAGAGGGTGTTTAATACATGCTTTTGAATCCAGGAATCCAGCCATTTGGTCAGTTCCTCTGCCTACCAGTTCATCAGCCTTCTCTGTCACTCACTGGCCAGGGGTCTCCAACTCAATGATGTTCCAGGGCCGGGTCAGAACCAGTGTGAGGCAGCAGGGAATGTTGGGCTGTGTCAAACTGATGAGCTCCATGGGGGACAGCTGCTACTCAGCCCATTATTTGCCATGGGTGAGTGTGGCTTTAGTGGCCTCCTCATCTCATATTACAAGAGAAGCTAGAAATCCAGATTTTAATGTGAAATCTACGAGGACTACCAAAGCACATCTGTGGTATAGATTTGACCTATACACTATCCATTTGTGACCTTTGGGTAGAGGCTGAAATTTCACACATTTAAGTTCCTTGTGGAAGAAGAAAGGGAGGGGAGATCATAATCTGAAAGCCTTTGAGGGAGTTTTGGTGAAAGCCTAGCTTGGGTTGAGAGCATCTTGTGACTTTCTGTGGGTAGTGACTTAGTTTCTTGAGCAGAGTCCTGCAGAGACCATGCACGGTCTGGGCTTCATCCTCCCTTGTATTCTGTCCCCAGAAAGATGGTGTCCTGGGGACATACGTGATTTTTGCTCTTTTTGCCCAGCCTCGGCTGAGGCAGGTTTGATGGTTGTTCTTGCTTCTGTCGACTTCTAAGGGCCTGGTGGTCAGGCTGGTACAGTGCGAAGTCCCAGAGACCATTCCTGTTAATGGCTTCTCTGAGAAGGGGTTCTGGATGAGCAAGCACAACCGAAAGGAAAATACATTGTACAAAATCATTGCCTAAATGTGGTCAGCCAAGGGGCAAAGCAGTATAATAGCCAGAAGGAAATCTGAACCTCTATGGAGCCTCTTGGAGGGCATTATCTTTCCTTTGGCTGTCCTGTTCTTTTCATAGTCTCTAAGGGCCCATGGCAGTGCTTACTGCTTGGTATTACTCGCAGGTCTGAAAGTGTTGCCACCAGTGGTATCCTCATCTGCGGTAGAAACTAGCTAATTGGAATATCTGGAAAAATACATGAGAAACTGAAAAGAGGGTCGTCTCTGGTGAGACCCCCTGTGTGGCTGGAGAACAGGAGAGGAGGGAGACTGACTTTTCATTGTATACCTTTGTGTGCTTTCTTTAATTTGAACCATGTACATATATTGTTATTTTTTTAATGTACCTGAGCAAGCCTAAGTTTGATCTCCTCTTCAAATTCTCTGTTCCCACTTTAGTCCTGAAGCATGGGTTTCTCTGTAAACACCTAGACCCAGTCACTGTAGATTGCCTCTCAGAGGTAGCAGCCTTGCTTCTCTGGTCCCCAGAAGTTTTTTAGGGTTTCTCACTTAGGGGTCTTAGAATGACAATCAGGCCTAAAGTATGTTCAACATTTTACTGTTTTTAAAGGGCTTTTGGATACATTGTTTTATCTGATCCTTACAACATCCCCATTTTATAGAGGTGAAAAATTGAGGTTTGGGGAGTCTGAATGACTTACTTGGGGCCATATAGCTAGTCAGGGTAGAGCTGTGACTGTTCCGGGTAGCCTTAGTTTACATTCATGCCCCTTGCTCTAAGTTCTTATGGCAGTGAGGTAGTCTTCTCTTTTTGGAATTCTCTTACAGGTTTTCAGAGCTGTTGCAGTAGGGGCAGGAGGTGGAGCTGTGGTGTTTTCTCTTTCCTCTTTCGTCTCTAGCTTTTCCCTCTTTAGGAATCTAGTTACATAGGCCTGTCTTCTCTGGAAAAAACGGGTCAGTAGTAGGTTTCTCCATTTTCTAGATAGGGTAAATTAAGGCTCCATTGGGGCGATACCTTTTAGGGAAGCTTGAATTGACAGTCTGGTTTTCTATTCTTTGCTGAGTGTTATTGCTGCTGTTAGGCAGAGGGCTTTGTTTCCAGGTTACAAATCTTTTTTTTTTTTTTTTTTTTTGTTGCGGTACGTGGGCCTCTCCCATTGTGGAGCACAGGCTCCGGATGCGCAGGCTCAGTGGCCATGGCTCATGGGCCTAGCCGCTCTGCGGCATGTGGGATCCTCCTGGACCGGGGCATGAACCCATGTCCCCTGCATCGGCAGGTGGACTCTCAACCACTGCGCCACCAGGGAAGCCCTGGTTACAAATCTTCTGAGCAAAGAAGTAAGTATGGAATAGAATTGGAAGGACTCATGTAGTCCTTGGATATAATTTAATGCTCCACATCCCAGAGAGAGTAAACATTGTAAAGTGTGCAAGATGGGTTTGGATTAATATCCTGACAACATATGGTTTGGCATGTAGGGCACTCCCTGGGAGTGCCCTGGGAGACCCTCCTCACCATACACAGCCTGCCTTTGCTGGGTGGTCCCTTCCCACAGGTCTTCCCGGCAGCTGTTGTGCACCTGGGTGAATCGTCAGCTTCCCTAAGCATTGAAAAAAACAATTTTAACTGATGAAAGCTCTCATACAGGAGGCAAAATAAACAGACAACCCTGAGAAACAGTGTGTTTTAGTACTTCTTAGTTTCCCCTGAGTTTGTCCAGGGTATTCACTTCCATTAGAAACACTGGCTGATCCTCACCACTGGTCTCTTCAGAATACAACATTGGAAATCATCTTACCCTGGGACTTCCCTGGTGGCGCAGTGGTTAAGAATCCTCCTGCCAATGCAGGGGACACGGGTTCCATCCCTGGTCCGGGAAGATCCCGCATGCCTCAGAGCAACTAAGCCCGTGCCCCACAACTACTGAGCCTGCGCTCTAGAGCCTGCGAGCCACAGCTACTGAGCCCGTGTGCCACAGCTACTGAAGCCCGCGTGCCTAGATCCCGTGCTCCACAACAAGAAAAGCCACCGCAATTAGAGGCCCCTGCCCACCCGCACCGCAACAGAGTAGCGCTACCCCTCTCGCCGCAACCAGAGAAAGCCCACGTGCAACAATGAAGACCCAATGCAGCCAAAAATCAATCAATCAATCAATCATCTTACCCTTTCCAGTCTGCTGCCCCTGGTGTCATGGGTGTGGAAGGTCTCTGGAAGCTCCAGAGAGGCAGTGAGCACCATGGAGGGAAGGCTCAACTGCTTCTAAGAACTAAGCAGAAATCTTTGACTTTTTACCTTTTCTGTTCTTACTTAAATCAGAATAAGGTTGCCTTCAAAGAGAATTCTGTGCATTACTGACACAGCTCAGAGTGGGAGAGGCTCCTGGTACCTCCTTTGCAATCTCTGAAGAGAACTTATTGGGGGCATGCAGAGGTCATGCTCAGGTTATCTTTATTCACCTAGCCCCAACCTGTGCTATGCTGAAGAGAGTTGTTATAGAGATATGTACCAGCTGATGGCTTAGTCAGTTGCCTCACTGGTTGGCAGCTTTGCAGGTCTGGAAACTCAGCTAGTTCACCCAGGTTTAAGTTCCAGTGGGCTCTCTTAAGCATATGAAATTCATGAGACCATCAAGCCACAGTTTCAGTTAACTAATTAACTGAGAAACATGACTACCAAGTTGATTTGTGTGCACAGGTAGGAGCATTGTCTCCAGTATAGGAAAGGTGAGCTGGGAGCCAACTCAGCTCTGGAGGAAGTCAGGGTGAAGCATGGTGGAAAGCTCTTGGCTGTAGATAAGATATACCTGGATTCAAACCGTATACTAGCTGTGAGACTTGAGATGAGTTATTTAACCTCTCTGCTCCTATTTCTTCATTTGTAAACTCCCCCTGGAGTTTTCAGATATGTACATAGTAAGCACTCAGTAAATATTTTGTCCTATTTATTCCCCTGTCTCCTTGCCTCTCCTCTTCTTTCCTTGCAGCATTGTCCTTCTAGGGCTATATCTGTATTCTGACCAAAATACACTTGTCAGTCTGTTCGGGCACCAGGAATATATTGGAGAGAGATTCATTTTTATTCTCTAGATTCCCTTTTATGTATCCTTTGCAGACCACAGTCATTCTTTTACCACAGGTTACAGTAGGAACAACTAGATTCTAGCTCTCCTCAATCTGTTCCAACCTAAGTAGGCTTTCTGGCTACCATTGAATCTACAGTTTTGGGTTTTTTTAAAAAATAAATTTATGTATTTATTTATTTTTGTCTGCATTGGGTCTTCGTTGTTGTGCATGGGCTTTCTCTAGTTGTGGCGAGTGAGGGCTACTCTTCGTTGTGGTGCGCAGGCTTCTCATTGCAGTGGCTTCTCTTGTTGCGGAACACGGGCTCTAGGTGCGCAGGCTTCAGTAGTTGCAGCATGCGGGCTCAGTAGTTGTGGTGCATGGGCTTAGTTGTTCCGTGGCATGTGGGATCTTCCCAGACCAGGGCTCAAACCCGTGTCCCCTGCATTGGCAGGCAGATTCTTAACCACTGCGCCACCAGGGAAGCCCCGAATCTACAGTTTTTTGCTGAGCACCCACTATGTGTCAGGTACTGCTTGGCCATGAGAATATAGTGGTGAGTGAGACAGAAACACCTTTCCAAACTCCCTTCTCAGATGGCTTACTTCTGTGGATGACTGGTCTTGTGCATTTTTTGTTGCTTCATACTAATTTCCTTCTGAGAGGATAATCTTCTCCCTAGACCTAGGAGACAGTGCCCCTTTGTGCTGCCTGGGCCATGCCTGCTGGCTTGCTTGCTCCCAAGTGATGAGAGCAGTAGCAAGCTGAGGCTGAAGGAGAAAGCCCTGTGGGCTACTACTGCCTCGGCCACACATGTCCCGAAGGCCTGCTCTTGGCACTCTTGAATGTTCCTTTTCTCCTCGCACACAGATTATAGTGTTCGTGGGTAATTTAAATTCAAATAACCTTCCGCCCTCTCCGCCTTAAAAAAAAAAGAGCCCTGTGTATTACAGGGTAGAGAACAAAGAGGGGCAGCCCTGGTCTCCTGGTGGGGTTTGTTTTATCATGTGTTTTTTATGCAGCCTTGCTATGGGTTGCCTTTTCTTTAATAAGGCTAATGTGTAATTCAGGCATATTGATATTCTGTAGTCATAGAATCTCACATCTTTCTCTACTTAGTCATATATAGCGTGACATATATAGTCACATATATATACTGTGTCAGGGGCTTTGGCTGACCGGAAGTGGGACTTGCTTCTCCATTTTGGACTCCAGGCTGCATCCTGGCCCCTAGTGGGCTCTGCATGAAGAAGGCCCAGCAGCCAGGTTGACGGATTTCTTAGCTTCAAAATGGGGCCTGAAGATAGCCCTCTGTTCCCTCTTCCTCCTTCTGTTGCCAATTTACCAGCAGTTGCCAAGAAGTGTGTATAGGAAAGCAGGCAGAATGGCTCTGTGGGAACCATTTATTTGAGAGCTCCCAGTGGAGAAATGCATTTTCCTTTCCTCCTTCTCTTGCTGTGGTGTGTAGCATTGTGATTTGGTACTGCTTGTCCCTCTGCAGTACTGAGGCCTGTACACGACTCCTCTGACCCTATAGGGGTTTTCAACAATAAATTGCTTGCTGCTTGGTGTTTCCCCCAAATTCCATCACCTTCCCAGAAATGGGGGAGTGTGTCAACAATTAGGGACCTAGCAGAGCCTCTGTTTCTGGTACTGTGACCGCTGGAAATATGGTGGTTGAGCCCACATGAACCATGTTTCCCACTGCTGCTGGGTCTGGGCATTTGCTGCAGTTGGATTTAACTTTAAGAGTCACACTAGAGGCTCGGTTGGAGATGAGAGAGCACCGAGTAATTATTGCTTATGTACCAGTTAAACCTATCAGCCAACAGATGTTAAGTGCAGGAAAAAAGTGCAATAATGTTATTATAATGGCATAATAGTTATCATAATAATCAGCTGGCATAGCATTTGATAAGAGGCAGATCCTGTAATGAGTGCAAGGGAAGGGTTAACCTTGTACTATAGCACAGGGAATGGGTGCTTAATCTTGTAAGAGATGCCCTGTGGATGTTAATGATTCAGGTATTGAGTTGCTACCCTCTCTGCATAGCTAGAGGGGCTATGGAAACTTCAGCTAGGGTTGTCTGCCTTAAAGGTACCGTCTTTCTCATAGTGTGATGGAGCATACATCATCCTTTGGTTTAAGTTTTACCATCCTAGCACCCAGCAGCAGTGGGTTCTAGGAAAGGCAGAGAGACTTCATCCCTATGGGACCATTTGGGATTTTCAGAAAATCCAGCCACATCTTCTTTTTTTTTTTTTTTTAGATGTTGGGGGTAGGAGTTTATTAATTAATTTATTTTTGCTGTGTTGGGTCTTCGTTTCTGTGCAAGGGCTTTGTCTAGTTGTGGCAAGCGGGGGCCACTCTTCATTGCGGTGTGCGGGCCTCTCACTATCGTGGCCTCTCTTATTGCGGAGCACAGGCTCCAGATGCGCAGGCTCAGTAGTTGTGGCTCACAGGCCTAGTTGCTCCGCGGCATGTGGGATCTTCCCAGACCAGGGCTCGAACCCGTGTCCCCTGCATTAGCAGGCAGACTCTCAACCACTGC
The DNA here is from genome assembly GCF_025265405.1 of Mesoplodon densirostris. Classification (NCBI taxonomy): domain Eukaryota; kingdom Metazoa; phylum Chordata; class Mammalia; order Artiodactyla; family Ziphiidae; genus Mesoplodon; species Mesoplodon densirostris. Next base: position 118,807,581 of record NC_082663.1, on the reverse strand, counting down.
GCCACCAGGGAAGCCCCAAGCCTCATCTTCTTAGATACAGGTGATGAGCTCTACTCCCTACAGTGAAATGTATTCCATACCTGTGGGGGTGGAGTGTACCTCATTTATATGTACATACTAATTGAGGCTGTGCTTGCAGAAGACAGCCTCTCCTTACCCAGAGAGCTTGCTGGAGCTGCGTTCCCACTCTGGATAGGAAGGTGGTGGTGAAGGGGTGAGGAGCAGAGCTGGGCTCATAGATGACCCACAAAGACAGCACTGGGGTAGGAGAAAAGAGTGTTTGGATTCAGGCAGACCTGGGTTTGCTCCTGACCTTGCCACTCATTAGCTGTTGGACAAGTTTAACCTCCCTGAGCCTCACCTGCCTGACTTTGTATGTGCTCATCTATGTCTCATTTGTTTTTCTCTAACAGCCCTGTCTCTGAAGTACCTATCACTATGCCTGCCACTAAGTAGAGCTTAGTAAATGCTTCTGCTTCCTTCACCCCACCCCCACCTGCCTATCCTAAAGAGTAGAAGGACAAGGACAAGACCCTCCTGCTTCTAAAAGGAATTTTGGCCTCAATTAGAGCTTTATGTTTCTTCAGGCCCTGGTGTTGCTTCTCTGAGCCACAATCTGTAGACCTACTTTGAAGCTGCCTCTCAGGGAGACTTTTGATATTTCATGTTTGGGCACATCTCTGCTTTATCCAGGGAGTAAAGATAAGGTTTAAAATCCCTTTAGGGAATGGTATCCCTGCTTCTGCCTCAGTCGCCTGCAGCCTTGCTCCTTTCGCCTTTTTCCTTTGGGTGGGTCATGTGGGGGCACTGCCTGCCTTGGGAAGTACTTGTTTCTTGCAGAGGCTGCTAGTTGTTTGGCTCAGTCTCTTTACTGGGTAAAGGTTATTATATTTCTATATGCCTGGGCTTTTGCTGTGGACTTTTATTTTGGAAGCCTGGAGTACTCAGACAAGGTGATATCTTTTTAGTCTATTTTTGGCTGTAGGCCAGCTTATCACTATGGCTACCATGGCAGGATATAGAAAGTAACTTCTGGAAGAAATTTGGGAAAGAGGAAGGGGGAAGGGGAAGATTAGTTTGTCTTAAGGTCACAAGAGGAGAACAGCTTCTCTAAGCAGAACCATTTTGATTTGGACAGAGCTTCATTTTCCTTCTCTCTGAATTTTTCTTTCAGTCAGTAAACATATATATAGTGTCTGTTACATTCCAGACACTATAGTAAGCCCTGAGATACACTTGTGACCAAGTCATATACAGTTCCTGCTTAGAGTATTGAGGAATATAGACATCAAATCAAATTATAACCATATACATAAATGTAAAATTATGATTGTAATAAATATGTGGAATGAAAGGAATGTGGTACCATGAGAATATTTGACAGGGGATTTGACTTGATCCTGGGTTAAGAGGGTATCAGGGAAAGCTTCCTTGAGGAAATGATGTTTGAGTTAAATTGTGAAGAACAAACAGATGTTTACTGAGCAAAGTGACGTGAGGTTGAAGAGCATTTCAGGTTGAGGGCCCAACGTTTACAAAGCCTCCTGGGGGGGCGGCGGTGGGGAGCAAAGAAGCATGACTTCTATGGGGAACTGAAATAAAACGTGGCCAGAGCACAGAGAGTGAGAGGAGATGGGTACAGGGTCAGGTTGGAGGGGTTGGCAAGGGCAGGCCTGTTCAGCCGTGGCAAGGCATTTTGTATTTACTAGAAGAGTCCTTTGGAGGGTTGTTAGTCGTGGTTGTGGTGGTGAGATGATTGAATTTGCACTATGAACAGATCACTCTGTTAGATGGAACATTGGATGGGTTTTGAGAGAGTGAGAATGAAGACCAGAAAAGGAACATTACTGTAATAATAGGTTACTTGTTTTCCTTCAGTCAGCTAAATGGTAATCTTGAGATCGACCCCATGCCATGTTGCCTTGTTCCTCCTGAGTCAAGTCCTCTCTCAGTGCCCACCGTCAGTGTGTTGTTGGGGCCACCTGGCCACTCAGCAGACGTGGTGGCTCAGAGTACTGGCATTTGGCATTTTTCCATCTTCCCAGAAAAAGGCCTGGAGGTTTAATGCCTGTCGCTTGTTAACATGTGACAGCAACAAAGCACTTTGTAACCTGCTGTCTTACCACCCCTGTGTTGGCTGTCACTACTGAGCAAGGGCTACCCCTTTCACCTTGTACCGCTTAAGCCACTGACACAGGCACCTCCCTGAGATGTGATGTGCCAAGTTAGCAAAGCCAGCACCTGCAGTTTGTATACCACTCAGTTCTGGTTGATGCAGGTGTGCACATGTTCTCTCTTGGCAGCAACCAGTGTCTGGAGGGCCGGAAATGTGCTCTAGTCATTCTTCCCACTGTGTAGCCAGGAAGACTGAGATGCAGGAGGAACCTGTGGTATAAAGAAGCCTGGGTCAGAGTCACACTCTGTCAGACCAAGAGTTAGGTGCATGGTAGGTGGTTCCAGACCCTAGATCAGAGCCCTTCCTCAGCAGTACTGTAGCCTTGGCCACTGCTCCTTTCACTTACTCAGCTGGAAGGCCATGCTGCATATAGTGGTTAGGAGCACGACCCTTGCAATTGAGCAGACTTAGTTAGAATCTCTGCTTCACTACTTATAAGCTGTGTGATCTTGGACAAGTTACTTGACTTCTCTGACCCATAGTTTTCTTAGCTCTAACTGGGAAATAATAATAAGCTTCCACCTCACAGGGTAGTTGTTGTGAAGTATTGGTGAGACTATATGAAAGGTGCTTAGCTGCCTTCACAACATAAATGATGAATAAAAAGTGGTTAACTTTTATTAGCCAAATGGTTTATTTGGCTAATTTTGTTTGTTTTCCATGCTGGGCATGGCATAAAGATGACCTGGCTTTGAGGTGCTCAGTTTTGTGGTCACTTTTTTTTTTTTTTTTTTTTTTTGGCTGCATTGGGTCTTCGTTGTAGTGTGCGGGCTTTCTCTAGTTGCGGCGAGCAGAGGCTACCCTTCATTGTGGTGCACGGGCTTCTCATTGCAGTGACTTCTCTTGTTGTGGAGCACGGGCTCTAGGTGCGCGGGCTTCAGTAGTTGTGGCACGTGGGCTCAGTAGTTGTGGCTCGTGGGCTCTAGAGCACAGGCTCAGTAGTTGTGGTGCATGGGCTCAATAGTTGTGGCTCGTGGGCTCTAGAGCGCAGGCTCAGTAGTTGTGACGCACGGGCTTAGTTGCTCCGCGGCATGTGGAATCTTCCTGGACCAGGGCTTGAACCCGTGTCCCCTGCATTGGCAGGCAGATTCTTAACCACTGTGCCACCAGGGAAGTCCCTGTGGTCACTTTTTCTGCTGTTCTGTGTGGTCATGCTTCAGTAAAACAAGGAGTCCCCTAGAGAGGATCCCGATCAGATGTCTACTTGGTGATGCTTTGTCTTCCTGTGGGCCTCTTCCTCCTCCTGTGGCCCCTAGCCTCCAGCATGCCTTGATTCCTGTTTGTTCCTGGCTTGGGGGTGGGGGTGCTCAGCTCTTGGTTAGGTAGCCCTGCTTCTTGCTAGGACTGCACCATTTGGAGCAGCCTTCTCTTTTTGTTGCCTTTTGAGTTTCCATTTCTGGTAGTGAACAGCCTTGGCCCCTTTTATTTGTTTCTTGAAGCACTCTATTGTTGCTGCTACTTCTCCTTTGTAAAATACCATGTAAGGTGGTTGACATAAAAGAGACCATGAAAAATAAGCTGGGTTGTATTTTCTGTAAAGGTTTGTTTAGTACCAAATTGGTGAAATAAAATACCCCCCAGTGGTCTGGGGTTTGGGGAGAGGAATGATCTTTGTAATGGGATTGTATTTGGTGGAGGTGTTGAAGAAAGTTAATTTGATTTATTTGATTCCTGCAGGGGTGGAAGTGAGGGTGGAGGGTGGAGGAAGGACAGAGTCTTTCACATTCTCTGAATCGGAGCCTTCATCGGCTGAGAAGATGAGATGTGTTGGTCTAGAGTGTGCAGGCCCTGACCTGTGTCCATGCTTTCTTCCTCATTCATGGGGCTAGGGATGTTGACATGATGAGTTTATATGTCCCTTCATTCACTCACCATTTAGTAAGCTGTGTGCACTGCATTCTGTAGGAAGAAAGAGAATTCCACATCTGCTAATTGCTAGTTTTTGACCCTGTCCTAGTATTTCTGTGACTCAGTTTCCTCATCTGAATAAGGTATGCTGATACCCACCTGCTGGGGCAGTTAGGGTGAAATGTGATAATGTACATCATGTGCCTGGCATGTGGTAGGTGCTCAGTGAATGGTGAGGATTATAGTACCTTCAAAGACTTCATACCCCATCAAGTAGAGAAGCCATGGATGGGACCGCAGGTGCCAAGGAAGGCTGGCCAAGGGCATGGAATGGTGAGAATGGATTTGGTTTGTTAGGGAAGGTTCCTGGAGAAGGTATTTGGAGTCAGGCCCCAATCTTTGTTCCTCACTGGGGAATATGAGAGACTGCTTCAGTTAGAAGAAAAGCAATAGGCAGAAGGTTTAAGTGGTCACCCAAAAGAACTATTGTCTCTCCTCCCACCCCCCAAACGGAAAGGGGTTAGGAATCATTAGAGCAAAGTGGATGGGGGCCCCGGCTCTTTCGAGGCAGACTGACCTGGGTTCCAGCCCTGGCTCTGCCTTGTACATGCTGTGTGGTCTTGGGCAAGTCATTTCCCCTCTTCTCTGAACTTTGGCATCCTCATCTGTAAAATGGAAATGATAATATCTACTCATAATGTTGGTTGAGGTTTGAATAAAATAATGTGTGTAAAACAGCACAGTGCCCTTCACATAGTACATCTTCAGTGACTTATAGATTAAGAAACAGTTGAGCATGTCTCTTGGGAAATGAAACCCTTCGAAACTTCTGGGGACAGATAAATTTTTTCAAAAGTCAGTCTACGTCCTGGAATAAGCTACCAACTTTCCACAATAAGTTCTTAAGGACCATGTAGCTCCCCTGCCTTTCACTCTCTGCTGGCTTACCATCATACTTAGAATAAGGTCCAAACTCCTTACCCTGGTTATAGGCCTTTACTGAGCAGATCCCCACCTGCCTGCCTTGGCAGCCACATTTCCTGCACTCTCCCCCTCGATCTCCGTGTTCTTGCCACAGTGACTCCTTTCTGTTCCTCACATAGAGGACCTTTGCTTCAACTGTACCCTTTGGCTGGGATACTCTTCCCTCACGTTCACTTGACTGACTCCTTGTCATTCAGATCTCAGTTCTGCTGTTACTTAAGAGAAAGGCCCTTCCTTTTCTCTGGTTTAAAGTGACTACTTTTGTCATGGTAACATAAGTGTTTGATATTTTTCTTGTTTGCTTCTTGTTGACTGTTCTCCCTTCACCAGAATGTAAGTTACATGAGAACAGCTGTCTGTCATGTTCACAGCTGTTTTTCCAGTGGTAGAAACAGTGCCTGGCATATAGTAGATGATCAGACAACATTTATTGAACGAATGAGCTTGTAAATGAGAATGGATTTTGTTATTACTCAGACTGGGTACACAGGTGCTCACATTCATAATGCTTTGTTTCCTAAATAAATGTAATCAAGATGATTTTCTTTCTTGTTCATTACTTATTAATTGTCCTCCCCACCTTTCCCTCAACCATTAATTGGAATCTTCTAGGGAGAGGCTATTTTTCTCTGGCTTCCTTTTACGTGGTTGTCTTTCTTCCAGGCATTTTGTTACTGGAAAGGGGAGTTTGTAGTTATTGGGCTTTGGGCATTGATTTTTAGGTTTTCTGTTATAAGGAAGCAAGCTTTAGTGCATTTGCTTGGAATAAAACAAACACAGAAGCTGACCATGATGGCAAATTTATCTCACTCTGATTTTTCTCACTCTGACACTTTTTGCAATACTACCTAAGTACTTAGACAAGGGCATTAGACAAGAATTGACAAATTGAGGATGGCCAGATAGATACAAATTCACAGAATGTGAGTGAGTAGCAGGGTGAGACATGGAGCAGTCAGAGGGGATAGCGCTTCTCTTTCTGTCAGTGCCCTGTTTTTTCGTGGCAAATGTTAGTGGCATGAGTGAGACCTGGACCAGTTAACTGTTCCCCTTGCAGAGGGCCTGTAACCTAGGGAGCTGCAGGGGCTTGTAGGCTCAGTACTGCTATGCCCACCTGGTAAGTCCTAGGCAATCTGCTTTGCTTTGCTAGGGAAGCACTCCAAGCTCCTAGAAAAAGGAAGAAACAGGAATCCAGCCATCTTTGTAAATGTGGGTCCTAAATGTTACTAGTGCTCAAAGACCTGGGCCTGGATTTAGAGAATGAAATTCCAGACATGGATATGAGCAGGAGAGTGTGTCGGGAGCAGAGTAAGCCAGCAGACATGGGCTTAAATTCCTAAAAAGGGTCTGTGTTTATTGAGAACTATAGCCCTGCAAGTGCTGGTCTTTACTCATTTCCAAGGCTCCCTTTCTCCCACCTAAAGCTGCCTTTTCCTTTTCCTTGTCTCTTATACACGGTTATCTTAACCTGCTTTAGATATTGTTGACTCTTCACTATTAATAAAGCTCAGAAAAGGAAGACATTGGATAGTTCCTTGTCAGCTCTCTCCTTATTTTCCTCCTGTGAAGGGCTTAGACTTGTGGTTAATTCGGGGTATTTGGTCACTCTTGTTACTACTAAGTCAGTGTCTTAACTTGCTATCATTACTGACCATCCTCTGTCCATCTGGGGTAATCTTTAATTTGTGTTTAAATTTATCTAGAAGTCCACCTTTTAGTGACTTTTTTTTTTTTTTTTTGCCGTATGCGGGCCTCTCACTGTTGTGGCCTCTCCCGTTGCGGAGCACAGGCTCCGGACGCTCAGGCTCAGCGGCCATGGCTCATGGGCCTACCCACTCCGTGGCATGTGGGATCCTCCCAGACCGGGGCACGAACCCGTGTCCCCTGCATCGGCAGGCGGACTCTCAACCACTGCGCCACCAGGGAAGCCCTTTAGTGACTTTTTTTAATGCAAGAATTTCAGCTATAAGCCAGCAAGACAAGTATTTGAAGATTCTGATACCAGAAGGTGGCTTTTTGGTAGAACAGCAAGTAGCTCTCTCAAGCAACTTTCTCTGGGCTCAAAAATCATTATTCTCACTTCTTTCACCTCCTCTCTTCAGTCTTTTCTGAGCTAAATGATGATCTCTATTCCTTTAATCTTCTCTCACTTCTCTATTTCCTGTTCCTTCTGTTGTTTCTGCAATTCTTGTTCAAAGGAATATTTTCTTTCAGAATTTTCACAGCTTTCTTCTAGCCAGGATTGTAGGTAGAATGTTAGGCTCCATCTCCTTTTCCCGCAGGCTATATAACATGTGTTTGTGTGTGTGTGTGTGAGATTGTAGGAATGTGGTTGGGATGGGTAAAATGCACTGTTATACCCTCCCACCCCATTTTGACTGTCATCCATAATTCTGAGTCATTTAAAGGTGCATCAGCCAGTGAGTCCCCAAACTAGGGGTGGTGATGGCCTACATTTCAGGTAGCTTATCAGGCTACCCCTTCCTTCCTTCCTTCCTCCCTTCCTCCCTTCCTCCCTTCCTCCCTTCCTCCCTTCCTCCCTTCCTCCCTTCCTCCTTTCCTTTCCTTTTCTTTCCTTTCCTTCCTCTCTCTCTTCTTGCATTGAGTTTTTTTGTTTGTTTTTAGGTTAAAATGTAAACCAACTTGTATCTCTTTTTATTTTGATTTGCACTGATTTTCTCTTCTTTCCTTGAATCCTAAGAACTTCTTCAAAACCAGTTGCCAATTATTGTGTTCACAAGGATTTGGAGGGTCAGGCCCCCCAGCCCTGCCCCCCCATATTCTTCACCTGTGTATCTGATGGAATAATAGACTACTATGGAAACAGCTGTCAAATGTCTCTCTTCTCTTACACATGCATGCACACACATGCACATGAATGAACACATTCATTTTCTGAGGAATGGACCCTTCTCTAAGAGGAATCCATCTTGTTTCATGCAAATGCCCTCCATTACAGCAAAATTCAGGAGACTTTGAAAAAGGTAGAATTAGTGAGTTTTTTTTTTTTTTTTTTTGCCCCCAAAGGCCTCAAAGCTCTTAAAATAAACCTTAAAAAACCTGCCACTCAGAGCTTCAGCTCTGAGAGCAGACAAATTGCAAACCTGGTGCAGTAAAACTCTCCTTCTCCCCTCTGATCTTTTTCCTCTTTCTCTCTCAATTTATTTTAACATCCCCTTTCATGGTCTTACCTAGGAAGTTGATTCAGTCCTTCATTGCCAGCTCTTAGCAGGAGAAGCAGCAGGGCTTCCGGCCCTAATTTATGGTTTACATTTCTTCTCCATTCTCTATCTTTGCCACCCCAGTTCCTCATCTCCCAGCAACCTGCTGACCCCTCCCCCATTAGAATGGACAGTGTCACCTCATGTGACATGTAGCTTTGGAATTTGATGTCAGTACTAGCCTAGTGATTTGGGTAGCATTTGGGAGCCTGTTTTGTGCCTGTGCTGCTAGATGCGGAAATGGGGGCTTTTCTCTCGCAGTACCATCTTTCTTTCCCCTTGCCTGCCTAGCCCTGGTGAGCACTGTTGCTGGGGGAAATGGAGAACTCTTTACCCTGATTAATTCTAGGGTATTATCCTATGAAGTTACAAAATAGCATTTCGGAGCAAGATGTCAGGGCATTTCCCTGCAGTTCCCATGGAAGGAGGTGACCTTTCAGATACATTTTTCAACATCTTTGGGGGCCCATTTGAAGAGAGCTGAAGCAATAATTAGGACTAAGCAAAGAAAACGAATTTGGAGCCAGAATATTTTAATAAGAAGGTGAAAAATCCAGAACCTGCAGATACATAATAAGTAAGAGTTTGAGCTTTGTTCTCTTCTTATTTATTCCTTCCCTTTTTGCCTTTGTTTTTGGTTTTCTTCCCAAGACTTGGGGACTCTCCGTTATTCCCTTGGTGGTGGAATGAGGATCTTGTTGGTGACAGCCTGCTGAGTGAGATTCAGGCAGGTAGAAGGAGCAGAGGTGGGCTCCCTTCAGGTACTGCTAAATCCAGGAGTTTTGGTTCGTTTGGGGAAGGGGTAAACTTGCTTTCATTTTTAGGTTCATTTACATTCCCCCAAGGATTCTTTGGGACGAACTGTATTTTCCAGATGGTTCTCTCTGAGAAATGGGGAAGGAAAGAAATTTTCTGGACAGTTTTTGCCAGGCTTTCTGAGCAGTTGGAGCCTCAAGCCAAAGATACGTGGGTTTGTCTCCTTAAGATCTTCCCTAGGTCACAGTAGTAAGGCCCCCAGTTCATTTGGGAGGTAGGCAGTATGATATAGGTAAGAGCTTGGACTTTGGAGTCAGATCTGCGTTTGAATTCTGACTTTGCCACTGATTAGCTCTGTGACCTTGGAAAAGTGACTTTACCCCACTGAGTCTAGCTTTCTCATATGTAATGGAGGATAACGATGGTACCTATGACATAAGGCTGTTGTGAGCCCAATGTCTGGTGAATAAGTACTTTCTAAATGTTAGCTGTAATTGTTATTTTGAGATACTGATGGAATATCAGATTGAACCTTCTTGGCAAGTGACAATAAGGTAGGAAGTTGCTAGAAGAACCATGAAGGAAGATAGGAGGTTGAGGGAGAGAAAAAAGCATTTAGCAAAAAGAAAAGGAGGAGAACTCTGGGTACTGTAATGAGTTACCTATTGTTTTACTACGTTAGTAAATCCCAAGTCTTCCCCTTTGCTAATCCAGCAAGCTGATTGTTCTCCCAGAAACCCCCAGCTTGTTACTGGCTCCTCTGCAAAGATTTAATAGCCACAGCAGCCACAATATTCTCCAATACCAGGACATCATTATTTTTATAAAACATACAGCTGTGTTTTGCCACCTTCACTTTGAAGTGTTATAAATAAAGCTCACCGTACTTGTCAGAATAGGTTCAAAAAGTGCATTTTGAGATGCAGTACCTTTGCCCTGACAATGTGTTTATTAGCTTGCTTGTTAATTCAGAATTGGTTAACTTGAGGCATCTCTGTGCCAGCCTGCTCACACCACCGCTCATCTCAAAGGCTTCAACAAAGGGACTCAGTGTGGCACTCTCCTTCGCTCTGTTTCCCTGAGAAGTCATCAAGTGGGGAACAGGAAATGGGGGGAGCAGTTCTTGGAGCTGATACTCTTCCCCAAACGTGTTTGTATGGGAAAGAATAAATCACGGGCCAAATGGAGCAAGCATCAGAGATTAGGAGCTTCTTGATGTTCTGGAAAACAGTCAAGTGCAAACAAATAAATTAGATGAAAACCTTTGTTAGACACTTTGGTTTGCTTTCTCATCAAGATGTTGGTCTGTGGGCTGTTTCTCTCCATACCTGATAATTAGAACACTAAGATGTTAGTTTTGCCTATGATAAGCATTTGCTCTGATATGGGAGAAGGAGGGAGAGAGGCTTGTCTGGGGGCCTCGCCATAGAGGAGCTGTCGGTGCCGATTACTTCAAGTCTCACCAGGCCCACCCATCAGTGCACAGGTCTGGCTTAGGGAGGCTGTGTGCAGACAAGCAGCAAGGCACAGGGCTCAAGAGTGCAGGCCTGGAGTCACAAGGACCCAGGTTCAGCGGCTGACTTTGCCACTACTAGCTGGAGGTATTAATTTCCTGTGGCTGCTGTAAAAGTTTAAAACAAGCCTGATGACTTAAAACAAGTAGAGATTCTAGTTCTCGTTCTGGAGGATAGAAGTCTGAAGTCAGTATCACTGGGCTGAAATCAAGGTGTTAGCAGAGCCACACTCTCTCTCGAGGCTCTAGGGCAAATCTGTTCCTTGTTTCTTCCAGCTTCTGGTGGCTGCTGTCATTCTTTGGCTTGTGGCTGCATCACTCCATTCTTTAAGTTCAGCATCTTCAAATCTCTCTGCTCTGTTTTCACATCACCTTCTCTTCTGTGCCTGTGTCAAATCTCCCTTTGCCTCTTTCTTACAAGAACATTGTGATTGTATTTAGGGCCTATTCAGATAATCCAGGGTAATCATTTTAAGATCCTTAATCACATCTGTGAAGACCTTTTTTTCTTATAAGGTAAATTGGCAGGTTCCAGGCATTAGGACCTGATATCTTTGGAGGGCTGCTAGACTTTCTCCAATGTAAGTTTGCTTCCTTATCTGTAAAATAAAAATGGTGATTGTATCTTCTGGAATAATTTCCATGAGGCTTAAATGGAACCTTGCATGCCAATCACTTGGCACAGTGTCAAATATATAGTTGGTGCCTAGTACCTAGTAAATATTCTTTTTTTGGAGCGGGTATTTTAAAATTTTATTTATTTTTATTGAAGTATAGTTGATTTACAATGTTGTGCCAACCTCTGCTAGACAGCAAAGTGACTCAGTTATACACTCATTTATACATTCTTTTTTAAATATTCTTTTCCATTATGGTTTATCCCAGTGAAACCACACAACTCAGATTTGGGACTTGAACCCAGCCAAACTGGGAATTGAACCCACGGTCTTTTAATTGAGATCACACACCTGGTCTCAGGACTTAATGAAGCTCAGGGTCTATATGTCTCATCACAGAAAGAATTTAGTGAGGGACAAAGTGATAGGTAAGAAGTGGATTTGTTTGGAGAGAAACACACTCCACAGACAGAGTATGGGCCACCTCAGAAGGCGAGAGGCCCTGAAATACGGGGTGGTTAGTTTTTAAGGGCTGGGTAATTTTATAGGCTAATGAGTGGGAGGATTATTCCAGCTATTTTGGGTAAGGGGCAGAAATTTCCAGGAATTGGGCCACTGCCCACTTTTTGATCTTTGATGGTCGGCCTCGGAACTGTCATGGCACTGCTGGGTGTGTTTTATAATAATGTATTACAGTGAGCATATACTGAGGCTCAAGGTCTACTGGAAGTCGAATCTTCCACCATCTGGACCTAGTTGGTAATCAGTTTGTTATGTCCTATAGCTGTGTCATTCTTTTAAAGGTTGTGCCCTGACCCCTTCCCTTCTGTTTAACCAGGAGATTGGATATAGTTGGCTATGTTGCATCTACCAACCCCAAATTCCCAGTAAATATTCTTAATTAGGTACATAAATATTACTATTAATATTATTTAGCTATCTTCTGTGAAAGGGAGAGGAATAGTTCCTTAAGACTTCCTCAAGACTTTATTTGACTTTGGACATTCCCTCCTGCCTCCCCCACCACCCCCATCATTGTCCCCATATCCCTAGGGTTTTTGGCCATCATCCCCCACAGTCAGCAGCTGTGTCCTCAAGGCCACTTTCTTAGCCAGTCCTTCATTTTCCTTTCTCAGTGCATGAGCTAATCTTTAGGAACAGACCTCACCCTTCTGTTCATGTCCCCTCAAAATTCATATGTTGAAGCACTAACTTCTTTTTTTTTAATTATTATTTTTTATACAGCAGGTTCTTACTAGTCATCAATTTTATACACATCAGTGTATACATGTCAATCCTAATCGCCCAATTCAGCACCCCCCCACCCCCCCACAGTTTTTCCCCCTTGGTGTCCATACGTTTGTTGCCTACATCTGTGTCTCAACTTCTGCCCTGAAAACCGGTTCATCTGTACCATTGTTCTAGGTTCCACAAACATGCGTTAACATACGACATTTGTTTTTCTCTTTCTGACTTACTTCACTCTGTATGACAGTCTTTAGATCCATCCATGTCTCAACAAATGACTCAGTTTTGTTCGTTTTTATGGCTGAGTAATATTCCATTGTATATATGTACCACATCTTCTTTATCCATTTCTCTATCTATGGGCATTTAGGTTGCTTCCATGACCTGGCTATTGTAAATAGTGCTGCAATGAACATGGGGGTGCATGTGTCTTTTGAATTATGGTTTTCTCTGGGTATATGCCCAGTAGTGGGAATCCTGGATCATATGGTAATTCTATTTTTAGTTTTTTATGAAACCTCCATACTGTTCTCCAGAGTGGCTGTATCAATTTACATTCATTCCCACCAACAGTGCAAGAGGGTTCCTTTTTCTCCACATTCTCTCCAGCATTTGTTGTTTGTAGATTTTCTGATGATGCCCTAACTGGTGTGAGTTGATACCTCATTGTAGTTTTGATTTGCATTTCTCTAATTATTAGTGATGTTGAGCAGCTTTTCATGTGCTTCTTGGCCATCTGTATGTCTTCTTTGGAGAAATGTCTATTTAGGTCTTCTGCCCATTTTTGGATTGGGTTGTTTGTTTAATATTGAGCTGCATGAGCTGTTTATATATTTTGGAGATTAATCCTTTGTCCGTTGATTTGTTTGCAAATATTTTCTCCCATTCTGAGGGTTGTCTTTTCGTCTTGTTTATGGTTTCCTTTGCTGTGCAAAAGCTTTGAAGTTTCATTAGGTCCCATTTGTTTATTTTTGTTTTTATTTCTATTACTCTAGGAGGTGGATCAAAAGAGATCTTACTGTGATTTATGTCAAAGAGTGTTCTTCCTATGTTTTCCTCCAAGAGTTTTATAGTGTCCGGTCTTACATTTAGGTCTCTAATCCATTTTGAGTTTATTTTTTGTGTATGGTGTTAAGGAGTGTTCTAATTTCATTCTTTTACATGTAGCTGACCAGTTTTCCCAGCAACACTTATTGAAGAGACTGTCTTTTCTCCATTGTATATCTTTGCCTCCTTTGTCATAGATTAGTTGACCATATGTGCGTGGGTTTATCTCTGGGCTTTCTATCCTGTTCCATTGATCTATGTTTCTGTTTCTGTGCCAGTACCATATTGTCTTGATCACTGTAGCTTTGTAGTATAGTCTGAAGTCAGGGAGTCTCGTTCCTCCAGCTCCGTTTTTTTCCCTCAAGACTGCTTTGGGTATTCGGGGTCTTTTGTATCTCTATACAAATTTTAAGATTATTTGTTCTAGTTCCGTAAAAAATGCCATTGGTAATTTGATAGGGTTTGCACTGAATCTGTAGATTGCTTTGGGTAGTATAGTCATTTTCACAATATTTTTTCTTCCAATCCAAGAACATGGTATATCTCTCCATCTGTTTGTATCATCTTTAATTTCTTTCATCAGTGTCTTATAGTTTTCTGCATACAGGTCTTTTGTCCCCCTAGGTAGGTTTATTCCTAGGTATTTTATTCTTTTTGTTGCAATGGTAAATGGGAGTGTTTCCTTAATTTCTCTTTCAGATTTTTCATCATCAGTGTATAGGAATGCAAGAGATTTCTGTGCATTAATTTTGTATCCTGCAACTTTACCAAATTCATTGATTAGCTCTAGTAGTTTTCTCGTGGCATTTTTAGGATTCTCTATGTATAGTGTCATGTCATCTGCAGACAGTGACAGTTTCACTTCTTCTTTTCCAATTTGTTTTCCTTTTATTTCTTTTTCTTCTCTGATTGCCGTGGCTAGGACTTCCAAGACTATGTTGAATAATAGTGGCGAGAGTGGACATCCTTGTCTTGTTCCTGATCTTAGAGTAAATGCTTTCAGTTTTTCACCATTGAGAATGATGTTTGCTGTGGTTTTGTCATATATGGCCTTTATTATGTTGAGGTAGGTTCTCTCTATGCCCACTTTGTGGAGAGTTTTTATCATAAATGTGTGTTTGAATTTTGTCAAAAGCTTCTTCTGCATCTATCGAAATCATCATATGGCTTTTATTCTTCAATTTGTTAATATGGTGTATCACATTGATTGATTTGCATATATTGAAGAATCCTTGCATCCCTGGGATAAATCCCACTTGATCGTGGTGTATGATCCTTTTAATGTGTTGTTGGATTCTGTTTGCTACTATTTTGTTGAGGATTTCTACATCTATATTCATCAGTGATATTGGTCTGTAATTTTCTTTTTTTGTAGTATCTTTGTTGGTTTTGGTATCAGGGTGATGGTGGCCTCATAGAATGAGTTTGGAAGTGTTCCTTCCTCTGCAGTTTTTTGGAAGAGTTTGAGAAGGATGGGTGTTAGCTCTTCTCTAAATATTTGATCGAATTCACCTGTGAAGCCATCTGGCCCTGGACTTTTGTTTGTTGGAAGATTTTTAATCACAGTTTCAATTTCATTACTTGTGATTGGTCTGTTCATATTTTCTATTTCTTCCTAGCTCAGTCTTGGAAGCTTATACCTTTCTAAGAATTTGTCCATTTCTTCCACGTTGTCCATTTTATTGGCATGGAGTTGCTTGTAGTAGTCTCTTAGGATGCTTTGTATTTCTGTGGTGTCTGTAGTAACTTCTCCTTTTTCATTTCTAATTTTCCTGATTTGAGTCCTCTCCCTGTTTTTCTTGATGAGTCTGGCTAATGGTTCATCAATTTTGTTTATCTTCTCAAAGAACCAGCTTTTAGTTTTATTGATCTTTGCTATTTTGTTTCTATTTCATTTATTTCTGGTCTGATCTTTATGATTTCTTTCCTTCTACTAAACTTGGGTTTTGTTTGTTCTTTCTCTGTTTCCTTTAGGTGTAAGGTTAGATTGTTTATTTGAGATGTTTCTTGTTTCTTGAGGTAGGCTTATATAGCTATAAACTTCTCTCTTAGAACTGCTTTTGCTGCATCCCATAGGTTTTGGATCGTCGTGTTTTCATTGTCATTTGTCTCTAGGTATTTTTTGATTTCCTCTTTGATTTCTTCAGTGATCTCTTGGCTATTTAGTAACGTATTGTTTAGTCTCCATGTGTTTGTGTTTTTTATGTTTTTTTCCCTGTAATTCATTTCTAATCCTATAGCGTTGTAGTCAGAAAAGATGCTTGATATGATTTCAATTTTCTTAAATTTACTGAGGCTTGATTTGTGACCCAAGATGTGATCTATCCTGGAGAATGTTCTGTGCGCACTTGAGAAGAAAGTGTAATCTGCTGTTTTTGGATGGAATGTCCTGTAAATATCAATTAAATCTATCTGCTGTATTGTGTCATTTAAAGCTTGTGTTTCCGTATTAATTTTCTGTTTGGATGATCTGTCCATTGGTGTAAGTGAGGTGTTAAAATCCCCCACTATTATTGTGTTACTGTCGATTTCCTCTTTTAGCTGTTAGCAGTTGCCTTATGTATTGAGGTGCTCCTTTGTTGGGTGCATATATATTTAGAATTGTTATATCTTCTTCTTGGATTGATCCCTTGATCATTATGTAGTGTCCTTCCTTGTCTCTTGTAACATTCTTTATTTTAAAGTCTATTTTATCTGATATGAGTATAGCTACTCCAGCTTTCTTTTGATTTCCATTTGCATGAATATCTTTTTCCATCCCCTCACTTTCAGTCTGTATGTGTCCTTAGGTCTGAAGTGGGTCTTTCGTAGACAGCTTATATATGGGTCTTGTTTTTGTATCCATTCAGCAAGCCTGTGTCTTTTGGTTGGAGCATTTAATCCATTCACGTTTGAGGTAATTATCGACATGTATGTTCCTATGACCATTTTCTTAATTGTTTTTGGTTTGTTTTTGTAGGTCCTTTTCTTCTCTTGTGTTTCCCACTTAGAGAAGTTCCTTTAGCATTTGTTGTAGAGCTGGTTTGGTGGTGCTGAACTCTCTTAGATTTTGCTTGTCTGTAAAGCATTTGATTTCTCCATGGAATGTGAATGAGATCCTTGCCAGGTAGAGTAATCTTGGTTGTGGGTTCTTTCCTTTCATCACTTTAAGTATATCATGCCACTCTCTTCTGGCTTTCAGAGTTTCTGCTGAGAAATCAGCTGTTAACCTTATGGGAGTTCCCTTGTACGTTTTTTGTCGTTTTTCTCTTGCTGCTGTCAATAATTTTTCTTTGTCTTTAATTTTTACCAATTTGATTACTATGTGTCTCGGCGTGTTTCTTGTTGGGTTTATCCTATATGGGACTCGCTGTGCTTCCTGGATTTGCGTGGCTATTTCCTTTCACGTGTTAGGGAAGTTTTCGACTATAATCTCTTCAAATATTTTCTCTGGTCCTTTCTCTCTCTCTTCTCCTTGGACTCCTATAATGCGAATGTCGTTGCGTTTACTGTTGTCCGAGAGGTCTCTTAGGCTGTCTTCATTTCTTTTCATTCTCTCTTCCTTCTGCTGTTCTGCAGCAGTGAATTCCACCATTCTGTCTTCCAGGTCACTTATCCGTTCTTCTGCCTCAGTTATTCTGCTATTGATTCCTTCTAGTGTAGTTTTCATTTCAGTTATTGTATTGTTCATCTCTGTTTTTTTGTTCTTAATTCTTCTAGGTCTTTGTTTAACATTTCTTGCATCTTCTCAATCTTTGCCTCCATTCTTTTTCTGAGGTCCTGGATCATCTTCACTATCATTATTCTGAATTCTTTTTCTGGAAGGGTGCCTATCTCCACTTCATTTAGTTGTTTTTCTGGGACTTTATCTTGTTCCTTCATGTGGCACATAGCCCTCTGCCTTTTCATCTTGTCTGCCTTTCTGTGAATATGGTTTTTGTTCCATAGGCTGCAGGATTGTAGTTCTTTTTGGTTCTGTACTAACTTCTAATATGGCAGTATTTGGAATAAGGGAGTAATTTGGAAGCAATTTAAAGTTAAATGAGATCATAAGTGTGGGGCCCTGATTTGGTAGGGTTAAGGTCTTTATAAGAAGAAGTACCAGAGAGCTCTTTTTTTCCACAGCATTTGTACACTGAGGATGCCACTTGAGGCCAGGGAGAAGGTGGCTGTATACAAGCCTGGAAGAGAGCTCTCACTAGCAACAAAACCAGCCAGAACCTTGTTCTTGGACTTGTAGCCTCCAGAACTATGAGAAAAAAAGTTACTCTTGTTTAAGCCATCCAGTGTGTGGTATTTTGTTATGGTAGTCTTAGCAGACTAATATGGGGGGTTATAACCTGGTTCATACCCACTTCTGCTCAGATACCTGGGGAGAAGCTTGGGCTCTGAAATTATTCCCAATTACCATTCAAGACAGTTTGCTGTGTTGCTGTTTTCCCAGGGATAATGGTAACTATAATGAAGCATAGAAGAGTATTATTTTTACAGTGGTATTTAGTATCTGATAGCTATCAGCCAACAGGTACGGTACCCCAGCGAGGTACGGTAAACGCATTTTATCTGTTCTGTTACCTGCTGTTTCACGAACACATCCCTGAAGCATTTTATTTTATTTTATTTTATTTATTTATTTTTTTGCGGTATGTGGGCCTCTCACTGCTGCGGCCTCTCCCGCCGCGGAGCACAGGCTCCGGACGCGCAGGCCCAGCGGCCGTGGCCCACGGGACCAGCCGCTCTGCGGCATGTGGGATCTTCCCGGACCGGGGCACGAACCCGTGTCCCCTGCATAGGCAGGGGGACTCTCACCACTGTGCCACCAGGGAAGCCCTCCTGAAGCATTTTAATCTTGTTTTTCATACTTGTCTTCAAGTGAGGAATTGTTCTGATTTGCAACTTTGGGGGATAATTACTATATTCATTAATTTCTGTTCTTTTGTCCCCTCCATTTATTACTCATTTCTTGAGAAAAATTTCCCCTAAATCTACACTAAGTGGAGACAAGTCACTTGATTAAAGGGTATTTTACAACAGTGGTTTCTCTAACTTCCTTCGTACACTGATGGGAGGGCTGTGTCAGCATCTTCTTACCTGAGGTGAAGGTCTCCGTGGTCTGGGCTCAGATGAGTAAGAGGTTTGGGAGGCCTCTGACCTCAGGCTTCATTGCAGAGTGTTTTTTTTTGCCCTGGGGTATTCCTGGGCAAAGGGCAGGAGAAGCTTAGCTGGTTTTCTTCTTATCAGAGATTCAGTCATAGACATTAACCAAGTATGTGTTATGTGCAGGACATTGTGTACAGCACTGTGGGGGACATGGTTCTTCGCTCATATGGGTACTCAGTACATGTTGATTAAGTGAATGTGTGGCTAAATAGAGTGATCTTTGCCTTCAGAAAGACTGAAGGGGTAGGCCAGGGCTTCATTGGCTGGGGGCTAGTGGATGAAGGGTGCTGTAACCTCCCTGGAAATTGGGAACATAATTCGGAGCATCCTTTTGGGGGCCATGATGCCCTGGCACTTGGATCTATAAGAGAAAGCGGTAGAGGAGAAAAGCTGTGTTGTGAGGATGGTTTATTTTGCATTTAATTTTTTCTGGTGTTTTGGCCTCATGAGTCCCCTCTTTGCATTGTAGACAGGGACTGTTATGTATGTTCCTTGTAAGTGCAGATGTTTCATAAATGTCAAGTGATCACCCAAGACAGTTGAGGGAGGAGTTGGAAAAATAGTAGCTTAGATAAGTTGGCTAAGGATAGGGTAGAGGCAGAGATATATGTTAGATGCTTGGGAAAAGAACTGAAGAAGGTAAGAAAGCAGAAGCCAAGAAAGGATTTGAATTAATCTGGAACTGAGTGGGAGCACAGTTTAGAGAAGTCTGATCTGGGCTAAATACTCAGGGAAAGAGCACTGGAGGGATTTTTATCTGCAAGAATGAGGAAGGGCAGAGAGTAGTTAGCTTGTGATACTGAGGGAAAGGGGACCCTGGGAAGAATGGCTTCTTTTCTGCCCCTCCCACACACCATGTATCTCTCCTTTATGACACTTGTCATATTATATAGCGATTATTTGTTCATATGCTTTTTCTTCTGCAAGAAGGTAGAAGGGGCTCAGTCATCTCTATATTTTAATTACCTAACTGTGTCCATCACACAGCAGACGCTGCACTGGTAACTAATGAACACCCAGGTTAAGGCCTGGGTGAGCCATTCATTGAGAACTGAAATGTGAGGGGTTGAGGTGGGGCAGAGGGGAGATGAGCACGTAACTGGGTTGGGGGGTGTTGAACAGGATAGAACTGAGAAGTGAGACAGAATCTAAATATTTCAGGAATTTACCAAACATTTCTTCTGTGTCAAGTGTCGAGTTAGCTGGGCATGTGGATGTGGTCCCTATGCTTACGATGCTTAAGGCCTAGCAGTGGAGGAAGATAACTGTATAAGAAAGTGTAGTAAATGCAATGAAAAGGAAAGTATGGGTGCTGTGTCAGTGCCTAATTGAATCTAGTGAGGAGGGTCATCGAAGGCCTCCTACATGAAGTGTCTGTCTTAGGATGAGTAGCAAACCTTTAAGATGAGTAGGAATTTGCCAGATAAAGAGGAGAGGAAAAGTTCCAAGGAGACATGTGCAAAGGCCTGGAGGTGGGAGACAAGATGTCTTAGAGCATTGAGAAGAAAGTTCCATAAGCCCAACTATAGACATGGTGAGGAAATAGAGAAAGCTGGAGACATTGATTGGGGCTTGATGGTGGAACGCCTGGGTATGGAATTTGACCTTTTCCCTGAGAGCCCTGGAAAACCATTGAATGGTTTCAAGCAGGGGAAGGTAGGATCGAATTCATGCTCTAGCTGTAGAATAATCCCTCTAACATTTAATCAAGGTGTATAATTGTAATTTGTTGATCTTTTACCCTAAAACCCTCTGACACTGCAGCAAAGTCTGTCCATTTGCTCTAAATCACTGAGTGCAAGAGCCTGAAGTGTGGTAGAGAGTGTGGGCTGCCCCAGGCCTGAGTTCCTTATGTTTGAAGTTAGACCCAGAGCCCAGGCCGTGTTGCTGAGCATGGGGTGTTCAGGACTGTAACTCCTACCTCCTCTGCAGCTCTTCCCACTCTCACCTCACTGCCCCCTTCACAGCAGCTTAAAATTCCTCAGCCACTGTACCTTCCTCTGCTTTGTACTCTCTACAAATTGAAAATTTTTATGACAATATCAAATCAATGGGAAAAGTTTTGAAAAGTAGGATTGAGAAATAAAGACCTCTTTGCCTTTTCTCCCTGCAAGAGAATTAGAAAAATATAGAAATTCTAAGTTATATGTTATGAAACCCTTGGGGTTTCCTTTCTTTTGAAAATGTTTTACATTAACCAAAAATCCGACAGAGATGCTTATGGGAAGATAATTCCTTTTGACTGGAGATTAAGCTCCACGTTGTGAGCTTTTTAATTTTCTTTCTTTAGTGGTGGGTTGGGACCCAACTGTGCAGTCGCTAAAGCTCATCACAGTCCTGTTGCCATGTGAGTTAACTCTGTGAATCTGTATGTTTTCCCCTTGTACCTACCTAATGAAAGCCAAATTAAATCCATTTTTAATCAAGGAGATGAATGACAGGTTTTTTTTAGAAAAGAAACCACAAGGCCCCAAAGTACTGGATACAATAAAAAGTGAAGTTTTTATTTGCATATGTGCCGTTAGGCATGGCTTTAATGTCAGGCAAATGGGAGGTGCTGTTAAAGTAGTATTTGGAAATATGCCATTCCAGGGAGATGAAGAAGAGTGCTTTTCTCTCTGCCCTTCTTTCATAGTTTGTGTAACCTGAGTGTTTCTAGCACCTTGCCTCGGTACACGGTACATAGTAGGATAGTAGGTGCCCAGAGATACCTGAACGAATGGAGAGATGGTTCTGAGCAAGGCCTTCTTTCTCTCTTGTTGCCCCCTCCCTCCAGCTTCTCAGTCTGCTTATTTGTTCATTTCTTCATTCATTCAACATACATTTATTCCTCCTGGGCTGCTGTGAGGGCCACTGGTAAGGAATGGGATGAAGGGAAGTTTCCAGTGAATTGAGGCTGAGAGCCATGGCCAGTGCTCTCCTTCCTCTTCAACACATTTTATCCCTTATTTTGGGATGTCGGTTTCACCATCACCATCCTCCTGAAAATTGCTTTCTTCCACCTGCTTTGGTGGAAGGAAATGGCTTCTCTTAGGGCAGAGGGAGTAGGGATGAAGACTCTTCAGCTCAGTGGCTATCCCCAGAGTATGTCTCCATGGGCTCTGAGGGGTGGGGCTGTAGGGGGGGGCCAAGTTTGCTTTGCCTGGGATTTGATTCCCATAATCATAGATTTGGCTTTGGCCTCTGGGGTCACAGGGCATTGGGACCTCTAGAGGACTCACTCAAGGCACCAAACCTTCTCTGCAGCCCACATTCCAGCTTGCTATTGTTATTGAATGGGTTCCCTGAGTGATACTCTTCATCTGAGGAAGAAAGTGGCTTCTATTGAGAGCCTTTCAGAGGGGCTCAGAAGACTGGGTTTGGGTTATTCCAGAAACCCTGGGCTGAGAAAATAACAGATTCATTAAAGCTGTGCCCTCTGCTTCCTCATTGTGCTGATCATCTTGGGTTGCCCTCACCTGAGAGGTGGTGGCTTGGGGTGGGGGTGAGCAATTTGGGCAGGTGAACATGGAGGAAAATAGATAAAATCTTCAGTAGTTGGTGATGGGCAGGGGGCAGAAGGGAAGTGGGGGAAAGGAGAGGGAGTGTTGAGGAGAGCTTCCGGGTTTCTGGCTCGTGCAGTAAAGCTAGGCGACTCTAGAGGAGGATCAGTAGAGTAGCTTTGGACTTGTTGAGTGTGAAACATACAGAGGAGAGTAGAGCACGGCATATCCTTCGGGGAGATTGTGCCTAGAATCTCAGGCTGTTTTTCCTGTTCAAATTACCCACTTGGGTTTTAGGCCACTGTGAGAGATAATACAGTACAAATCCAGATTCTATTTACAAACTAACTCCTTCTATTAATAGATATTGAGAATTTGCAAGAACTAACAAACCATTGAACTGCAAGGCAAAGGAGTGAGTTCATAAGCAGAATTCACAAACAATGGTGACCCTCTTATCTTAGCAGGCTTCTTTTTCCTCTCTCCAGTCTCCCTTTCACATAGGGCAGTTCTGAAAAGGACAGAGATTGCAAAGGTTTGTTAAGAAAGTGCAATAAGCTATGTGTTTGGAACCCATCTGACCCATCTGGCAAAGTGTGTTCTTGCGTATCATGATGCCACTACCCCGTAAACCCTTTGCTCCAGCATTGTTGAAATAAATACGTTTCACGTTTCATGCCTCCAGGCCTTCAAAAAGCAGTCTTGCCTCTGCTTGGGATGCTTTTCTTATTGTCTTTGGTTAATTCCTTTTTCTCTTCCAAGAAGTCCTCTCTGACCCCTATCTCCTGATGGAGATATCTGTGCTTTCCTGCCGTGGAGCCTTCTAACCATCTCTGTCAGGGCTCTTTCAACCCAGTGCTTACTGTAACTACTGATTTACTTATCGATTTACATTGCCCATCTAGAAGCTCCTGGACAACAGGACCCCTCTTTACTTAGTCTTTGTATCCCCAGCACCTGGCACATGTCTGGGATGTAGCAGGTCTCAATAAACATGTGCTGAAAGGTGAATAATCTGCTACTTGGATGTGTTGGAGGTGGTGGCAACTGGATATATGTTCCCTAGTAGGTGGTAAGGGTTTATTCATCTTTTCATAGTGAACAAGTTTTTGCTTTTTTTTTTTTTTTTTTTGCGGTACGCGGGCCTCCCACTGTTGTGGCCCCTCCCGTTGCGGAGCACAGGCTCCGGACGCGCAGGCCCAGCGGCCATGGCTCACGGGCCCAGCCGCTCTGCGGCATGTGGGATCCTCCCGGACCGGGGCACGAACCCGCGTCCCCTGCATCGGCAGGCGGACTCGCAACCACTGTGCCACCAGGGAAGCCCTTGCTTTTTTGTAGCTTTCCTGTATGGGAAAGTGAACAAGGTCTCTGCAAAAATATTTTTCCACATTGGCGTGGCTGTTGAGTGCTCATCTGGGTTTGAAATGATTTTGGCATGGGTGTGAAACTGCAGGTAGTAAGTGAGCAGTGTGTCTGGGCTGCGTGGGCATAATGCTCTTTTGTTTTCTGGTTGCTTTCCACATTTTCATAAGTTGCAACCCAAACATCCAGCTTCTCTGAAGCCAGGGCTTGTGCCTGGTTGTTCATGGGAGTGGTTGCCTTTCACCGTGAGAGGGTGTAATATTAACCAAGCTTCTTCTACAGTGTTATCTGTTGGCATTAGGGGCTGCGGTGGCTCTTTTAAGGAGAGCTGCCACAAGAGGAATCCCCGAACAGTGAGAGACAAGATAGAATAATTGGAAAGAATTATCTCCTATTTTGTGTCAGGCCAGGCCCTTTGGCAAAATAGAAGGTGTAGGGAAGGTGCTGAGTGACAGAAATAAAAATGCGATACCAACTGAGAGGTGAAGGGATCGTTTTGTAAGGAAACCAGAAAGAACTGGGACCCTTGCTATAAGGATGAGGCAAGGGAGGGCCACTTGGCATCTGTTACACCCTTGTTGCCCTTAAAATGATACTGTCTTACTCATGACCCAGTGGGGTTGGGTTCAGAGCATCTGCTGCCCAAAATGTGGGTTCCAAATGCTTATTGATCCTCAGCTGAATGTGCTCTACTTGGAGGCTGATTGTGAGACTGATTGTTTCTAGGGAATGTTTACCTGGGCAGGTAGCTGGCATGTTATCCCCTTTCAGCAAATCTGGTGCTGTGAGAAGCTAGCTGGTAGGTCATCCTCATGGAGCCTACTGTGGCAGGAGAGACTTCCTGGGGTCCCACTGGCATCCCCATCACAAGGTCACTCACTGGAACCTAGAGTCCCTTTCCAGGCTCCAGTCTAGGATACTGCTATTGGCTGAGCTGTACCCCTGTCAGTTGCAGGCTGGTGACTCCTGGCAGGCTGGGATTTGGTTGGTGGCATCTTGCAGAGCCCTCTGACCCTACCTGCTGTCATGAATCCTGTTATATCTCCCTTGTACACGTGCTTCAGTGTCTCATGATATACTACTCTTAAGAAGAACAGATGCCAGATGGGAAAAGTATCTCTCGGGTTTATGTGTGCTTTAAAAAAAAAAAATTAAAAAAATTGTAGCCTGGTTTGGCAATTTTCCAGGCTCAGGATGTGTTTGTCATGTTCTTGTTGCCCTATGGAGACCAGCAGAGCTGTGAAGAGAAACCACCTCCTTAGGAGACTCTAGAAGAAAACTGGGCTCTCCTGGCACTTCCTCAGGGATTTGGGCCCTTTCCCTTCCACAGCCTGCCAAGGTCAGGGCCTGGGAATGCTCCCCAGGGCAGTGTGCTCTGTGCCAGTGTCCAAGGATCTTAAGGAATTTTTTTTAAATTAAGCAACTAATAGAGTAGGGGATGTTTAATGTTAAAGTGTGATTTTGTTGACATTAAACATAGTTATTTAAATATCAGCTAATTAGTGCTTTTTAATATTGCTTCTTGAACTCAAGTTTGGTTACTGCATTTGACATAGATACTTGACAAACCCAAGTTCATTGTGGAGGCATGGGGCACAGTTGAACATGGACTCGGAGGAGAGGAAGAGAGAACACATAATTTACAGCTGCTGAAATAATTCAGCTGTTTCCCTTGCTGACTGCTCTCCTTCTCTGTACTGCTGATGCAGTGAATTTTTAATGGGATGGGCTCTTGCTGTGCCAATCAGGGTTGGGATGAGGCCTTTTTGATTGTTGGGAATAAACTCTAAGGTTGGCAGGAACACTTTAAATTTGAAACTAATGCCACATTCCCCTTTAATCCCAGCACAGGATCTGAGCTTTGGGGTATGCTTTGGTATGAAGGCTGCATCTTGTTGTGTGAAAGCAGGCACTAAACTGTGGACATTATTGATTAGGTAATGAGGGAAAGTGGGGACATGAGAGTCTAGGGCTAGGGTTCAGCTTACAGAGCTGCAGACAAACTGAGCTGCTCTTAAACAGAGAAGACGCCTCTATGGAGTGGTTGGTGAGCCTTCAGAAGGTCTTCCTGCCTGAAAAATCTTCTCTGCACACCTGCCAGGGTGTCACTATTATGGATTAAGGTGTTCATCTGCTCACCTGGTAATCTCTCCACCTACCCATTCATTTACTTATTTACCTGCCATACTTTTATTGAGGGCCTACTGTGTCCTAGACCCCGCACTAGCTAGGGATAGAGTAGTGGATGAGGAAGGAGTCTTTCCCCTCAGGGAGTTCATATTTATAGTACAATTTGGTGGATTTTATGATAGCTGCACAGAGAGTTATGGGAGTACATGAAGGACCAACAAAATATGGCAAATCAAACCCAGCAGGATATAAAAATGATCATCTGACCACGTTGGACTTATCCCAGGAATGCAAGGGTGGTTTCACATTAGAAAATCTGCACATAAAATTTGCTACTTTAGTAGGTTAAAGGGAAAACTATATGATCATCTTAGAGTAGGGAAAACATGTGATAAAATTTAACACCCACTCATGATAAAACCTCTTAGCTGTTTAGAAATAGAAAGGCACTTCTTTACCTTGACAGACTATCTACCAGAGAAAACTACAGAAAACATTATTTTTTTTCTTAAATTTAAAAAAACAGAACAATATAATTAATGTACCCATGTGCCCATTATCCGGTTTCAGCAATTACCAACTCATGGACAATCTTATTTTTTATTTTTATTTTTTTGCTTTATAACAAATTTAATCAGTTATACATATACATATGTTCCCATATCCCCTCCCTTTTGCGTCTCCCTCCCACCCTCTCTATCCCACCCCTCCAGGCGGTCACAAAGCACCGAGCTGATCTCCCTGTGCTATGCGACTGCTTCCCACTAGCTATCTACCTTATGTTTCATGGACAATCTTATATTTTTTTAGCATGATAAAATATAGATAGCACAAAATTTGCCATTTTTAATGTACAGTTCAGTGGCATTAATTACATTCACAATGCTTTGCAACCATTACCACTATCTACTTCTAAAACTTTTTCGTCACCTCAAACAGAAACCATGAACCTATTAAGGAATAACTTCCCATTACCTACCCCCTCCCTGCAGGTGACCTCTAATCTACTTTTGTCTCTATGAATTTGCCTATTTTAGATATTTCATGTAAGTGGAATTATATAATATTTGTCCTTTTGTGTCTGGCTTATTTTACTTAGCCAGAAAATTTACATTATTTCATAATGTTTTCAAGGTTCATCTATGCTGCAGCATGAATCAGAACTTCATTCATTTTTATGACTGAATAATATTTCATTGTATGTGTATACCACTTAAAAAATCTATTTAAAAAATTTATTGGGCCTCCCTGGTGGCGCAAGTGGTTAAGAGTCCGCCTGCCGATGCAGGGGATACGGGTTCGTGCCCCGGTCTGGGAGGATCCCATATGCCGTGGAGCGGCTGGGCCCGTGAGCCATGGCCGCTGGGCCTGCGCATCCGGAGCCTGTGCTCCGCAACGGGAGAGGCCACAACAGTGAGAGGCCCACATACCGCAAAAAGAAAAAAAAAAAAAAAAAAAAAAAAAAAGAAAAATTTATTCATCTATTGATACTTAAGTTATTTCCTGTTTTGTCTGCTGTGAACATTCACATGCTGGTATCTGTTTGAGTCACTGTTTTCAGATATTTGGATATATACTTAGGGGTGGAATTGTTGGGTCATATGACAATTTTATGTTTAGCTTTTGAAGAATTGTCAGACTTTTCCACAGTGGCTGTACCACTTACATTTCCAGTGGCAATGTACTAATTTTCCACATCTTTGCCAACACTTGTGATTTTCATTAAAAAAAAAGAAATTTGGTTTCCCTGGTGGCGCAGTGGTTGAGAGTCCGCCTGCCGATGCAGGGGATGCGGGTTCGTGCCCCGGTCTGGGAAGATACCACATGCCGCAGAGCGGCTAGGCCCGTGAGCCATGGCCGCTGAGCCTGCGCGTCCAGAGCCTGTGCTCCGCAACGGGAGAGGCCACAACAGTGAGAGGCCTGCGTACCGAAAAAAAAAAATTATAGTTGTCCTAATAGGTGTCAAGTGGTATCGCACTGTGGCTTTGATTTGCATTTCCACAATTATCAGTGATACCGAGCATCATTTTATGTGCTTATTGGCCATTTGCATATCTTCTTTGGAGAAATACCTATTCAAGTTCTTTGCCCATTTTTAAATTGGGTTGCATGTCTTGTTGTTGAGTTGTAGTTGTTGTTATGTGTTCTGGATGGTAAGCCCTTATTAGATAGGTGATTTGCAAACATTTTCTCCCGTTCTGTGGGTTATCTTTTCATTCTCTTGCTAATGAGAAGCACAAAAGTTTTTAAAAATTTATTTTTTTTATTGAAGTATAGTTGATTTATAATGTGTTAATTTCTGCTGTATAGCAAAGTGATTCAGTTATACATATATATATATATATATACACACACACATTTGTTTTTATATTCTTTTCCATTATGGTTCATTACAGGATATTGAATATAGTTTACTGTGCTGTACAGTAGCACCTCATTGTTTACCAAAGTTTTTAAATTTTGATGAAGTGCAATTTATCTATTTTCTTCTTTTATCACTTGTGGTTTTGTGTCATATTTAAGAAACTGTTGCCCTATCCAAGGTCATGAAGTTTGGCCCATACATTTTCTTCCAAGAATGTTATAGTTTTAGCTGTTAAATTTAAATCTTTGCTCCATTTTTAGTCAATGGCACCCTTGTTAAAAATCAATTGATGTAATGATATAAGAGGGTATGTTTATCCTTATGTCAATATAAGAGTATATGTTTATCTTTATGTGAGTTTTGATTATTGTAGCTTTGTGGTAAGGTTTTGAAATCAGGATGTGTGACTCCTCCAACTTTGTTCTTCAGGATTATTTTGGGTAGGGTACCTTGAAATTACATATGAATTTTAAGATTAGTTTTTTCATTTCTGCAAAAAATGCTTTTGTGATTTTGACAGAGAATATGTTGAATCTGTATATTGCTTTGGGTAGTATTGTCATCTTAACGAAATTAAGTCTTCCAGTTCAGGAACCCAGAACATCTTTCTATTTATTTAGGTCTTCTTTAATTTCTTTCAGTAATGTGTTGTAGTTTTCAGTGTATAAGTCTTTTGTCTTGGTTAAAGGCTTTCTTTGATTAAATTTATTCCTAAGTATTTTATTCTTTTTGATGCTATTTTATTTATTTATTTTTTAAAATTTATTTTTGGCCATGTTGGGTCTTTGTTGCTGTGTGTGGGCTTTCTCTAGTTGCAGTGAGCTGGGGCTACTCTTTGTTGCGGTGCGCGGGCTTCTCACTATAGTGGCTTCTCTTGTTGCAGAGCACAGGTTCTAGGCGTGCAGGCTTCAGTAGTTGCAGCATGCGGGCTCAGTAGTTGTGGCACGCAGGCCCTAGAGCACATGGATTTCAGTAGTTGCGGCGTGTGGGCTCAGTAGTTGTGGCTTGCAGGCTCTACGGTACGTGGGCTTCAGTAGTTGTGGTGCGTGGGCTCAGTAGTTGTGGCTCGCAGACTCTAGAGTGGAGGCTCAGTAGTTGTGGCACATGAGCTTAGCTGCTCCATGGCATGTGGGCTCTTCCCAGGCCAGGGATCGAATCTGTGTCCCCAGCATTGGCAGGTGGATTCTTAACCACTACACCATGAGGGAAGCCCTGATACTATTTTTTTTTTTTTTCTTTTTGCGGTATGTGGGCCTCTCACTGTTGTGGCCTCTCCCGTTGCGGAGCACAGGCTCCGGATGCGCAGGCCCAGCGGCCATGGCTCACGGGCCCAGCCGCTCCGCGGCATATGGGATCCTCCCAGACCGGGGCACGAACCCGTATCCCCTGCATCGGCAGGCGGACTCTTAACCACTGCGCCACCAGGGAGGCCCCTGATACTATTTTAAATGGAATTATTTTCTTAATTTTCTCTCTGGATTGCTAGTTGTTAGTGTATAGAAATACAACTGATTTGAGTTTTGATTTTGTACCTGCAACTTTTGTACCTGCTGAATTTATTAGCTCTAATAGTTTTTGTTTGTAGATTCTTCAGAGTTTTCTTTGTATAAGATCAAGTCACCTGCAAACAGATAGTTTTGCTTATTCCTTTCTAATATGGATGCCTTTTATTTCTTTTTCTTGCCTAATTGCTTTGGCTAGAACTTCCAGTATTATGTTGAATCTAAGTGACAAAAGCAGGCATCCTTGTGTTATTCCTGATCTTAGAGGAAAAACTTTTAGTCTTTCATCATTGAGTATGATGTTAGCTGTTGGTTCTTCATATATGACCTTAATTATGTTAAGGAAGTTCTTTTCTATCCCTGGTTTATTGAGTGTTTTTATCACGAAACGATGTTGGATTTTGTCAACTGCCTTTTCTATGTCAATTGAGATGATCATGTGTTTTTTTTTCCTTCACTCTACCAATGTAATGTATTAAATGGATTAATTTTCATGTGATGAACCACCCTTGTGTTCCTAGGATAAATCCCATTTGATCATGTTGTATAATCCTTTTGATATGCTGCTGAATTTCCCTTGCTAATATTTTGTTGAGGATTTTTGCATGTATATTCATAAGGGTACTGGTCTGTAGATTTCTTGTAGTGTCCTTGTCTTGCTTTGGTGTGAGGGTAATTCTGGTCTCACAGAATGAATTAAGAAGTGTTCCCTTTTCTTCTTTTTTTGGAAATTTTAGAAGGATTGGTATCTGTTACCTTTCTTAATAGGCACATTGCTGGGTAGTAGGCCATGGGCTGTGTGGTGTGGGGATACCTCTTTGGAGCTCTGGCATCCTTTTTTTTTTTTTGGTCTCTGCACCTCCATCTTGGCCACCTGTCTAGGGAGCCAGTCATACTGGTGATGCAGACTGGAAATCGTCTGGTAAAAAAAGGTCAACTTGATAAGTTGGATTTTAAGACTGCAGCTCTTTCCTTGTGCTCTCTCTTTCCGTGATAGATGGATGGTCTTGCTGAACAAGGTCTCTGTGATCCCAGGCACCAGAACGAATTAGTAGATAAGGGAGGGCTTTCCTGGTGGTGCAGTGGTTGGGAATCCGCCTGCCATTGCAGAAGACACGGGTCTGAGCCCTGGTCCGGGAAGATCCCACATGCCATGGAGCAACTGGGCCTGTGTGCCACAACTACTGAGCCTGCGCTGTAGAGCCTGTGAGCCACAACTACTGAGCCTGTGTACCACAACTACTGAAACCCGCATGCCTAGATCCCATGCTCAGCAACAAGAGAAGCCACCGCAATGAGAAGCCTACACACAGCAATGAAGAGTAGCCCCTGCTCACTGCAACTAGAGAAAGCCCATGCGCAGCAACAAAGACCCAACGCAGCCAAAAATAAATAAATAAATAAACTTATTTTAAAAAAGTAGATAAGGGAACAGGTTCTGTGTTGAAAATAATGTTTATTTTAAGTATTTTCTCATATGTCTAACATTTTAGGAAGAAAGACCTCATTGAACATAGCTTTCCATAATTCTAATAACTTCATGTCTGATCACAGAGATGGCTACATACACTTTTTTTCAAAGTACTAATATTTTATATACATGTGCCATTATGTTCTTCATTCAACAGTATTTTATGTATCTGTTTTCATGTTTCACTATAGTTCATATTTTCACTGACATTATTTTCCATTGTGTATTCCACGTGACCCCCTTTTAGATTATTAATTTTATTCAACTAACAGATATTTTTCGAGCGTCTGCCACAGTGCTAGGCAGTGAGGATACAGCAGTGGTTTAGGTGGACGTTGTCCCTACCCTTGCGGAGCTCCCAGTCAGATTGGGTTGTAGTTGTTATAGGCCCATGAAATGGAATTTCACTGACCACGTAACACAGCCTTGGAGAGGATGAGGAGGTTGTGTAGTCTCTAGCCCTGGCTCCTATTGCTGCTTGCTTTTTAAAAAAATTTTAATTAATTTACTTTTGGCTGCATTGGGTCTTCGTTGCTGTGTGTGGGCTTTCTCTAGTTGTGGCGAGCGGGGGCTGCTCTTCGTTGCGGTGCATGGGCTTCTCATTGCAGTGGCTTCCCGTTGCATGCAGAGCACAGGCTCTAGGCGCATGGGCTTCAGTAGTTGTGGCACATGGGCTTAGTTGCTCCGTGGCATGTGGGATCTTCCCAGACCAGGGCTCGAACCCACGTCCCCTGCATTGGCAGGTGGATTCTTAACCACTGCGCCACCAAGGAAGCTCCTACTGCTGCTTTCTAAAAAGCAAGCGAGGCTTTGTCAGGACAGTGGCAGTTCTGCTTGTGACTGGGCTCTTAGCAAAGCCCAGGATGGGGAGCCCTGAGACCATGGCAGAGTCAGCTCTGAAATGGGACTGCTGCAGCAGGGAGGACTGCTGTTTCCTAGGCAATACTCTGCTTAATATTTTTAGTGCGTGGTCATGGCAGAACTAAATGTGGTTTCTGATCCCAAATTGGTAATAAATGTAGACATATTTAGAGTCAGAAACAATGCATTTAAAATCCTCTGCTCCTTAATTGTCTTGCCAAGTGCTGAGTTTAGGTTTCTTTGTTTCTTGGCTACCTACCCAGCCTCCCACAATCTCTCAGAGAAGGCGCCCAGATTTTCTCTGGGTGTTAGGTGGGATTCTGAAAACCATGAGTTATGGCTCCCTGAGCTGTGTTGAGAAGCATCTGATTTTTGTATTTCTGCCCACGTATGTAAATGTGTACACTTTAAAATTTATTCTCCTTTCAAGTTTTTAAGGATCTGGAATTATGAATAGTCTTAGACTCTCAGGTGTGTTAAAAATAAAATATGTTGTTTCAGTTGCTGACTTACCTCGAGGGCATAGTCAATGCCAATATGGTAGTCGCGAGTTCAGTGATTGGTGATCCGTACTTATGCTGCCACTAAGGTTTCCTGTAAGTAAATGCTGTTTTCTTGGGGTTCCTCAATTAGTTTAAGGATCACCTTAATTGTTGCCCATCTCATCATTTCAAAGTTACAATTTGTGTCTCAAGTTGCCCAGAACAGTATCTATTTTCTCACGGCATATTCCTTAAGAGCACTTTCTGCTTAATTTTACTGTCTGAGACTCAGATATGGAAAACCATGCTACTCACTGATGGTCAACAGGACATAAAACACCTGCGGACAGTGATGGTATCTTTTGTATGTTCTGTTATACAGTATGGTTCCCAGTGTGCTCAGGGGACCTGAGGTACCTGTTTCTAGAGTGTGAATGCTGAATGCTTGTAATCCAAAGTGCCACAGTGGCTGGCACAGAATAAGTGTTAGTGTGCTTACTGATTTGCAGATAGTCCATTTGGAGCTATGGACTAGAAGTCATACCTTCCTCCCTATCCTATCATAGTCCCACTATGAGGCCCTGACCTTTGCTGGAAGTTTGGACACAGCAGGGGAAAGGAAAGATGAACTCTGATCCCTCTCCAGCCCCAGACTGTGGTTTGTAGATGAATGTATGAAGGTCCTGGTATTCTTGGGGAGCAGTCTATAAAGAAAGCCCATCATGCTTACTGTTAGGAGATATAGTTATTAGTTTAAAAGGAGAGGGAAGGAGGTGGCCCTGGAGCTCTTACTCCCTGGACAGCAACTGACCCTGTCTGGGGCAGTCTAAGTCTGCTGAATTTGCCCCTGCTGCTCCTGCCTTCCCTATTCTCTCAGAGGTATGAGAGCAGCAGCAGGAATATGAAGACAGGCCTGAATCACCAGGAAGCTGGGCTCTGAAGTGGTTGTTCTTAGTCAACTCTCCAGTGGGCACTGATGCAGAGCCAGCCAATATTGCTTAAAGGTTTCAATGGAAATGCCTCTGTAGCCACCTAGAGTGTAGTCCAGGTGTGGGCAGATTTGCAGCTCAGGGAAGCTGGGTTCCAAGGAGAGGCTTGATTATCAGAACAGAAGACATTTCTATATGGGGGTGAAGCCTCACTGCTTTTGTTTATCCTGTCCTTTGCTCAGAATTTTCTCTAACAGTAGTTGTTAGTGAGAGCTACAAGCTTCTTGAGCCCTTGGTTTGTGTCAAGCATTGTGCTGTATGCTTCATGTCATCTCATTTAATGCTAACACCCATCCTACAAAATAGTTACTATTAAGTCCCTTTTTAGATGAAGGAATTGAAACTTGGAGAGAGGTTAAGTGGCTGGCCCAAAGTCCCACAACTAATTGGGGAGACCTGGGTGGAAGTCCAGGTCTGGAGTGGAGATGGAGTTGAGTAGAGTTTTTGGTAACCTTGGCTGCTGTCATGAGACACAGGCTGATCACTCTAAGGACCTCACGCAGTGTCGGGGAGCAAGTATAAGGAGTAGATTTCCTTGCCCACTCCCTGCTAGAAACGTGCAGTCTGGAGCCTAGTGGAAAATACACTGACCACGGCTGGTATATTCCTCTACTTTGCCTGGTTGCTTGCTGGTGTGCTTAGGCAAGCCCCATTCACCCTTTTGGGTTCTATTTTCTTCATCTGCCATGTAGAAATAATCCTGTCCTATATATTTCATGCGTGGGGAATAGGATCATAGACTAGTTGTAAATGAGCTTGTATATCATCTTGGCCAACTTTTACCCAATATAGTTCTCTCCTCCCCTCTGCTAAGTTCTTTCCAGACAGTTGGGTATAAGGGGGAGTGCTTTGTGCTGGACTCTGTGAGGGAGAGCAAGGATGCTTTTGCTTCTTGTACAGCTGGGGAGCCTGAGTTATGGGAGGTTAAGAGGTCAAGTCACACAGGGTGCCAGTGAACTGGTTGCAGTCTGAGGCAAGGGCCTTCTTCTTCTTGAATGTCTGTGTCTCTACTGTGGGCTGGGCTGTGCGAAGGACATTCAGTAATCAAAATGTGTGTGCATGTGTGTGTACATGTGTGTGTGTGTATGATGTGCAGAAATATAGATGTGGTAGAAGTGGCTCTCTCCGCAAGAGGGCTCCAGTAGGCTCATTAAAAAATTTCTCTCCAGGGCTTCCCTGGTGGCGCAGTGGTTGAGAATCTGCCTGCCAATGCAGGGGACACGGGTTCGAGCCCTGGTCTGGGAAGATCCCACATGCTGCGGAGCAACTAGGCCTGTGAGCCACAGCTACTGAGCCTGCGCGTCTGGAGCCTGTGCTCCGCAACAAGAGAGGCCGCGACAGTGAGAGGCCCACGCACCGCGATGAAGAGTGGCCCCCGCTTGCCACAACTAGAGAAAGCCCTCCACAGAAACGAAGACGCAACACAGCAAAAATAAATGAATTAATTAATAAACTCCTACCCCTAACATCTTCTTAAAAAAAAAAAAAAAAAAAATTTCTCTCCTGACACAAAATGTGTGCCTTTTTATTCACATTGTTGCAAAACAAATAAAATGAATGGCTGATTTCATAGACCAATGGAAAGGCAGCATGGTCTGTAGAAAGAGTATGTGTTCTGGGGCCGGAATGGCTTTGATTCCTGACTCTACCACTCTCTGACTGTGTGAACTTGGGCAAATTACTTAACCTCTCTGAATTTTAGTCCCCTCATGGGCAAAATAAGCAGCATATTAGAACCCCATCACAGGGTTGTGGTGAAGAGTAAATGAGCTTAGAACTTTGCTTGGAACATAGAAAGTGCTCTATAAATGTTGACTATAATTATTATTATACAGAATTTATTTTCTTCTGGGCTGCCCAAATACTGCATTTTAATACTAGGGAATTTGGTGTCATGCGGGTATTTCTCTTTATCCCTCGGTCCAAGTGCTATAATTATGATTATTACAGCTCTACAGAGTGTAAGGACTAAAGCTTCAGAGCGGTCTGAGGCATGGCGGAGAGCTCAGAGAAGGTGGAGTTGTGTGTCTGATGGGAGTTTGTTCTTGGAGGCTTTGTCTCCTTGCCTCCTTTCTCTACTGATGTGACTGTGCCCATCACTATCCTGAGGATGTGTGTGTTGAGGGGTAGCTCTACTCCATCAAGGGAACCTACCATATGGCACCAGAGAATCTCTCTATATGACCACCGGGCTCAGTATTTTCTCTGTTATCATTATGACTCTAGGGGAAAGGTTGAAAAAATTGGATTTAGAGAAGTGGCCCCAAATTTCCAAACTTCAGTGGACCTACTCAACTTTTCCAGGTGTTCTATCTTTGTGCCTCTATTTCTTCACAAGTGTGCCCTCTTTTGAAGGGCCCTCCAGCTTCCTTGTTGCCAAATCCAGTGGCTTTTCTCATCCTTGTTCTGACTGACCTCTTGACTGTTGAACCCACAACTTGATTTTCTCAGGATTCCCTCTCTTGACCTGTGTAATTCTGCACTATTCTTAATGTTCTTCATCTTGGTCCCTGGATTGCTCCTCTTTCTTTCTTTTCTAAAAAAAAATTTATTTATTTATTGGCTGCGTTGGGTCTTAGTTGTGGCACGTGGGCTCATTAGTTGCAGTGCGCAGGTTCTCTAGTTGTGGCATGTGGGCTCCAGAGCACCTGGGCTCTGTACTTGTGGTGTGTGGGCTCAGTTACCCCACGGCATATGGCATCTTAGTTCCCCCACCAGGGATCGAACCGGCATCCGCTGCATTGCAAGACGGATTCTCAACCACTGAACCACCAGGGAAGTCCCATCCTCTTTCTTTTCCTAACATACAGTCATGGCTTGAAAACTCTTCTTGGCCCATTGTTCCTTTCTCTTTAAGTTTTCTCCGTAATACAGGAACTCTATTATTGCTTCGGTTGTCACCTCTGGGTGATGGCACCAAAATTCTTCTTCTGCCCTAGTCCTCTCTACCTCTTTGTCTTCAACAGGCATGAAGTTGCCAGAGCCTTCCTGGATGCAGTGACAAGCCCATACCTGAAGGCATTGAATTCTGGTTTTTCTGTGTGTAGGTATCAAGTGCCTGCTGTGTCTTTTGGATTGTTAGCAGTCCAAATGAAGACTAAGTCTTAAGCTCCCTTCTAGCATTCAGATTCTTTGAAGGCTGGGGCTGAATAGGATGGGTCTGGAGAGGGCCAGGCTGGGCTCCTTTTTATTCAATCACTCTACTTGTCACCTGATTTCTTTTAGAGGGAGCACTGTCTTTTGTCTCCGAGATTGCAGTTTTTTGTTAACATGCTTAGCTACCATTTAAAAAATTTTTTTTAATTGAAATACAGTTGATTTACAATGTTGTATTAGTTTCAGATGTACAGCAAAGTGATTCAGTTATACATATCTATTTATTCTTCTTCAGATTCCTTTCCATTATAGGTTATTACAAGATATTGAGTGTATTTCCCTGTGCTATACAGTAGGTCCTTGTTGGTTATCTATTCTATATTTAGTAGTGACTTAGCTACCTTCTTGAAGATCTGTTCTCTTCTCTACTGGGGTAGGGATGGGATTGGCCATGTCCCCCACATTTTGGAGTACAGAGTATTAAGGAGGGGTCAGGAATGCCCCCTTCCTATTTCATCCCATCCTGTGTTGCCTTCCTTCTAGAGCTCCA
This sequence comes from Mesoplodon densirostris, assembly GCF_025265405.1. NCBI lineage: Eukaryota > Metazoa > Chordata > Mammalia > Artiodactyla > Ziphiidae > Mesoplodon > Mesoplodon densirostris. The sequence continues at coordinate 118,770,742 of NC_082663.1, read as the reverse complement.
GTCCCAGCTGGGCCTGTGGAGCCCTTCTTGGCTCCATGTGCTCTCTGGCAGGGCCAGCACCTGTCTCTGTGTTGCCACTGGAAAGGCCTCACTTGGGCTCTCCCTTGCAGGCTGTACAAGCGGATTTTGGCCTTGTAACTCTCTGGTCAGGCAGAGGCTTGGATCCATTGTGAACTTTTTACCCTCCAGTAGCCTCACCTGATCACTTTCCTTTTAGGGTGCCTTGGGTTTGTTGAGAGCAGTCCCCATTTGCATGGCCTTAGGCATGACTTCAGTATTTGGGGCACACACTGTTGCCATTACACAAATGGTCAGTGGCTTAAGGATGCTCCAGGTCCAGCCTCCCAGCCAGTTAGGGCTAGACTGGGGTTAGAAGCCACATTTCTTTTGCAGTTCAAAGCCTCTTTTTATTTAATTGCTGTCTACCTCCTGACTTTGTTTAATTTATGTCTTATGGGGAAAAAGCCTGTTTGTCTGACCTCTTCAAACTTACTTCTCTTGTCCTTCAAATTATTCTTTAAAAATCCATTTCTTTTCCTAAGCCTTTGCACATTGTTCTTCCTTGTCAGGACTATCCTTTCAATGTTCTCTTTGCATTGTTTTTTCAGATTCATATTTGTCTGCCCAAATTAGGCAGTGAGCTTCTATTTGTGTAGAGGTGAGTGACTCTGTGTGTGTGTGTGTGTGTGTGTGTGTGTATGGGTTTGTGTAGCACATAAATAGTAATGAACGTGTTTGTGGGAAGAGCTTATCCTCTAACTGTCAGTTTGTAAAGCAGAAGACTGTCTTATAGCTGTTCCTGCAAGTGGAAGTTCTACATGATGGTGGCCTGGCTCTCTGGACACTAATATGCTGGGAAAAGCACTGAATGGGCTGGGTCTGCCTCGGTGCTCAGCAGAAAACTGGCTGGGGTCTCTCCATTTTTAGCTGTGGGGATCCTCCTCTAACATCTGTTTCCTTCACCTCCTGAAAGCAGATACCCAGCAAAAGGCTTTGGTCCTAAAATTTGAGATGTGGGGTCAGCTAGAGGGTATGCAGATCCTGCAGGAGTCAGGGAGCTCTGGAGAGTGTTTCTAGGGTGCCTGGCCTGGCTCTGACTGCCTGTGGGACCAGGGGCAAGTCCTCATCCCCGGTCTAATGATGGTGTGATAACTAGGTGCCAGGTGCTGTACCGTGTACTTTCCACGCATTGTTTTATTTAATCCTCCCTAATACTCTTTGAAGTAGGAGCTCTTATTATGCCCATTTTATAGATGAAGAAACTGAGGCCTAGTGAAGTGTGTGTCCAGGATCACATAGCTAGAAATTGGCAGAGCCAAGACTTGGCCTTAGATGTGTCTGAATCTAAATTCATGTACTGTACTTTCAACCCAATGTTTTAAATCTCTTTGCTTTAATTTCCTTCTTATAAGATGGAAGTAGAAATTCTTGCCCTTTCACTTTTTCCAAAAGATTTGGGGAAACAAATACATGGATATACACTGTAGGTTAAGAACATGAGCATTTTATAAGATGGGAGTTCCAAGCGTTCCCAGGCAGGCTGCTGAGGTGGGTCTCCCTGCCCAGAACACTTGTGATGTTTACCTGTTCCCCCTGTGCTCTGGCCCTGAGACTGGAGAGCAGCCACTGTCCATGGGACCTACCAGCATGTCAGAAGCTTTAGGAGGTCCAGCAGTTCCACTCCTCCTTCCTCTGTTGGCTTCCTGCCATCCTCATGCCATTCTTTTGTGTTCCTGCCTTAAGAGAAGATAAAAGTTACGGGAAGATGTCTTGTTTATATGTGGCCCAGTCCCCTCCTAGAGTCCTGTCTGAATTGAGAGGAGAATATAAGGCACCAGAGAGGCAAGGGCTAGTGAGTCCAAGGGCCTTCTCCCACCTGTGCCCCAAGCATCTGCTCCAGGCTGGCAATACAGATTGCTGAGAGCATCCAACCTCTATTTAAGTAGAAGTACAGACTACACGTGGCCAGTTTTGATAGAAAAATGGGCATCTCAAGTACCTTATTATCTTTTTTGTCTCAAAGCCCAAGGATACTTAAGGAAAGAGTTACTGGTGGAACACTGAAATGCATTCCCCTTTCCTGGACTGAGTGATGGTATTGTAAGTCAGAAGAAGGCCATAAATGAAAAGATGTAGTTCTGTCTTCTTTTGAGAGCCAAGGATGATGGGAAGGTTTGTTATCCAGGGTGTACAGGAGCAGGTGATCAGGTGAACTCAGCGTTAGTGGGTGGCAAGTGATTTGGGGAGGGCGCTAACCTCAGGCCAAGTGCCAAACTATGCCTCAGTGGGATTCCATGACTTTGGCTTTACTTATGTCAGGGTCTGAGGTTTTCTTTTGCTGCTGCTGCTGCCTATGTCCCTGCTTGTGATGGTGGACCATCCTGGCAGAACCAAACTGTGGGCCACTTCTCCTTTCCCTCTTTCCCCCTTCCCCCCAGCTTCAGTGTAAAGCCCAAGGGAAAACGTGCCTGCTTGCTCTACATCGCCACTTCTTGAATAAGGACAAAGCCCAGGTGACATAATTACAGGCCAGGCCTTATGAGGACAGAGGACAGCATTACCCATGCCTGCGTGCTGCAGAGTTTGCACTTGTTCTCTGGGTACCCTTGCAATGCCTGGGAAACTGTCTCACACCTTTCTCCCAGCCTCACTGCTCCTAGGCCTCTCCCCAGGCACTGTCCCCCCCACACCGTGTTCTCTCTCTCTTTATCTCTGATTCATAAGAAAATATATGGAGCCAATGAACAGGTCAGGTGTGCAGTCCACATGGAATTATTGGGGGTGGGGGAGATGATGGATCCATTTGTGAATCGACCTGTCTTCCTTAGTATTGTCAGAAAATGCTTCTGAGGGCGTTAGTGTGTGTGCAGGTGATGGAGGCAGCAAGGAGCCCTGTGGGAGCTGCCATTTCTCTCACCCGGCCTGCCATCCCACTCCAGGAGGTGGGTATGCTGTTAGTGCATCAGCTGCCCCCAACCTCTTCTTCCTCAGTCCCTTCTAGGCCTCCTCCTTCTGCTCATTTGTCATCTTTGCCCTTGATTTCATTCTCATTTCTCTGTTCCTTCTCATTATTTCCCCCCAGCATGAGTTCCAGGTGTTTATCCCTGGCTGTAAGAAGGAAGCGTCTAACTCTCTCTGTGTGTGTATATGCATATACACATGAACGGTCTCACGTAGGGGAAGGGAAGTCTGTGGCTTTTGGATAATCCTTTTCTCTCTTAATGTATGTTGTCCTGATAATGCTGTGAGTCCCCTACTTCCATTTTTTATTCTCCTTTTCCCCACAGCCAAGGATGCAAGAATAAAAAAGGTATGGGACATTATAGGAAGCTCTAGGGCTGTGTCCTCTTGGGACCCATCTCCCTGGGCCTTTCTTGACTTCTCATTCTTGATGTGGCAGCTTCTGTCCCTTGTTCATCCTCATCGAGCCTTGCACTCCCACTCCTCTGCACACCCAGACATGGCCAGGCACCTGTCCAGAACCTAGTGCTGTGCTATGAACTGAGTCTGTGTCTTTCAGTGTGATTGGTGCCCCAAGGAGCCAGGTTGCTGGGGAAAGCTCATGTGGCACTCAGCTGTTCCATTTTGTCTACAAAAAAAGAGGGGAGAAACTGGCAGAAAGCAAAGGCTTTTGCTGCTGGGTGAGTATAGCATCTATTTTTAGCTCCCAAGCCTTTGCTTTTCCATTTGGCTGTGCTTTTTTAGCACAGTCCCGGTCCAGCAGGGCTGTTTTCCTTCACGGCTCCAGATGTCCTTAGGGAAAGTTTCCGTCTGCCCCCAAGAAGGTGTGGGCTGGTCACTGGGTAATAACTTCTTATAGTGGGTTCAGGCAGGGCTTTGGGTTCCACTGCAATCTTGTCACAGGACCAATTTATTGGGGTGGAACATGGAGGAGTGTGGCAGGAGTAGGAAAGAGAAAAGGTAAAACCCCATGCTCTCCAGAGGTGTTTCCCTTATAATTAATTCATTTAAGACTCTTCTGAGTAAACTGCCTAATGAGGTGTATTGGGGCTGAGTGACCAACACAAAAACCTTTTATAAGGGTCTGGGCTGATACTGACAGGTTCTGAATTTTTCTAAGGTGTTTTTCTTTTTTGCTTTTTTAATTTGTTATTTTTTTTTCTTTCTGCCTTTCTTTCTGAGGTCACTTGCCAGTTTGGATTAAGTTCTTTTGACTTCCACTCTAGTTTACTGACCAAAATGTTTTTACTGCTCCAGTTTGCCTATTCTAGGTATTTCACTTAAGTAGAAACATACAGTATCTATTCTTTGGTGTCTAGCTTATTTCACTTGGCATAATGTTTTTAAGGTTCATTCATGTTGAAGCATGTATCAGAATTTCATTCTTTTTTTTTTTTTTGCGGTATGCGGGCCTCTCACTGCTGTGGCCCCTCCCGTTGCGGAGCACAGGCTCCGGACGCACAGGCCCAGCGGCCATGGCTCACGGGCCCAGCCGCTCCGCGGCATATGGGATCCTCCCAGACCGGGGCACAAACCCGTATCCCCTGCATCGGCAGGCGGACTCTCAACCACTTGCGCCACCAGGGAGGCCCCCAGAATTTCATTCTTTTTATGGCTGAATAATATTCCATTGTATGTACCACATTTGAAAAAAAATCATCTGTTGATGAATCCTTAAGTTGTTCCACTTTTTTGGCTGTTGTCAATAATGATGCTGTGAACATTCACATGGAAGTATCTGTTTGAGTCAATGTTTTCAGAACTTTTGGGTGGAATATATACCTAGGGGTGGAATTGCTGGATTATATATATATAGTAGTTCTATGTTTAACTTTTTGAGGAACTGCCAAACTGTCCCACAGCAGCTGCACCATTTTACAGTCCCACCAGCAATGTACTAGGATTTTAGTTTCTCTACATCCTTGTTAACATTTGTTACTTTCTGTTTTTTTTTTTTTTTTTTAATTATAGCCATAGTAGTGGATGTAAAATGGTACAGTATCTCATTGTGGCTTTGGTTTGCATTACCTTAGTGATTAATGATGTTGAGAATCCTTTAATGTCCCTGTTGGCATATGTATATCTTCTTTGGAGAAATGTCTATTCAAGTCTTTGGCCTGTTTTAATTTAGCTTGCTTGTTTTTTTTGTTGTTGAGTTGTAGGTGTTGTTTATATATTCTGGATACTAAACCCTTAAGATAGATGATCTAGAAATATTTTTCTAATTTTTTGAGTTGTCTTTTCACTCTCTTAATAATGTCCTTTGAGGCACAAAATTTTTTAATTTTGAAGGAGTTCCATTTATTTATTTTTTCTTTTATCGTCCGTGCTTTGGGTATCTTATTTAAGAAAGTATTGCCAAATCTAAGGTTATGAAGATTTTCCCTATGTTTCTTCTAAGAATTTTAACTCTTCAGTTTATATCTTTGATCCATTTTGAGTTAATTTTAATATATTATGTAAGGGAAGGGTCCACTTCATTCTTTTGCATGTGGAAATCCAGTTGTTCCAGAACAGTTTGTTGGAGAGACTGTCCTTTCCCCATTGAATTGTCTTGGTACCATTGCTGAAAATCAATTGATCATATATGTAATTTTTTCTGGGCTCTCAATTCTATTCCATTGGTCTGTATGTCTGTCCTTATGCCAGTGCCACAGTGTTTTGATTACTCTAGCTTTGTAGTAAGTTTTGAAATCAGGAAGTGTGCGTCCTCCAACTTTGTTCTTCTCTTTCTGTGTTTTTATGTTCTGGGTCCCTTGAAATTCCATATGTATTTTAGGATGGGTTTCTCCATTTCTGTAAAACATCACCATTGGTTTTTTTTTTTTTTTTTTTTTTTTGGCCATGCTGTGGCTTGTGGGATCTTAATTCCCCGACCAAGGATCAAACCTGGGCCACTTCAGTGAAAGTGCCAAATCCTAACCACTGGACCGCCAGGGAATTCCCCAATTCCCCACCACTGGGATTTTGATAGGGATTGTATTGAATCTGCATATTGCTCTAGGTAGTATTGTTGTCTTAACATTATTAAGCCTCCAATCTGTGAACATGGAGTATCCTTTTATCCTTGTGTTATTTAAATTTTAACAGCTACTAGGGCCTGCACTTTGGTGTTTTTGACTGTCTGAAAAGTGATGTAAAAGGCTTTATGGCTTGGGAATATTGAACTTTGCTGTTTTAGAGGGTGCTGATGGTATGTCTTCAGGTATAACAGTGGATATGGTTTAGAAGTGAATGGTTATAAAGGCTCATATGAATTTGGGCCCATGTCTGTTCACACACAGATCATTTGGTTAGTTTCCTTCTCTCTTCACCATAGCCAATACCACCCTGTGCAACCTGATAACAACCCGGATAATGAAGAAGGAAGGGACCAGGGCTATTATAGCTCATGCAAGGGTCCTGGTTTACTGTACAGTTTTAACCAAGGCATATCTCCCCATATGGCGGAATGGAGGCTTACTTCAGGTTGATCTGCCTTTGGGGTAAAAGACCTGTGATACCTCTATTCAGGAAATGTCTGACATCATCTGAAATGTTTGACATCTGTCAAAAAAGTGACATCATGGGAATCACTATGCTGGGGCAGGGGGAGGGGTGTCAAACACCAGCTTCCTGTTGACCTTCTATTTTCTGTGTTTACATTCCTCAGGCCCCTAACTATGCCTCACCAGAGCCTGCTCCTATTTAGGATGGCTCCTCTGGGCATGCTACTCGGCATGCTGATGACCTCCTGCTTCACCTTCTGCCTCAGTCATAAGAACTCGGTAAGTGTCTTACCGCAAATAGAGGGATCTTTTTTGGGTCCAAGAAAGCCTCCATGCCACCAGAGCTGCTGTGGGAGTTTCTTATAGGAATGTGACCAGTGCTGGGTCACATAGTATGTGTACTTCTTCCCCCATCCCTTAGTCCTCTGGCCTCTGTTTAAAGCTTACGACACAGTTTCTCTTTGGCGAAAAGATGAGGATGATGATAATGATATAATAACAATGATGATAATATGATTAGCTTACTATGTACCAAGCATTGTATTATGTGCTTTATATGTATTCTTATTTAATCCCCTCAACAACCCTATGAAGTAGACAACTACAGTTATTATCCTCATTTGACAAGGAGGAGATTAAGTCTCAGAGATATTAAGTAACTTGGCCAACATTATAAAGCTAGTTTGTGGCAGAGCTGGGAAGGTCAGGATTCTCCCCAAGGGGCTGGGTGCCTGTGTGGTGAGCACCAAGTAAGACTGCTTCTTTGTCTACTCTGCTCATCCATGTGCATTCTCTGTATCCTCTTTCCCTCTGTCCTTTTCTCCATGTTCTTTACAGCCTCCTTTTCATTAACCCAGACCTCATTGCTGAGGGTTTCTGTCATTGCCAAAGGCAGGGGCAGAATGCCTGAGAAAGCCCTGAGCTTGGCCTGGCTGCAGGGTGTCCTGGCCCCATTTCCCTGGCCTGCCCCACCAACAGCCTACCCTTGATCAACTCCCAATGCCCTCTCTTTCCTCTCCCTTGAGATGCCCTGACTGTCAGCTCTCTCACAGTTTCACCCTCCCCTGGCCACCTTCTCCAACCCCAGGGGTCCCACTTAAATGTTGGGTAAAGTGCTGGAGGCTTTGGAGCCGGAGGGCCTTGAAGTGCAAATGACAATTGTGATGAATTTAATCCAGCTCAGCTGAGGTTCACCTCTGGCTCATGGCAAGCTTCTACCTTCTCTCTGAAGTCATTTGTTTTCTCTCTGCCTTTCTCCCCACTTTGTAGAGCAGGAGAGAATGTACAGTTAGGAGTCACGAATCCTTTTGAGCTTTTAATGTTCTTTGACTAAGATCTTGTTGCTGCCGTTTTTTGGCCTCCTCTTCAAGGAGAATGAGACTGGGATCCCATTGGCCCCTGAGGCTGGGACTGGCCATGGCATGAAGTTGGGGCTGTTTCTGGCATAGCCTGGCCCAGAAAAGCACCCAAGTGTCTCGAGGGCTCAGGGCTGTGTCCCCTCCAACCTGCAGCTCATGAGGATCTGGGTGCTCCCCATTATGAGCTTTAGCAGATGCACAATTAACAAAAGCATGCTGATGAATTTACTTAAGGACTGTGTGTTAGTAAGTCTCTTTTAGATAATAGTCCAACCAAATAGATGAGCTTTCAGAGCCATAATTATTCTGGCCCATTTATATTAGCTCTTTTGAGTCTAATCTCAGAAAAATGTTAATACTGACTTTCATCAGCAAAAGCTGCTTTTATCCTTATGTCTGTTCCTAAGCTGTATCCATTTGTCATAATCTTTCATCATGTGCTAAGTACAAGTAGGAGTTGAAGCATCTTTTCTCTCATACCATAAAAATTGCTGCCCCGATGGCATTTAAAATCCAAATTATGCAGCCAGCCACCTTCACAACAGTGAAAATGGGTGGTGGGGGAGGTGGGAGTGGTCATGATCCTTTGTTCAGAGCCTAGAGTCCAGGCAAATGCTCCTAGTGACCTGGAATTGTCCTCCCCAAAGGCATTTGTACAGGTTAATGGCCACCCAGCAAAGGCTGGCTGTGTGTATCAGGGTATGATCTGGAGCCAGCCTCCTTTCCTGGCTCCTGCTATGGCATCTCCCTGGATGCCACATCTTAGGAGCAGTGTGAATGCTAAAGGGATGTGGTTGTGTGGTATACTGGCCTTCAAAAGGTGGTGGATGATGAGGGAGGTAGTAGAACCCAGTGGAAGGAGCACAGAGCCTTGGTAAACTCCCTTTTGCCTCCTACTTTGGCAATTTGACCATTTCTTTTTTTTTTTTTTTTTTTACTTTGACCATTTCTGAGCTTTGTTTCCTCATGTGTAAACAGGGTTGGTACCTCCCTCTTAAATTTTAGTGTAGATTAAATGTGATTGTATATATAAAGCACCTAGCATTGGCACTGGCACAATATGGCTAATGGATGGTCAATAAATGTCAGCTGTTATTTTTTAGTAAGGGTTGGCTGCTTCCATTGTTTAATTTAGGGCTCTGTCAGCCAGGCTCCTATCCCAAATGTTGCCTTCTCAGTCTGTCTCTGTCACAGCATCTATCCACCTACCTTGAGAGATTCATTCATTCTCTTGGATCTTGAAGGCTTTGGTCTTTAAGAATCTCTTACTCAGTTACAATTATAAGGAAGTGTGACATGGTAAGCTGTTGTCAGCTAACACCTTAGCTGGGATTTCTTGCCACTTAAGAGGAAATTGGTATTTAGAGTAATGATGGCAGAGAGAAGAGAGGATTCAGCATGGAAGGGAGCTCGGAGAAGCCAACTGAGAGGTCACCAGAGCATGAGATTTACTTCAGAGCTGACCCAAGGGCTGGCTGGCCTCCCTCACCTCTTGGTCTTTGTCTCCTGTTCAGGACACTGCTGGAGCAGAGAGAGGGTCGTCCCTTTCTCTGGGACGGTGTTTCTTTAAACACAGTCATTAAAGGGAAGGAGGATGTACTGATAAATGTGCTGGGGTGATCTCATTGACCCTGCTTCCTTCCCTCAGCATCCCAGGGCACAACCGTTAGAACACATGACTAAGAACAGAAACACAGAAGTGAGTCAGAATTCATGCATGCACTTTGGAGCCAGGCAGTCCTGGACTTCAATCTCTGCTCTTCTTTTCTCAGCAGTGTGGTTTTGCACAGGCCCTGTACGTGTAAAATGGGAATAAAAGTATGTGCTTCATAGATGAAACTTGGATGAGTTGTGAGGCATGGAAGGCACTTCAGACCAGTTCTGGGAATATGGGTAAGGGCTTAATAAATGGTAGCTACTGTTATCATTACAACCTCACCTCCATGATGCTGCTTTTCCTGAAAACCTTTTCTGTACTTCCACCTTTGAAGTGATTGTCCAGCTTGTAGTATGTTTGTGTGACTGAACCTCCCTCAGTGCTTGCCAAAGTCACTCAGAGCCAGATTTGGTGAACAGGGTGAGCTGACCAGACGGGAACACCAAATTTATATCACCTCTACTAAAAACAGGTGATCTGTAAAATAATGGCAGATTGTGAGTGTGTGTGTGTGTGTCTGTGTGTAACTTAAAATATGGTTCAAAGATGATACCAAGAGGAAGCTTAAAAAACATTTTGAGCAGTGATGGGATTGTTGCAGAAAGCGTTTGGCTTTCCTAGGGCTTGAAGCATGTGTCTCAATGGTTCATATCTTGTTGTAATCCTTCTTCTTGAACCTACTCCATTAATCTCATTAAAGATCTAGAAAAAGAGGCTTTCTCAGCCCCTACTCATCAGAATGAACACTAGCCTTGCCTGGATTGGGCTTTCTGCCATATTTTCATCATCACCATTACCCTTGCCTCTTTCTGCTTCTCTTGATGTTGAGGATTTGGTTACTTGATTACAACTGTACCTGCTAGGAGTTAACTGGCTAATAGATACACTAAAGCAAGAGTTGTAATGTAAAGCTTAGAGATGTTTAGTTTGGCCCTCTTAGTGTTCTAAAAGTAAGAAAATGTCACATAAAAATCTGGATTTTTGCTTCTCATCAAGTTGAATGCCTTCGTGGCAGTGGTGGAGCAGCTGAGTAGCAGCTGTGTTTCTTAGTCAAGGCAGGAGGACTCCAGTTTTCACAGTCCCACCACTCCTGGTTGTTTTTACACCTGGCACACAGCTCTCATTTACATCCATCCCTGCCTGGCCTCTGGAGGCATTTAGTCCACATACTTCTAAGGTAAATCTTATTAACGGTCTTCTAGTCCCATAGTCTCGTGTATGGTGCTTTTGGCAGAGACTGACCAGCATGGCTGGGCCCTGGAGTACATAGGCTGCAGGTACTTAGTGGACAAAGTGGTCTTTGTTCTGGAGTGTGGGGCTAGTTCCTGGCTTCCAGCAAACTCTTTGGACTTGCCTCCAAAAGACATCCAAAAAGACATACCTGTCTGTAGGAGGAAGGCCTTCTTTTGTTCCTTTGTTGCGTGATTACAAACTAAGCCCTGGGCTAGGCAAGGGGTATACAGTGGTGAAAGAGACTGACACGGTGCCTGCCCTCAGGAAACTCAGCTGTTGAAAGTTTGATGTCCGTGCCCTTAGAATGCACGGAGCTTCCTGCCGGTCTGTCTTCTCTTTAGTCTCACACACATCTACTCTCTGTTCCTTCTTTTCTTTTCTTTTCTTTTTTTTTTTTTTTTTTTGCGGTATGAGGGCCTCTCACTGTTGTGGCCTCTCCCATTGCGGAGCACAGGCTCCGGATGCACAGGCTCAGTGGCCATGGCTCACAGGCCTAGCCGCTCCGCGGCATGTGGGATCTTCCTGGACTGGGGCACGAACCTGTGTCGCCTGCATCGGCAGGTGGACTCTTAACCACTGCGCCACCAGGGAAGCCCCCTTGTTTTCTTTTGAGCTCAGATTTGTGCTGGGGCACATTGAAAGGGATACATTGTTACCTCCCATGTAGGATTAGAATTGTTCGGGAGACCAAAATGAGATCTACTTAAAGTATCTAGCACAGGTTTGGGTTCATAGGAAGAATCCATGAAAAATACTTACTCTTGGGCTTCCCTGGTGGCGCAGTGGTTGAGAGTCTGCCTGCCAATGCAGGGGTCGCAGCTTCGTGCCCCGGTCCGGGAAGATCCCACATGCCGCAGAGCAGCTAGGCCCGTGAGCCATGGCCGCTGAGCCTGCGCGTCCGGAGCCTGTGCTCCGCAACGGGTGAGGCCACAACAGTGAGAGGCCCCCGTACTGCAACAAACAAACAAACAAACAAACAAACAAACAAAACCTTACTCTTATTATGGGAAGAATTGGGAGGTGGAGGAAAAGTGATGGCGGGGGAGGTGGAAGGGCTGAAATAATCTCCCAGTGTTCTAGTGTGGGTTCCTCTTTGCCCTCCCAAATGTAATTTCCCAGAGCTCTGGAACCCTCTGGTTCCAATTTCCTGAGGCCTTACTGCTTTTATGCAAGAATAGGTTTAAAAATGGGACAGGAAGGATTGGAGGCTGGGAAGGAGCAAGATGAATAATACTTTGTATTTATGTTACATCTCTGTCTCCTGAGCTCAAAGTGCTCTACAGCATCTCATTAATCCTCCATGCTCTCCATGGGGTGGAAGGAAACAGGTTTTAGGAAGAGGTTTCCAACCCGGGCATCTTCCTCCCTCAGCCCAGCTGGACTTGCACCTTCCCACTTGTACCCCTTCTTCCATGGATTGGAATGCCCTAAGAGGTCATTTATGCTCCATAGGTACCCTGGGTAATGAAGGTACCCACGCCCTTACTCTGCCCTGCTGGGCTGCTTAGGAATTAATTGGGCCTTAGCTGCCAACTTTTGTACATCTGTGTTGACCATTTGAGGCCTTACTTTCCTATTCATATGTATGTTTTTTCTTTTATAAATATCTTTAGTTTTTAATTGTAAGAGTAATAGGTATGAATTTTAAACATCAAACAGGATAGGAGCTTATCAAGTAAAAAGTAAAAGGCTCTTATTGTCTCGTTTTGTCAACCCCTCTCCCCAGTATGTTCCCTTAACTCCCTCAAGATAGTGTGGAACCTTCTGGAGTTTTTTTTTTTAATGCATATACAAAAGTGCCATATACACACAACACATACTGTGTTAATTTAACCATATCACCTCACTTGTACTGGTCTGACACTAACCTTGTGAAAGGTCCAAACAGGGCTAAGGAGGGCAGGAAGGGCAAGGAGGAGAAGGGTGTACTGCCCCAGGCCATTTTCTTTCTGCTTGCCTGGTACGCAACTGTGGTGGTTCATGCCCTGTTTTTTCCTTTCTCTGAAGGAGTTTGCACTGACCAACCCAGAGGAGAGCAGCACCAAAGAAACAGAGAGAAAGGAAACCACAGAAGAGGAGGAGCTGGATCCCAAGGTCCTGGAGGTGTTTCACCCGACCCATGAGTGGCAGGCACTTCGGCCAGGTACCAAGCCCAGCGCTGTCCCCAGGAAACACACTTGAAATTCAAAATGTGTATGTCCTTTCTCCCCCCAGGGCTGTTTTGAAGGAACACCCCCTCTCTGGCCTCCTGGAGGGGAGTAAGGGTGGCTGCTGCTGCAGGACTCAAGGACCTTAGTTTTCTTGCAGAACAGAAACTGTGGCATCTGAGTGCCCTGGAAGGAAGGCAGGTGGTGGGTGGCCGAGCTTTTGGAGCAAGTGATAGAAAACTTTCTTTCCTTGCACTTCTGAAGCACAGGAGAGGCAGTGACATGTGCCTCACTCTGCAAATGCTATTTTGGGCTCTGCTGCTCGGCTTAGTGCTGCTGAAATATTGTTCATGGGAGAGTCCGGAGCACTGGTGTGGGGCAGGAGTTTTCTGTTGTTAAAGGAACCTGTGCCAAGAAACAGGGGCTGTTCCTGGCCTGGTTTTTAAATGGAGCATCCTCAGAAGGAACAACTTTCTAACCCTTTTATGGCCCTGGGCCCAGGGCTTAAAATAATAATGAAAAAAGCCAGCAGTTGTGGTGTTTACCACATTCAGATACTGTGCTACGTGCTTCATGTGCATAATCTTGTTCAGTCTTCACAATAATAGGAGCTATTATTGTCTTTATATTCAGATGAAAACATTGATGCTCAGAGAGGTTAGGTGACTTGACCTATGTCATCCAGCCAACTTGTCCTATGTCATTGACCCCAGTCTGGACCCATCTTCCTCCCACTTGTCCTTCTAGAGTCCCAGCTGTCCTTGGCTGGAGCCCGACTGTGGTGACACTTGAGCCCATTCTCAGGAGTAGGCTATTTGCGTTCTGCACTGTGGCGGGTGGATGGCAAGCCCTGGCAGCTGCCAGAGTATAGTTTCATCAACTCCTTGCTGATATTCATCACCATGTCCTCACTGCCCCCATTGCTGCTGTGCTGGCAGGGGCAGCGTTTGCTGTGCCAGCCAACTATCTGGTAGCAATATCACTCCTGCTGGGCTTGCATGCGGGTAGTTGCTGCCACAGAAGAGTGATGAATCACCAAGGAAACCAAGTAGGTGCTAATGGAGTTGGGTAGAGGGAGATTTTAGGGACAGAGGTACTGGGTTTAGCAGATCCAACCTCTGGCTGCCCTCCTCTACCTTCCCTGAGAACTGAGCCCCCTGGTCTTTGGAGACTAAAACTAGAGGGGCTCTCAGGGTGTGGGAAGTGGAGGATGTACGCTGTATCCACTGATTTTATGTGATTAAAAGTGGTTGTACCACTTTTAACCAGGCAAGTACCTTGAGCCGATGGAGGTCAATGTCCTGTCATCCCTACTCCTACCGTCTCTTTTCCTGTGGCACCCTTCAAGACCCCAGTCCACATTGCAGAACAGGCCTGAAAGTTCTGACCCAGGGCCCTTGCCCAGCCTCTGGGCAGTGGGGCTCCTGTTCATGGTTAAGCAAAAGAGCCCTTTTTGTATCTTTGGGGAGGGAGGGCCAGAGCCTGTGTAACAAGGGCAGGCTGAGGGCTCTGAGCACCTCCTGGAGAATTAGAGTGGAGTACCGATTTTTATATTTAACTTGTTGCCCCATTGGCGTCATCTTCTGCCTTCTAGTTTCTCAAGAGCCCCTTATAAGTTGTTCTGCCGCAAAGTCCCTTGAAGCTGCCCCAAAGGCTGGGGTGTTGTGCTTGAGCACAGACACTCAGCAATGGGGGCAAAGCAAGTCTAGGTCCAGACATGCTTGCCCCATATCCCAAGAGTGTTTTTCATTTCACCTACACTCACCCCCAAAGCAGGACCAGTGAGGGGAGGGAAGGTGAGAGGTTTGTTATGGCCTCAGGGTTTGATGTGTGGTGATTCAGAGTCTGGTACTGTCGAGGCAGACAAGACTCTCTTAGGTCCCAGGACAGGATCGAGGTGTTCTGTGTGTATATTAAGGTTTTATATGTTATGTCTGTTGGTAGGAAATTGACATCTCAGTGGTCTATGTGGATAGCTGGCACTTGCCTTTAATCAGAGTATATTTAATTCACCACATAACGAATGCTGCCTGGGAGCTTCCATCACAGCTACTGAAAGGTTAAAAGGAATGTAGCCAGTCCCAGGGTGAGTAGATAAGTGAGGAGGTAGTATAATTTAGTGGTAAAGAGCACAGACTTTATTTTATTTTTTAAAGATTTATTTATTATTCATTTATTTATCTTATTTATTTTTGGCTGTGTCGGGTCTTAGTTGCAGCATGCAGGATCTTTGTTGAGGCATGGGGGAATCTTTTGTTGCGGCACACGGGCTCTTGGTTGTGGTGCGCGGGCTTTACTCTAGTTGTGGTGCGTGGGTTCCAGAGCGCGTGGGCTCCGTAGTTTGCAGCACGCGGGCTCTAGTTGAGGTGCGTGAGCTCAGTAGTTGTGGCGTGCAGGCTTAGTTGCCCTGTGGCGTGTGGGATCTTAGTTCCCTGACCAGGGATCGAACCCACATCCCCTGCATTGTAAGGCAGATTCTTTAGCACTGGACCAACAGGGAAGTCCCAAGCACAGACTTTAGACCGAGCCAGTCCTGGGTTCAAATCCTAGCTTTGCTACTTAGGGGATCTTGGGCAAGTCACTGAATCCTTCTGCCCTTCATTTCCCCCATTGGTGATGTCGGGGAAATGTCCTGCCCTGCCTGCTGCAGAGGCTGTTTTGAGGATTCCCAACATGTAGACATTACTCAGTACACAGCAGTTCTGATTTTTAATGGTAAATTTGCCATTTGTGCCACTCCTTAAACTTGATTGTGGAATTGGATGCCAGTGAGGGTACATGAGAATGTAGCCTTCCTGTCCTTTCTGGCTTTAGATAGGGAAGGGAACTTATGGTGACAAGGAGAGACTTCCACGGTCATGGAATGTTCTCCCTCTTTCCTTCCAGGGAGAATTTTGATACGGGAGCAGAAGGGGTTAGTACAGCATTTCCTGCCTGAGAGCTAGGTGCGTGGCATAGGAAGATGATGGAATATCTTTTGGGGACTTTTAAGAGAATGGCAAAATGGCTAGTTTATGTTGACAGTTATTGATTTCAGTTCAGTACCTTCTGTCTCTTTAGGTCTCTGAAGGGAGGACCTCATCTCTGTTGTCCTCAGGTCTCAAGGAGGGGACACTGGGCTCATTTGAAGGCAGATTTCCTGACTGCCTGCTGTGGCCTGGAATACCAGGGGACCAACCCGTAACTTCATGGACCTTCCTACCAGGCCAGATAGGAGTTGGGCCCCAGTCACTTAGCCTTGGAGTAGCTGTAGGCCACCCTCCTGAAGTCTCCCTGCCTCTGTTATTACTGTCAGCATCCTCACTACGAGTCGCTTCTTCCTGGAAGTGATTTTCCTGTCTCTCTCTTTCTCTCCTGGTTTATTTTGGGATCTGTCATACCTTACAGAGGCACAGCAAGCATTTGAGTGTGGATTCAGCATCAGCTGTTCACAAACAAGCAGAGGAAAGCTGTTTGCTGGCAGGTCCTGTGGGTTCTGGGCAGGGAACTCAGGAATTTGTCCTAGGGCTGAGGACCC
Source organism: Mesoplodon densirostris (assembly GCF_025265405.1). Taxonomy (NCBI): domain Eukaryota; kingdom Metazoa; phylum Chordata; class Mammalia; order Artiodactyla; family Ziphiidae; genus Mesoplodon; species Mesoplodon densirostris. The sequence goes on along the minus strand of NC_082663.1, from coordinate 118,754,381 downwards.
CTGTATCCCAGGCTTTGTGCCTGTGCACTTGTTATTAGAGAAAACTGGTCACAGCCAGATATTGTGGGCCTTTTGCTCCCTGGGCATTTCCTGAGATCCTACTTTGTGCCAGGCACTGTACTGGTAGCCAGAGACAGATAATAGCTCACATTTACTTAGCATCGACTGTGCCAGGCATCTTTTGAGGGCAGGTGCTATAACTACCCTCATTTTCATAGACAGAAATGAGTCTCAGAGATAAGTGACTTAGCCAAATGACCAGTAGGTGGTAGAGACAGAATTCAGATCTAGCTTGAGCTTCTAACCACTGTACCATAATGTCCTTCTGGGTAACAAATGGGACATGACCCCTGCCTTCCAGTAGCTTATGGTCTCACAGAGGATACAGAGAAAAAAAGTGTTTTGGATGTCCTGGTGGTAGTGTCCTGTGCTCAATGAGGGCACTAAGGAGGGTATGGGGAGGCCAGGCCAGGGCCTTCTCTCTATCCCTGAGATCTTGGTGGAACTTTGAGTCAAATTTTATGATGCTAAACCTCCAAACCCACCTTCAGTTCTCTTTTTGAGCTGTGTGGCCTTGGTCAGTTTGATTAGAATCTCTGAACCTTAGTTTCCTCATATGGAAATAGGGATGAAAATACCTACTTCACAGAGATGGTGTGAGACTGAAACAAGATTAACATGTGTAAAATGTTTCACTCTGGGCCTGGCACATAGGAAATACTCAATAAATGGCTATAGTTGTCATTTTAAAAATACACCTTTGCTGCTGCCTCCCTTTCCTTGGGGACCTGAAGGAAAAATGGAGGCGATGAGGCTATCTGAGCAAAGGCCTCTCTTCTTCTGCCCCTTACCCAGTGCTATATGTTGGCCTCATATGGGTTCAGGGAAGCTTAGACCTGGAGCTTCTTATTGACCTGAGGTGACTTGCAGGCTCTGAAATACTGTGTGAGAGCCTCTGGAATATTGGCATTAGCACAAAGAGCCACTTGATGGGAGCATACAGGAAGCCTGTGCAGGAACACGTTCATGTGAGGTGGTTAAAAAAAAAAAAAGTCTAAATCATCAACAACTGATGAGAGCAATCCAAGAATTATAGAGCACCAGCCATCTGGTCAGATCATTTCAGATCTGCACGAGCAATAGGAGGGAATTGAATTTTAAAAACCTCATTTATGGTAGACCAACTACTCTGTTTCAGGCATTTAAGGGAGGAGTCTGATTTCCTGCAGGCCCTGGACATCTGTCTGAAGGAACACCTGACTCTGGTCTGGGTGACTCTGCAGGATTGTCTTTGTGAGGCCTTTGGCCCCTTGCAGCTTAGAAGAGGCTGTGTGATCTTCCAATCCTCAGACACCAACTGGGTATCCAATAATTCAACTCAATTCTGACACTATCTACCTGGAATTAGTGTCAGATCCCACAGTTAAAGGGCTCAGTCCCACTGCCTCTAATTCAGATGCTAGTCACAAGTCCCAGGCCACTGGACTTGTGACTGACCAGCTATAAATTAGGGATTCCCACAGTTCCCTCCTCAGGTTTGATAATTTGCTAGAACAGCTCACAGAACTCAGGAAAACACCTTACTTATGTTTACTGGTTTTTTATAAAGGCTACAACTCAGAATAGCCAAGTGGAAGAGATGCATAGAAGGTATGAGGGGTGGGGTACAGAGCTTTCATGCCCTGTCTGGACACACTGCCCTCCTAGTACTTCTAGGTGTTCACCAATCAGAAGCTCTTGGAAGCCCCCTAGGGGCTTTTATGGAGGTTTCATTATTTAGGCGTGTGATTGATTAAGTCATTGGCCATTGGAGATTGAACTCAGTCTCCAGCCCCCCTTTCCTCCCTGGAGGTGGGGCTAAAGGTTCCAACTGTCTAATCAAGGCTTGGTCTTTCTGGTGACCTGCCCCCATCTTGATGTTACCTAATTCCACCCCCCGCCCCCCCCCCACACCCATCCCCCCATCCCCTGCAAGAGTCATTTCAGGAACCAGGGATAAAGACCAGATACTTTTTTTTTTTTTAATACCACAGGCTACAATTGAGGTGGGACTAAGGGGCAAAGCTCCCAGTGCCTTCTGCCACCTACCCAGCTCTGTGATTGGGAGGCAGGTGACCCTCCTTTCCTTCCCTAGTCAGGAGGGATCTTCCTTACAGGTTATCTCATTCCCCAAGATGGTCCACAAGAGTATGACCCGCTTGTGTCCCATCGTTCACACACAGGCACACACACACCTCGAAGCCTATGAGCGGTGGGTGAGAGTAGGAGTATTGGTTAAGGGCAGTTCATACCTAAGCTCCTCTTGCTCATGAGAGTGGGGAGGTTGGGACTTCTTGACTGCCAGCGGGAGGTAATGGCCTGAGGGAGGGTTATAGCAAGGGGCCTCTGTTGGATGATCTTTCACCCTGGCTCAGAGCAGCGCTGGAGAGGTGGAGCAGGGGCGGGATAGAGGAAACTGCGTGCCTTTTGTGTGGTATGGTAATCTGCGTCCTCTCTTGAACACAAGTTGCTATCTCCAGCAACTTTTCAGCATGAGGTGTTGAGCAGAGCTTATCTTTGGTGCTGCCTCCTTCTGCAGAGTGCCTCCCTCCCCTACTTTGAAACCTTTCAAGTCTTCTGGGGATTCCCCGAGAACTTCATTTGTTTCTCTCCTGCCTATACTTCTAGTCCATCTCCCCCATTACTGCCACCTCCCTAGCCTTTGTTAAGCGTCTCTACTCTGAGCATCTCCTTTATTCCTTATCAGTATGAGTTTGTCAGGGAACTGCTGGGGGCATAGCAGGATGCCAGGCCTCTTGAGACCTGTAGGAGCAATGTCAGAGGCTCCAAATTACCCTGTACTGGGAGAGAAAATAATGGTGGGCTGGAGTACATGAAGGCCCCACATGGCTCCATAAGGACAGTTTAGAGCTCTTCATTTCAGAGAGACACCATTTCCCATATGTGGACTTCTCCCAGGATGGCTGACCACTGCCCCATGGCAGCCAAATTCCACACCCCCCTGGGGGGAGCAGGTGGAGGCCAGGGCAGGATGGCCACTGTCAAGGTTGAGGCCACTTTGAGACTAGCTGGCTGAGCACTGTACTGGCACCAGAGCATCTCTGCCTGGGCTTTGGCCTTAAGTACCTGGATGGGGCAGGCCAGGGTCCAGTTTGCAGTCTGTGGACTTGGATGGTTGGACATCTGCTTTCTAACAAGCGTTTATATGCTTAATGCTCACCCTAGGCCCTTATTCTCCCCTTCCTCTCCTTCCTCCATCTACCGGTTCTCTCTGAGGTTTAATAAAGAGTACTTAGAGTTGCGCAGCCTCAGCTTTCAAAGATCGGGACCCGCAAACTGACTTAAATAAAAAAACTTAGACTGGATTAGGGATAATGGAAAACTAGCTGCCAAAACCAGTTCCGGCCCTCATACCCAGGGCTTGGCTTTAATTCAGAGAATCTGTGGAGCCTCGACTTCCCTTCTTTCTCTAATATTGCCCTCGCCCTACTGGCTAAGACTGTCTAGGCCATCTCCAACGTTGGGATTAACCAGGGCTGGGAATAGCTCTCAAGGACTGACCTGGAGCTGGAATGAGAGGCCCTTTTCCAGAGCTTGTTCCATTCCTAGGTTTGTCACAGTACTAGAGGTAGAACTTGATTGGTAACTTAAGAGGAGATAATATTTGACTAGGTAGAGAAGAGGACAGGTAGGAAGCAATGAAGGGGAGGATGACATGAACTCTCACTCTAAAAGTGAGAGTATATCTACCTGGTAGGAGAGGCAGAGATATGTAGCAGAATAATGGGATGGTGGTGGTGCACAGCATCCCCTCTGTCAGGATAGGGGGTGGTAGGAGGAAAGAGAATTGAAAAGCAGTAGATCTAACTATGTGAAAATAAGTGTGTAGTTTAATCCATTCAGGGCTGTGCCGTGAATGGGAGATGAGGAAATGAAGAAGGATGATATAAACTCCTGAGTCTGAGGAGTTTGAAAATAAGTGGAAGAAGAGAATGAAAATGGTAACTTCACAGATAGCCACACCAAAAAATTCATTTCTTGTTACATTTGTTGAACTCCTATAATGTTCGAGATATAGTGCTTGATGTCGGAGATACCATGGTGGGCATTGACAGAGGGGCTTGCCTGCCTGGGCTTATGGTGTAGGAAGACCCCAGGCAGGAATATAATGCTGCGAGAAGACAGAGGTCTGGCCCTGAAGGAACATCTTCCCAGAGGCAGCTCTTCATTTCAGAGGGACACTGAAGCATTGAAGCTGAGTGGAGAGAGTTTTTGTGTACGTTGGAAGGCAGAGGGGGAAGGAGGCACCGTTGACAGATTTGAAATCCCAGAGAGAAGATCATTGATGAGGCAAAGTTGTTTAGGTGGCAGATGGAAAGTCTTGGCCTCATGAATGTGATGAGCCTTGGAAATTTGAAGCACAGCCTAGACAAAAACAAGGAAGAGTACTAGAGATGTAGAGAGAAATTGAGGAAGCTTCCATTAGATGTCTTCGATTTTCTGAGTCAAGCCAGGGGTGGGGCTTTTACCTTGGATGATGAAAGAGAAGGCCTTGATTGGGTGCTTAAGGAATGACGAGGTTAAGGAATAACCACTGTGAGGAAGTTGCTCAGACAGTCAAGAGGTCAGAACTAAGCATTGCCCAGCGTCAGGGGCCAGTTGACGACTGACAGCCTGACTTTGTTCTGGGCCAGGACCAGTGGGCTTGGTGACTTTCTAGAGCAGTGTGAGCCCTGGACAGTGGATAGCTGAAGTGTGAGGAAAGATGGGTAGATCATTAAGGAGACTGTTGGATTGTCTTTGGGATTGATGAGGGAGACCTTTGGCCTATGGGGCAAGCGGGAGAGCTTTAGTGGAAGCTCCTCTGAACCTACTCTAACCTCCCCTCTTCTGAAACAGGGATTATCAAGACTCTTTGAGGCTCTTGGCAGTGCTCAAAGTCAGAGTTAGGGTGGTATCCCACTAGCCACTGATCTTCTAGGCAGGCCTGAAAAGAACCTGAATGAAGCAGAACTTGTGTGCAGTGGGCTCTGTAAGCCTTTTGTTCCTTGTGCTCTGATCAGGCTGATTTTATTTCTGTTCATGTTGGGGTTTTGCTTTGTTACTTTTCATAGACTAGTAGGTTGTTGGTCTTGCCTTATTTCCCATAATATGTTGATTTAAGACAAACAAATTGATTTATATTTTAATTTATTTAGTTCTCAGAATAGTCTGTTTATGGTTTGTATAATGCAGTTGTTTGAAAGGAGAGAATCATTTCTTTAGATTAAAAAGTTTTCAGATTTGATTACCTGTGGCCAAAATTAGTTTATCTGAGCAGAGGTGAGGTTTTGTTTTTTTTTTTAACATCTTTATTGGAGTATAATTGCTTTACAATGGTGTGTTAGTTTCTGCTTTATAACAGAGTGAATCAGCTATACATATACATATATCCCCATATCTCTTCCCTCTTGTGTTCCCTCCCTCCCATCCTCCCACCCCTCTAGGTGGTCACAAAGCACTGAGCTGATCTCCCTGTGCTATGCGGCTGTGTCCCACTAGCTATCTATTTTACGTTTAGTAGTGTATATATGTCCATGCCACCCTCTCACTTTGTCCCAGCTTACCCTTCCCCCTCCTTGTGTCCTCAAGTTCATTCTCTAGTACGTCTGTGTCTTTATTCCCGTTCTGCCCCAAGGTACTTCATGACCTTTTTTTCTTTTTTCTTTTTTTGATTCCATACATATATGTTAGCATACGGTATTTGTTTTTCTCTTTCTGACTTACTTCACTCTATATGACAGGCTCTAGGTCCATCCACCTCACTACAAATAACTCAATTTCGTTTCATTTTATGGCTGAGTAACATTCCATTGTATGTATGTGCCACATCTTCTTTATCCATTCATCTGTCGATGGACACGTAGGTTGCTTCCATGTCCTGGCGATTGTAAATAGAGCTGCAGTGAACATTGTGGGACATGACTCTTTTTGAATTATCGTTTTCTCAGGGTATATGCCCAGTAGTGGGATTGCTGGGTCATATGGTAGTTCTATTTTTACTTTTTTAAGGAACCTCCATACTGTTCTCCATAGTGGCTGTATCAATTTACATTCCCACCAACAGTGCAAGAGGGTTCCCTTTTCCCCACAACCTCTCCAGCATTTATTGTTTGTAGATTTTTTGATGATGGCCATTCTGACTGGTGTGAGATGATATCTCATTGTAGTTTTGATTTGCATTTCTCTAATAATTAATGACGTTGAGCATTCTTTCATGTGGTTGTTGGCAATCTGTATATATCTTCTTTGGAGAAATGTCTATTTAGATTTTCTGCCCATTTTGGGATTGGGTTGTTTGTTTTTTTGTTATTGAGCTTCATGAGCTGCTTGTAAATTTTGGAGATTAATCTTTTGTCAGTTGCTTCATTTGCAAATATTTTCTCCCATTCTGAGTGTTGTCTTTTCATCTTGTTTATGGTTTCCTTTGCTGTGCAAAAGCTGTTAAGTTTCACTAGGTCCCATTTATTTATTTATTTTTGCTTTTATTTCCATTTCTCTAGGAGGTGGGTCAAAAAGGATCTTGCTGTGATTTATGTCATAGAGTGTTCTGCCTATGTTTTCCTCTAAGAGTTTGATAGTGTCTGGCCTTACATTTAGGTCTTTAATCTATTTTGAGTTTATTTTTGTGTATGGTGTTAGGGAGTGTTCTAATTTCATTCTTTTACATGTAGCTGTCCAGTTTTCCCAGCACCATTTATTGAAGAAGCTATATTTTGTCCACTGTATATTCTTGCCTCCTTTATCAAAGATAAGGTGACCATATGTGCATGGGTTTATCTCTGGGCTTTCTATCCTGTTCCATTGATCTATCTTTCTGTTTTTGTGCCAGTACCATCCTGTCTTGATTACTGTAGCTTTGTAGTATAGTCTGAAGTCAGGGAGCCTGATTCCTCCAGCTCCATTTTTCTTTCTCAAGATTGCTTTGGCTATTCGGGGTCTTCTTTGTTTCCATACAAATTGTGAAATGTTTTGTTCTAGTTCTGTGAAAAATGCCAGTGGTAGTTTGATAGGGATTGCATTGAATCTGTAGATTGCTTTGGGTAGTAGAGTCATTTTCACAATGTTGATTCTTCCAATCCAAGAACATGGTATATGTCTCCATCTATTTGTATCATCTTTAATTTCTTTCGTCAGTGTCTTATAGTTTTCTGCATACAGGTCTTTTGTCTTCTTAGGTAGGTTCATTCCTAGATATTTTATTCTTTTGTTGCAATGGTAAATGGGAGTGTTCCTTAATTTCACTTTCAGATTTTTCATCATTAGTGTGTAGGAATGCAAGAGATTTCTGTGCATTAATTTTGTATCCTGCTACTTTACCAAATTCATTGATTAGCTCTAGTAGTTTTCTGGTGGCATCTTTAGGAGTCTCTATGTATAGTATCATGTCATCTGCAAACAGTGACAACTTTACTACTTCTTTTCTGATTTGGATTCCTTTTATTTTTCTTTCTTCTCTGATTGTTGTGGCTAAAACTTCCAAAACAATGTAGAATAATAGTGGTGGGAGTTGGCAACCTTATTTTGTTCCTGATCTCAGAGGAAATGGTTTAGTTTTTCACCATTGAGAACAATGTTGGCTGTGGGTTTGTCATATATAACCTTTATTATGTTGAGGTAAGTTCCCTCTGTGCCTACTTTCTGGAGGACTTTTATCATAAATGGGTGTTGATTTTGTCAAAAGCTTTTTCTGCATCTATTGAGATGATCATATGGTTTTTATTTTTCAATTTGTTAATATGGTGTATCACATTGATTGACTTGCGTATATTGAAGAATCCTTGCATTCCTGGGATAAACCCCACTTGATCATGGTGTATGATCCTTTTAATGTGCTGTTGGATTCTGTTTGCTAGTATTTTGTTGAGGATTTTTGCATCTATGTTCATCAGTGATACTGCCCTGTACTTTTCTTTCTTTGTGACATCTTTGTCTGGTTTTGGTATCAGGGTGATGGTGGCCTTGTTGAATGAGTTTGGGAGTGTTCCTCCCTCTGCTATATTTTGGAAGAGTTGAGAAGGATAGGTGTTAGCTGTTCTCTAAATATTTGATAGAATTCACCTGTAAAGCCATCTGGTCCTGGGCTTTTGTTTGTTGGAAGATTTTTAATCACAGTTTCAATTTCAGTGCTTGTGATTGGTCTGTTTATATTTTCTATTTCTTCCCCGTTCAGTCTGGGAAGGTTGTACCTTTCCAAGAATTTGTCCATTTCTTCCAGGTTGTCCATTTTATTGGCATATAGTTGCTTGTAGTAATCTCTCATCCTTGGTATTTCTGCAGTGTCAGTTGTTACTTCTTTTTCATTTCTAATTCTGTTGATTTGAGTCTTCTTCCTTTTTTTCTTGATGAATCTAGCTAATGGTTTATCTATTTTGTTTATCTTCTCAAAGAACCAGCTTTTAGTTTTATTGATCTTTGCTATCGTTTCCTTCATTTCTTTTTCATTTATTTCTGATCTGATCTTTATGATTTTTTTCTTTCTGCTAACTTTGGGGTTTTTTGGTTCTTCTTTCTCTAATTGCTATAGGTGTAAGGTTAGGTTGTTTATTTGAGATGTTTCTTGTTTCTTGAGGTAGGATTGTATTGCTATAAACTTCCCTCTTAGAACTGCTTTTGCTGTATCCCATAGGTTTTGGGTCGTCATGTTTTCATTGTCATTTGTTTCTAGGTATTTTTTGATTTCCTCTTTGATTTCTTCAGTGATCTCTTGGTTATTAAGTAGTGTATTGTTTAGGCTCCATGTGTTTGTATTTTTTACAGATTTTTTCCTGTAATTGATATCTAGTCTCATAGCGTTGTGGTCAGAAAAGATACTTGATACGAGTTCAATTTTCTAAAATTTACCAAGGCTTGATTTGTGACCCAAGATATGATCTATCCTGGAGAATGTTCTGTGAGCCCTTGAGAAGAAAGTGTGTTCTGTTTTTTTGGATGGAATGTCCTATAAACATCAGTTAAGTCCATCTTGTTTAATGTATCATTTAAAGCTTGTGTTTCCTTATTTATTTTCATTTTGGATGATCTGTCCACTGGTGAAAGTGGGGTGTTAAAATCCCCTACTGTGATTGTGTTACTGTCGATTTCCCCTTTTATGGTTTTTAGCATTTGCCTTATGTACTGAGGTGCTCCTATGTCGGGTGCATAAATATTTAGAATTGTTATATCTTCTTCTTGGATTGATCCCTTGATCATTATGTAGTGTCCTTCTTTGTCTCTTCTAATAGTCTTTGTTTTAAATTCTATTTTTTTCTGATATGAGAATTGCTACTTCAGCTTTCTTTTGATTTCCATTTGAATGGAATATCTTTTTCCATCCCCTCACTTCCAGTCTGTATGTGCCCCTAGGTCTGAAATGGGTCCCTTGTAGACAGCATATATACAGGTCTTGTTTTTGTATCCATTCAGCCAGTCTGTGTCTTTTGGTTGGAGTATTTAATCCATTTACATTTAAGGTAATTATCGATATGTATGTTCCTATTACCATTTTCTTACTTGTGTTGGGTTTGTTATTGTAGGTCTTTCCTTTCTCTTGTGTTTCCTGCCTAGAGAAGTTCCTTTAGCATTTGTTGTAGAGCTGGTTTGGTGGTGCTGAATTCTCTTAGCTTTTGCTTATCTGTAAAGGTTTTCATTTCTCTGTTGAATCTGAATGAGATCCTTGCTGGGTAGAGTAATCTTGGTTGTAGGTTTTTCCCTTTCATCACTTTAAATATGTCCTGCCACTCCCTTCTGGCTTGCAGAGTTTCTGCTGAAAGATCAGCTGTTAACCGTATGGGGATTCCCTTGTATGTTATTTGTTGTTTTTCCCTTGCTGCTTTTAATATTTTTTCTTTGTATTTAATTTTTTTTTTTTTTTTTTTTTTTTTTTGCGGTATGCGGGCCTCTCACTGTTGTGGCCTCCCCCGTTGCGGAGCACAGGCTCCGGACGCGCAGGCTCCGGACGCGCAGGCTCAGCGGCCATGGCTCACGGGCCCAGCCGCTCCGCGGCATATGGGATCCTCCCAGACCGGGGCATGAACCCGTATCCCCTGCATCGGCAGGCGGACTCTCAACCACTTGCGCCACCAGGGAGGCCCTGTATTTAATTTTTATAGTTTGATTAGTATGTGTCTTGGCGTGTTTCTCCTTGCCTTTATCCTGTATGGGACTCTCTGCGCTTCCTGGACTTCATTAACTCTTTCCTTTCCCATATTAGGGAAGTTCTGAACTATAATCTCTTCAAATATTTTCTCAGTCCCTTTCTTTTTCTCTTCTTCTTCTGGCACCCCTATAATTCGAATGTTGGTGCATTTAATGTTGTCCCAGAGGTCTCTGAGACTGTCCTCAATTCTTTTCATTCTTTTTTCTTTATTCTGCTCTGCAGCAGTTCTTTCCACTATTTTATCTTCCAGGTCACTTATCCGTTCCTCTGCCTCAGTTATTCTGCTATTGATTCCTTCCAGAGAATTTTTAATTTCCTTTATTGTGTTTTCATCACTAAGTCCTTGTTAAACGTTTCTTGTTTTTTTTCTCCATTCTATTTCCAAGATCTTGGATCATCTTTACTATCATTATTCTGAATTCTTTTTCAGGTAGACTGCCTATTTCCTCTTCATTTGTTTGGTCTGGTGGGTTTTTACCTTGCTCCTTCATCTGCTGTGTGTTTCTCTGTCTTCTCCTTTTGCTTAACTTACTGTGTTTGGGGTTCCCTTTTCACAGGCTGCTGGTTCGGAGTTCCCGTTGTTTTTGGTGTCTGCCCCCAGTGGCTAAGATTGGTTCAGTGGCTTGTGTAGGCTTCCTGGTGGAGGGGACTAGGGCCTGTTTTCTGGTGGATGAGACTGAATCTTGTCTTTCTGGTGGGCAGGTCCACATCTGGTGGTGTGTTTTGGGGTGTCTGTGACCTTGATTTTAGGCAGCCTCTCTGCTAACAGGTGCAGTTGTACCTGTCTTGCTAGTTGTTTGGCATAGGGTGTCCAGCACTGTAGCTTGCTGGTTGTTGAGTGGAGCTGGGTCTTGGCATTGAGATGGATATCTCCGGGAGATTTTCACCATTTGATGTTATGTGGAGCTGGGAGCTCTCTGGTGGACCAGTGTCCTGAACTCGGCTCTCCCATCTCAGAGGCACAGGCCTGATGGCTGGCTGGAGCACCAAGACCCTGTCATCCACACGGCTCAGAATAAAAGAGAGAAAGAAAGGGAAGGAGGGAAGGAGAAAGGAAGGAATAAAGATAAAGTTATTAAAATTTAAAAAAATTATTAAAAATAAAAAATAATTTAAAAAGTAATTAAAGAAAGAAATAAGAAGAGAGCAAACCAAAAACTAATCCACCAATGATAACAGGCATTAAAAACTATACTAAAAAAAAAAAAAAAAAGGATAGACAGAATCCTAGGACAAATGGTAGAAGCACAGCTATGCAGACAAAAGCACACAGAAGCATACACATACACACTCACAAAAAGAGAAAAAGAGAAAAAAATATATATATTGTTGCTCCCAAAGTCCACCGCCTCAATTTGGGATGATTCGTTGTCTAATCAGGCATTCCACAGATGCAGGGTACATCAAGTTGATTGTGGAGATTTAATCCGCTGCTCCTGAGGCTGCTGGGAGAGATTTCCCTTTCTCTTCTTTATTCACACACCTTCTGGGGTTCAGCTTTGGGTTTGACCCTGCCTCTGTGTGTAGGTCGACTGAGGGCGTCTGTTCCCTGCTCATACAGTACGGGGTTAAAAGAGCAGCTGATTAGGGGGCTCTGGCTCACTCAGGCCGGGGGGAGGGCAGGGTAAGGAGTGTGGGGCGAGCCTGTGGCGGCAGAGGCCAGCATGACGTTGCACCAGCCTGAGGCGCGCCGTGTGTTCTCCTGGGGAAGTTGTCCCTGTATCACGGGACCCTGGCAGTGGCGGGCTGCACGGGCTCCCGGGAGGGGAGGTATGGATAGTGACCTGTGCTTGCACACAGGCTTCTTGGTGGCTGTAGCAGCAGCCTTAGCGTCTCATGCCCTTCTCTGGGGTCCGCTCCGATAGCCGCGGCTCGCGCCCATCTCTGGAGCTCGTTTACGCAGCGCTCTTAATCCCCTCTCCTCACGCAACGCGAAACAAAGAGGCAAGAAAAAGTCTCTTGTCTCTTTGGCAGCTCCAGACCTTTTCCCTGACTCCCTCCCGGCTAGCCGTGGTGCACTAGCCCCCTTCATTCTGTGTTCGCGCAGCCAACCCCAGTCCTCTCCCTGGGATCCGACCTCCGAAGCCCGAGCCTCAGCTTCCAGCCCCCGCCCACCCGGGCGGGTGACCACACAAGCCTCTCAGGCTGGTGAGTGACGGTCGGCACCGATCCTCTGTGCGGGAATCTCTCCGCTTTGCCCTGCGCACCCCTGTTGCTGCGCTCTCCTCCGTGGCTCCGAAACTCCCCCCTCTGCCACCCGCAGTCTCCGCCTGCGAAGGGGCTTCTAGTGTGTGGAAACCTTTCCTCCTTCATGGCTCCCTCCCACTGGTGCAGGTCCCGTCCCTATTCTTTGTCTCTGTTTTTTCTTTTGCCCTACCCATGTACGTGGGGAGCTTCTTGCCTTTTGGGAGGTCTCACGTCTTCTGCCAGCGTTCAGTAGGTGTTCTGTAGGGGTTGTTCCACATGTAGATGTATTTCTGATGTATTTGTGGGGGGGAAGGTGATCTCCACGTCTTATTCTTCTGCCATCTTGAAGCTTCTCTCCGAGGTGAGTTTTTATGGAGTAGTAATGTGGTGCTTTTGTCAAGTTTTTTTTTTTTTTGCCTAGCCGAAAGGAAACTACCCCCACCCCAAGCAGCCCTCTACATGTTGCATAAACATCATTTGTTAATCTCCATTCTGTAATCCTGGTTTTGCCAAGTCAGGATTTTGGACAGAGGGTGAGGAGGTTTTGTAGTACCTCATGGCCAAGAATGACTGAGGTGGAATAGGACCCAGGAACTCTAGTCTAGCTGTTGGGGAAGGGAAGAAAACTAACATTTTGGGGGAACCCCCCCTTGTCCTTAGTGCTTTATGTACATTTTTAAAGGGAGGCTTGAAGGTGCCCTGTAAAGAAGTGTTTATCTCTTCTCTTGGTCTCTTTTGGAGCTTGTATTTGACCAGTGAGGGGGCCTCAGTTACCATTGCTCTTCCCAGGATTTTCTTCTTTCTTCTGAAGATAGAAAGTGTAGGATCATTGCTTAAAAGTAGTGCTATTTCAGGTTTCTGTGGGAACAAAATAATGTGAATTTTGGAGGCTGTTGACATTGAGAGGGGAAATTATTTAAGAGGATGGAGAATTATTCAAGCTGCCCCATCTTTGTTTCCTAGGTTAGATCTTAGGGGTAGATCCAGATGTTCCTTAAACACAGTGGATTAAGTAGCCCTGTGTGCAGTGTGATTGGAGGGCTATTAGCTGGCTTTAGATTCCCACTGGGTTAGATTGCAGATGGAGAGGCTGGAGGAATTATTCCCTAAAGACCATTAGCTTTTCAACCTCCAGTATTTGATCAAAATAGCTAGCTGAGGATACCTTGGAGTTAGATACAAAATGGTAGATTTCAAAAGAGGGTGGCTCTTTCTTGCCCAAAGCTGGCAGCCAAATGAAATGTTTGATTTACAGGAGCCTATCTAAATGATGGGGTTGGGAGGTGCCCTTTGAGGGAGTGAAGGAAAGTGGGGAGAAGTTAAGAGAAGGACAAATCAAAGGAAGCCTGAGTTTTTTCACCTATTTGCTGATGTCATTTAACCCTACTTATGCATGTCAGTGAAAGTCTTGGTTCTATAGTGACTGAATTTGAACAAAATACTTTTTCTCTGTTTTTTTTCCTCCCTTTTCATGCTCTCAGCCCTTCTCTCTTCCTCACTCACTGCCTGCCCTCTTTGCATTCTTTTCTCCCTTGCTGTAATGGCCTCTACCTGCTGCTGAGTGTCAGGTGGCAGGGGTGGATAGATGTGGAGTGTGTAGTTAGGGAGGTATTTTCTTAATTCTACCAGCATCAAGAAATGACTTCATAAAGCAATTATACTCCAATAAAGATGTTAAAAAAAAAAAAGAAATGACTTCCAAGCCAGTCCTTTCAGCCATGTATTTCACTGATTAATCAGAACAAGAGAAATGACTTCCATGCCAGTCCTTTCAGCCATGTATTTCACTGATTAATCAGAACAAGAGGAAAAACACTTTAGTGTTGTCAGAGAGGGGATTTGGGAAAAATCAAGTCTGTGGAACTGAGTGATCTAAAGTCATAGTCATTAACAGCAAGTCTTGGAGTGTAGGCAGAGTTCTTCCCAGCCTGGCTTCCACAGCCGTGTCCCTTGACACTCTGCCCTGTGCTACATGAATGGGTTGTGCCTCAACTTTCCCAAAGAGCCTAATGCTAAAGAGAAGGTGTCAGCTTGTGTTGCCCATCACTGGGCATCTCTGGGCATGACATGGAAAAGAAGCAATCCCAGAAGATTCCTTTTTTATCCTTTGACCGTAACGTCTTCATGTACTTGCAGAAGCCTTTGGAAGAGAGTGCTCTTGAGTTGAGCACACCTACATGCTTGTATGTTTCCCCTTTTCCTGGTACTGGTTGAGGGTGAGGTCTCAGGAGAACACTGCCCTCTTCTTTGTCCTCAGGCCAGGAAGGTGCCTCTTGTCAAGAGAAAGAAATTTCTGGTTGTATGGGCATAACTTAGAAATTAAAGTGGATAGTTTGTCTCCCTTGGACAAAAGACAAAAGCCTAGAATGCCCTCTCTTCAAAGAGACATGTCCTTTGGGTAAGGAGTTGCCAGAGGGCAGAGTCTAGCCTGTATTTTGGCATGTGGTTGTTGTCGCAGTGCCTTGAATATAGCAGACAGTAGAGTGTTGCAGAGTCACTCTACCCGGGTTCAGCTCTGCCTTTTCCAGCTAGATAGCCTTGGGCAAGTTATTTAATTCCACTAAGGTTTAATGAAACACCCTGTAATGAAATATCATTTGTAAAATAGGGATAGTAATAATACCTACTTCAGAGGATTATTTTAAGTGGGGTAAATAAGGTAAGCATAAAGTGTTTACTATAGTGCCAGGTATATAGGAATAGCTTAATAAATATTAGCTACTGTTGTTTCTGTTGTAGTAAAAATGAGTGGACACCAGACAAACCCAGACTGAGGTATGATCTAAAAATTAACTGACCAGTATTTAAGTATGTCCAGATCGAGAAAGACAGAGACCAAGGAACTGTCACAGATTGGAGGAGACTAAGGAGACATGACAACTAAATGCGGTGTCATATCCTAGATGAGATTCTGGAACAGAAAAAAGGATATTAGAGGAAAAAACAGGTGAAATGCAAATATTCTGTAGTTTAGTTAACTACTATTGTGCCAATGTTGATTTCTTAGTTTTGATAATCGTTCTGTGGTTATGTAAGATGTTAATATTAGGGGAAACTGAGTGAAGGGTATGGGGACTTTGTACTGTTTTTGCAACTTTTCTCCAAGTCTAAAATTATTTCGAATTAAAAAGTTAAAATAACTGGAGTCCAAGTGACCTCTTAGGTAAAAAGAGAAACTGACCAGGGTGGAGCCATGCATAGCAGGTCATACCTGACTCAGTCTCACCTCCTGTGTCACAGGAAGGGCTCTTACTAAGGGGCCCCAATGCTTGGCCTTTAGCTCCTGAACACCTGCTGCATCCTGAGCAGAGGTTAGGTGGATAATTCGTTGGGTGACAGACAACTCAGACACATGCCCCAGTTCTGATTCTGCAGTGGTGCCATAGCGACTAGGGTGGAGGCCACTCATTTGTCATTAGGCTGAGTGATCAGGGCATTTGTCTCTGTTCCTTGGAATATAAATGAAATACTGCCTATTTTATCCTATTATCTAAGCACCAATCACTATGGCAATATGTTCGCAGATCTCAATGCCTACCCCTACGCTCACGCTCACTGTTTGATCATCCAGAAGAAAGAAAAATAAGTTCAAACCAAGATTTGCAATAATTTATTATTTTCTTTCCTGTTTTAAGTGCCTTTCTCTCACATAAAGCAGGTACTTTGCTTGCTCATCTTGGGTGCAGAAGGTACATGTGCTTTTCTTATGACTAATGTGGCCATCTCTGTCATGCTAATAACAGGCTTTGTAGAAGAAAGCCATTATTATCATTGGGAGAATATGAGTCTTGGAGTTTTTATTTTTGCATTGAAGTCAGCTGTGGGGGGCGGGGTCTGGAAAGTATAAAGTCTTCCATTCTAGCCCACAGCTCCCTCGCCAGTATTTACCTTCCAAAAGCCCATATATTTTCTAAGTAAAAAAAAAAAATCAATGCTAAAAAATGTTCTTTGTATTTTAACTCAGTGGCTAAGGTGTACTGCTTTTTGCTGTTGATTTACAAATTTTATTGTCACACCCTGGGGACGCATGTGGCTTACTCAATAGTGTGACAAATGGCTGGTCTCTGAATTATGTATAGTATTACAGGAGAGTTCATAAACCATATTTCTCTGTAGGATATTTTAGGCATAAGACTAGTATGTGACACATGTGACTAAAAACAAAGATGGGAGGTGGTGGTGGGAGGGAGAAGTGTCCCGTTCAAGATTGAACAGTACACTACCCCTGAAGGCTTGTGAATGCAGAGGGTTGAAGTGCACAGACCTTGGGTGTGGATTGGGAGGATTGGAAGCACCTGGGATAGAGGAGCGAGACAAGGCTACAAATCAAACCTTTGCTGCACCTTTGCTCGGGCTAGAGCCCCAGTGGAAAGATGACCAGCTTCCTTTCTCCTGGGGCTTCTCTTCAGTCAGATAACAAGTGGCCTGAGGCCAGAGAGTCTTGTACCCTGAGTGGGCCTTCCACGCTCCTGCTCCTCCTCCCCCTTGCAGCCACTTGTGCTGATGGATGTGTGCAAACCCTTTACAAATGGTTTGGCACTGCTTGGCTTGCAGAGGTCATCTGTCTCTTTTGAATGAGCAACTTTATATTTGTGGCTTCTTTTCCCTGCACAGAGAGATATTGCCTTGTGTCAGCTTCTGCCTTCTGATGGAAATGTTTACCAACCCTAGGGAAAGGCACCATTCTTTGGGGGTAATGTCTGCCGGTGCTCCCCATGCCTCATGGGAGCATAAGCCTGTGCTTAAGGGTGGACGGGAGGAGGCGGCCATTGAAGCGTGCACAATTGCCACTGAGGCAACCATCTGCCAGTGTCACGGCTCGAAGCCTGCCTTTGAATGTCTGCACTCCCAGGCCTACATGCATTATGCACAGCCTATTCCCTAAATGAGCTTTCTAAGTGTATATAATTCCTTCCTACCCTGTTCTTGTATAGTCTGCCTCAGGGCACCATTCAGAATCTCCCCTAATTATACTGGAGCTCAGCTTCTAGTGTCTAGCATTTAGAATTTCTGGTAATAGCTGATTTTTTTTTTTTTGATTTCTAGAACTGCAGTGAGGGATTGATTTACAGTTAAAGGAAGATTTGCTTCTTAAAGGGAAATTATCAACACTGTGATGATACAGTTTCATGGCGGTGGTATTTTGACTCTATCCAAAGCCACAGTCTAGCTCGCCTGGCTTCTTCCAGAATGGACTCTGTAATTTGAGGAGGCTGCTCCAGCATTAGAATGAAATTGGTGCTTCCAGTTGTAGACCACTGTCTTCCCTTCCTGAGATGGAGGAATTTTTGCACATGCTGCTTAGAAAAAAGGGATTCATAACATGACTCATTCCTTGCCCACAGATCTAGGATTCCTGCCATCCAGTAAATTTTGGCAGGCAGGCAGTGTATGTGGAGAGTAATTCTTGTCTCCCTATGCCTGCACTGCTCCCCTCATTGCGTATGCCTCCTGGGTGGAGTCTGGGGTGTCTAGCTTTTCATCTCTTGCTTTTCCTCCCAAGCAACCCCTGTGTCTCCTGTAGGGCTGTCTTTTAGTATCTATGAGGTAGAGGGCACAGTTTTTCGTATACCCAGAACTTTATGGAGAGACCTATGAGAAGAGTTCAGGTCCTGAGGTGTTTGAGTACTTACTATGTGCCTACCATTGTGTTAAGTACAGTGGGAGCATAGCAGAGTATCTTGGCTTTAAGCACCACAGGGAATCCATTTGATCAAGAATGTTGGTGGTCCCACCCCTCCACTCAAAAGTCTTGATGTATAGGTGTCTTTGTGTCTGTCATTACAGTGTTGACCTCTTAAAGTCATTAAGGCGTCTAGGCTAGTGCTGGTAGGGCCATGAAGCTGTTAAGAATGAGTTACTGGTCCAGCAATTCCACTCTTGTGTATATATTAAAATATATATGCAAAAACCCTAATTGGAAAAGATACATGCACCCCAGTGTTCATAGCAGCATTATTTACAGTTGCCAGGATATGAAAGCAACCTGAGTGTCAATCAACAGATGAATGGATAAAAAAGATGTGATATGTGTGTGTGTGTATATATATATAGGAATACTACTAAGCCATAAAAAAGAATGAAATTTTGCCCTTTGCAGCAACAAGGATGGACTTGGATGGCATAATGCTAAGTGAAATAAGTCAGGAAAAGACATATACTGTATGATATCATTTATATGTGGAATCTAAAAAATAAAATGAACTGGTGAACATAACAAAAAGAAGCAGAGTCACAGATACAGAGAACAAACTAGTAGTTACCAGTGGGGATAGGGAAGGGGGAGGGGCAATGTAGGGGTAGGAGATTAGGAGGTACAATCTATTAGGTATAAAATAAGCTACAATGATATATTGTACAACACAAGGAATATAGACAATATTTTGTTATAACCATAAATGGAATATACCTTTATAAATGTGAATCACTATATTGTATACCTGTAATTTATAGAATATTATACATCAGCTATACTTCAACTGAAAAAAAGGAAAGAGTTGTTGGTGACTTTGGGCTCTCCTTTGCCTTATGTTGGGGGAGGGGAGAGGAAGAAGGAGCATTGTGTTCTAGAAAATCGTTTGCTATGAAGACTTGGTTAAACTTTTTTTCTTCTCACCCACCCCTAGATAAGTCAGAAGAACCTCAGATAACAGAATGGAGGGCAGAATGGAACTTTGGGGGACCAGAGACAATGAGAAATCTCTTAAGGTCAGAGAGAGAGCTGCTGGCCCAACAACCTGTTAGAGCAAGAGAAAGGAGTGCCTTCCTCTACCTGACCATTCAGGGAGACCCACTGTGGGCCCAGTCTACAAGGGATTGGGGAGCCCCTCAGAGACTGCTCCCTAGGGATATTGTTGCTACCTCTGAGGCTCCTGCTTCCCTCTTCACGTAGCCACAGGAAAGTGCATGGTCCTGAGCTGCTTGGCTCTTGCAGCAAGGAGACTGACCACTTGGGAGAGAGACTTAGGACAAGCCTGGACCAGACCAGATGCAACTTCTTTTTAGCCTAGCCAATGGGAAGCTCTTGTCTTAGGAACAACTTCCCTATCTCCTAAGTCTGTGTAGACATGTCTGGAGCTAAGCCTTTCCCTTCCAGTCTGACCTTTTGGGGCTTGCCTCCCTATTTCTGGCTTCAGCAGACTGATCTGCTGGCAAGTTTTGGAGCCATCCCAGCATATGGGGCTTAGCAATGACAAAATCTGTTGTAGGGCTGCCTTTATTGGATGTCCTTTGAAATTAACTTTCATGTAGTCTGTAAGTGCCCCACGGGGGCCTCTTCAGGGGTCTCGGTCTCTCTCGAACTTCATTCTCCTGCTGACTCCCATACTCATTCTTGTGTGTTTTTATTTTAAACATGGTTGGTGGGCCTCCCTGGTGGCGCAAGTGGTTGAGGGTCCGCCTGCCGATGCAGGGGATACGGGTTCGTGCCCCGGTCTGGGAGGATCCCATATGCCGCGGAGCGGCTGGGCCCGTGAGCCATGGCCGCTGAGCCTGCGCGTCCGGAGCCTGCGCGTTTATATATATATATATATGTTTATATATATATATATATATATAAACATGGTTGGTGATGAATTGGTGGAAGAGTGTGGGGATTTGCTTTCCTCTACACCAGAAGTGCAGTGCTGCTAATTTCATTCTCTGCACTCTGTCTCTGAGATGAGCAGGGTCCTCTGTGCCCATGTTTAGTACCGCTGTGTTGCTGGACTCTCCTGGCAAAAATTAGGCTAATGTCTCCAACGATTGCATTAGCCACTGAAATGAGGTTCTAAATTGAAGGTACTACACCAAGTCTCTCTCCAAGGTATCTCCTTGTTCTGGCTTTTTTTTTTTTTTTTTTTTTTTTGCTGTACGCGGGCCTCTCACTGTTGTGGCCTCTCCCGTTGCGGAGCACAGGCTCCGGACTCGCAGGCTCAGCGGCCATGGCTCACGGGCCCAGCTGCTCCGTGGCATATGGGATCTTCCCGGACCGGGGCACGAACCCATGTCCCCTGCATCAGCAGGCGGACTCTTAACCACTGCGCCACCAGGGAAGCCCGTTGTTCTGGCTTTTATTATTTAGATTCATTCTCTCAATGATTCTCTGCAAGACTGACTGGCACGCTGGTTCAGTGCGGTGCATTATACTAGCTGAAAGGCAAGATTACCTTTTAAGAAGAGGGAGAAAGGAAAGGGGAAATAAAGCAAAAGATGTATGCTGCGGTGCAAAAAGTCAGCAGTTTGTCTATTCTAAGAGCTACTTGGCCGGCTTGTGCAATGCCTAGAGATAGGAGAGGAAGGGATCAGACCTGGGATGGGGTGGATGGAGGTAGGGTAATGTCATTGTGTTAGTGGCACCTGTGCCTTATAAGTTCACCACACTTCCTCCTTCCCTTTTGTGTTTACTGAGCACGTAAATATGTGCCTTATGGGGTGCTGAAAACTCTGGGGGGAAACCAAAGATCAGCAAAACAGGATCTTACCTTCAAGAAGCTCTTAGTCTCATAGTTTCATGGGTTTTCTCTGTTATGGGCGGGGAGGGGGGATAAGGGGAGGGCTCAAGCTTATGATTCTTGCATTTGACATCAGAAGTAGGAACATTCTAGCAGTTGATGCTTAGATGGTTGAGAATTTAGCTTTTATGTGTTTGTTTTTAAAACGCTTTTTTTTTTTTGCCTGCTGACAAAGTAATATTATGTTTTCAAAGCAGAAAACTTGGAAAACACAGAAAAGCACAAAGGGAAACAACAACAAAACCATCCCTATTCCACTGTCCAGATATAAAGATAACATGGTTTATGTTCTTCCAGTTGTTTTTACAAAAGTGCTTTCATTCTGTACATAATATTTAGAGGCTAATATTTTCCATTTAGAAATTGGGAGCTAAATGTTGTGGAGTTTTAAAAGCTAGAGCCTCCAGCACATAATTAGGCACACAGTGAACTTTTTCCAGATGCTAGTCTTTGTATGAATATACCAAATTATGCTTAATTGATTATTATTTTTACACATTTAGGTGGCTTCCAGTTTTTCATTATTATAAGTAATTCTACAGTAAACATTCTTGCGTATATTTTTATGTGCTCTCCATGTTCTTAGAAGAGATTCACTAAAGTAGAAGTGCTCATCTTTTGTGATTCTTTTGCCCAGCACCTCAGCTGGGGATAACCTTGTCTGGGCTGTTAAGATAACACCGTGTTTTGAGTATCTCTCATTCCTGTTGTGCATCGCACATCAGATGCCCTGGGATTTCTTCTCTCTGTGATCTCTAGGTACTTCTCCCTTGACTAGGAAGTAGCTGGCTTCAGGAAAGACAGGGCAGCAAGCACAGAACACACGTTCTTATTGTTTTGTACCAAGACTGTAGGATCCCCAGGACAGGGACATTGTCATCAGTCTCTTTGATGGTAAACAGATGTTGAGTGCTTGCCCACCTGTGTCCAGCCCAATGCCAGATGAAGGAGGGATATAAAACAGACCCCTACTTTCAAGAAGCTTACTGAACTGGACTGGATAACAGAATTGACATGAAATAATCCATACACGTTTATCAAGCACTTGCTATGTGGTAGGTATTTGGCAGGCTACTGTTGGGAGAATAGGAAAGGCTGAGATACCCTTCTCCTTAAAGGAGGCTGCAGTACGTATAAATAAGAGCTATTTATAGGTAAAGTTAACTAGCCATACAGGTCAATAAGTGATAAATATCTAATTGTACAGATAGCAGGTGTTACAGAGATTCAGAGATGGGCTGCTTTGGAGTGGAATGTCATTTATTATAAGCCAGAATAGTTAGATAAAGCTCAGAGAGAAGATGGGACACCTAGGGCTTGATAAAGAGTTGGAATTTTATGAGGTGGAGTGGGAAGGGTTATCCAGGTGGGAGGAACAGCTTGCAAAGGTATGGTGGCAGTAATGATTGTCTCATGATGGAGACCAGTTGCACAGCAGCAAAAGAGCAGATTGGGAGTAGGGAATTGCAGAAATGTGAGAGCTAAGGTTGCATACTGAGAGACCTGAGAGTTATAGGCTCCAGAACAGTACTATGTACACAATGGATGGGAAAATTTTTGCTAAATTTGTTTCTAATTGAAGGGCAGGTAAGAAGGCCTTGATTTCTCTCAGTACCAGAGTGTCCGAGGCTTAGTCTTTGGACCTCTACTCTTCTCATCTACTTTTATGCCTTTGGTGATCTCCTCTAGCCTACATTTTATTTGTATGCTGAAGACTCCCAAATTTTTTTAACCTCCAGCCTATACTTTTCTGAACTCCAGACCTATCTGTCCATCTGCTACCTCTACTTGGATGTTTAATAGGCATCTCAAACTTAACATGTCTGAAACTGAGCTCCTGTAACCTTCCCCAATCTCAGTTAATGGCAACTCTGTCCTTTCAGTTACTCAGGCCAAAATCCTCAGAGCCATTCTTGACTCCTTTCTTTCTCTCACACCCACATTCTATCCAACAGCAAGTCCTAACAGCTCTATCTTCACATATATCCAGAATCTGACCAGTTCTCATTACCCCTATGACCACCATTATCTCTCCCCTGGGTTACTGTAATAGGCTGCTAACTGGCCTTCCTCCTTCTGCTGTTAACACTTGCAGTCAGTTCCCAACACAGCAGCCAGAATGATCCTTTTGTTAACGTCTTCCTGTGCTCAAAAATATCCTTTGGCTTTCCTTCTCTTATAAAGAGTCAAGGTCCCTTCCATGGCCCACACAGCTCTGTGATGTGTATTACTACCCTTATCTCCGTCATTTCATCTTGTACTACTCTCCCTCACATTCCCTCTCCTTTAGACACCTTGGCCTCCCTCATGTTTCCTGAATGCACCAGGCCCATCACACCTTGGGACCTAGAATACTCCTCTCCTAGATAAGTTTGTG
The DNA here is from genome assembly GCF_025265405.1 of Mesoplodon densirostris. Classification (NCBI taxonomy): domain Eukaryota; kingdom Metazoa; phylum Chordata; class Mammalia; order Artiodactyla; family Ziphiidae; genus Mesoplodon; species Mesoplodon densirostris. Next base: position 118,731,148 of record NC_082663.1, on the reverse strand, counting down.
GCTTGCTCCCTCACTTCTCCTAGATCTTTACTCAGAAGTGACCTTCTCTTCCAATGGCCAAAGCTCAGATGATTTAAGCAGCAAAACAAGTAATGTATTCAATTATAACCCAAAGTATAAAATAAATATACCTGAGTCTGAACTTATATAAACAAATTATTGAATGAATATAAACTTATATAAACAAATGATTGAATGAATGAATGAATAGATAACTAAATAAATGGGAGAGAGAAGATAAATCTCTTACAAAAGAATTCCAGTAATATACATAGATACTTCCCCCTTCCAGGAGGTAGAACTTGAAGTGTGATCTGGACTTAGTGACTCAATTCTAAAGAGTAGTTTATGGAAAGGGAAAAACAGTATCTTTACAGTGGAGAAACCTGGTAAGCATTACCTGTGATTCAGGGTAACATCACCAGTGCTGTTATATGGATATGATAAGTCTCCTGATGCGATGTGAAAACAAGAGCTCTTCACCTCTATGGTATTTTTCCTCAAAACCAATAACTCCATTCTAATCATGAGAAAAAAATCAGACAAATTCAAATTAAGGGACATTCTACAAAATACCTGACCAGTACTCCTCATACTTTTATGGTTGTGATAAACAAGGAACGACCAAGAAACTCTCATAGACCAGAGAAGACATGACATCTGAATGCAACGTGGTATTCTGAATGGTTTGCTGGAACAGAAAAAAGACATTAATGGACAAACTGGTGAAACACAAAGAGTCTGGAGTTTAGTTACTAGTAATGTAACAATGTTGGTTTCTTTCTTTATTTTTTTTAATTCAAGTATAATTGACTTACAGCACTGTTAGTTCCAGGTATACAACATAGTGATTTGATATTTCTATACATTACAAAATGATCACCATGATAAGTCTAGTTACCATCTGTCACCATACAAAGTTACTACAATTTTATTGACTATATTTCCCATGCTGTACATTTCATCCCTTTAACTAATTTATTTTGTAACTGGAAGTTTGTACTTCTTAATCTCTCTCACCTATTTCACTCATCCTCCTACACCTCTCCCCTCCAACCACCTGTTTGTTCTCTGAATCTGAGTCTGTTTTGTTGTTTGCTCATTTGTTTTGTTTTTTAGATTCCACATATGAGTGAAATCGTATGGTATTTGTCTTTTTCTTTCTGACTTATTTTGCTTAGCATAATATACTCTAGATCCATCCGTGTTGTTGAAAATGGCAAGATTTCATTCTTTTCTATCGCTAATATTCCATTGTGTGTGTATACATACACACACACACACACACATACACACACACATACCACATCTTCTTTATCCATTCATCTATTGACATTTAGGTTGCTTCCATATCTTGGCTTTGTAAGTAATGCTGCAGTAACATAGGGGTGCATATATCTTTTTAAATTAGTGTTTTTGTTTTCTTTGGAAATAGAAGTCGAATTGCTGGATTGTATGGTAAGTGGTTCTATTTTTAATTTTTTAAGGAACCTCCATACTGTTTTTTATAGTGGCTGTACCAATTTACATTCCCACCAACAGAGCACAAGGATTCCCTTTTCTCCACATTTTTGCTAACACTTGTTATTTGTTATTTGTTGTCTTTTTGATAATAGCCATTCTGATAGGTGTGGGGTGATATCTCATTGTGGTTTTGATTGCATTTCCCTGATGATTAGTGAGCATCTTTTCATGTGTGTATTGGCCATTTGTATGTCTTCTTTGGAAAAAAGTCCTCTGCCCATTTTAAAATCAGGTTGTTTATTTTTGATGTTGAGTTTTATGAGTTCCTTGTATATTTTGGATATTAACCCCTTATCAGATACATCATTTGCAAATAGCTTCTCCATTCAGTAGGCTGCCTTTTTTGTTGTTGTTGTTGTTGATGGTTTCCTTTGCTGTGTATAAGCTTTTTAGTTTGATGTAGTTCCATTTGTTTATTTTTTATTTTGTTTCCCTTGCCTGAGGAGACAGATCCAAAAAAATACTGCTAAGGGACTTCCCTGGCGGTCCAGTGGTTAAGATGCCATGCTTCCACTGCAGGGGGTATGGGTTTGATCCCTGGTTGGGGAACTAAGATCCCGCATGCTGTGTGGCAAGGCCAAAAAATAGAAGACAAAACAAAACCAAAAAAAAAAAAAACCCGCCAAAAAATACTGCTAAGACCAGTGTCAAAGAGTGTACTTCCTATGTTTTCTTTTAGGAGTTTTATGGTTTCAGGTCTTACATTTAAGTCTTTAATCCATTTTGAGTTTATTTTTGTATATGGTGTGAGAAAGTAGTCCAGTTTGATTCTTTTGCATGTAACCAGTTTTCCCCATATCATTTGTTGAAGAGGCTGTCTTTTCCTCATTGTATATTCTTACCTCCTTTGTCATAGATTAATTGACCATATAAGTATGGGTTTGTTCCTGGGCTCTCTGTTCTGTTCCATTGATCTGTGTGTTTATTTTTGTGCCAGTACCATATTGTTTTGATTATAGTAGCTTTGTAGTATAGTTTGAAATCAGGGAGCATGATACCTCCAACTTTGTTCTTCTTGCTTAAGATTATTTTGGCTGTTTGGGATCTTTTGTGTTTCCTTAGAAGTTTTATTTTTTTCAGTGTTTATTCCTGTTTTACTTTACATGCTTCAATATAATTAAATTTTTTTTTTATTGGGGGACTTCCTTGGTGGTCTAGTGAGTCAGACTCCATGCTCCCAATGCAGGGGGCCTGGGTTTGATCCCTGGTCAGGGAACTAGATCCTGCATGCATGCCACAGCTATGAAGCCTGCATGCTGCAACTAAGAGTCTGCATGCTGCAACTAATAAGCCTGCATGCCACAACTAAGAGTCTGCATGCTGCAACTAAGACCCAGTGCAGCCAAAATAAATAATTAATTAAAAATTTTTATTAGAGTATAGTTGACTTACAATGTTATGTTAGTTTCAGGTGTACAGCAAAGTGAATCAGTTATACACATAACATATATCTCCATTCTTTTTTGGATTCCTTTTCCATTTAGGTTATTACAGAATATTGAGTAGAGTTCCCTGTGCTATACAGTGGGTCCTTATTAGTTATCTATTTTATATATAGTAGTGTGAATATGTTAATCCCAATCTCCTAATTTCCATATAAATTTTAGAATTATTCTGATTCTGTGAAAAATGTCATTGGTGTTTTGATAGGGATTGCATTGAATCTGTAATTGCCTTGGGGAATATGGTCATTTTAACAGTATTAATTCTACCAATACATGAGCACCGTATATCTTTCCATTTGTTTGTGTCATCTTCAGTGCCTTCCATCAATATCTTACAGGTTTCCAAGTACAGTTTTTTCACCTCCTTAGTTAGACTTATTGCTAGGTATTTTAATCTTTTTGATGCAATTGTAAATGGGATTGTTTTCTTAGTTTCTTTTTCTTATAGTTTGTTAGTGTATAGAAATGCAACAGATTTCTGTATATTAATTTTGTATCCTGCAACTTTAATGTATTCTTTTATTAGTTCTAATAGTTTTTTGGTGGTGTCTTTAGGATTTTCTATATATAGTATCATGTCATCTGCAAACAGTGACAGTTTAACTTCTTTTCCAATTTGTATTCCTTTTGTTTCTTTGTCTTGTCTGATTGCTGTGGCTAGGATTTCTAATACTATGTTGAATAAAAGTGGTGATAGTGGGAATCCTTCTTTTGTTCCTGATCTTAGAGGAAATGCTTTCAGCTTTTCACTGTTGAGTGTGATATTGGCTGTGGGCTTGTCATATATGGCCCTTATTATGTTGAGGTATGTTCCCTCTTGGTGTATGTTCTCCACTTTGTGGAGAGTTTTTATCATAAATGGATGTTGAATTTTATGAAAAACCTTTTCTCTTTATATTGAGATGATCATATGATTTTTATTCTTCAGTTTCTTAGTGTGGTATATTACATTGATTTGTGGACATCATACCATCCTTGCTTCCCTGTGATAAACCCCACTTGATCATGGTGCATGGTCCTTTTAATGTGTTGTTTAATTTGGTTTGCCAATATTTCCTTGAGCTTTTTTGCTTCTATGTTCATCAGTGATATTGGCCTGTAATTTTCTCTCTTTATGGTGTTTTTTGTCCGGTTTTGGTATGAGGATAATGCTGGTTTTGTAGAATGAGTTTGGAAGCATTCCTTCCTCTTCAATTTTTTTTGGAATAATTTGAGAAGAATAGGTGTTGACTCTTCTTTTAGTGTCTAGTAGAATTCACCTGTGAAGCCATCTAGCCCTGGCCTTTTGTTTGTTGGGATTAAAAAAAAAATTACTGTTTCAGTTTCATTACTGGTAATTGGTCTGTTCTATTTCTTTTTGATTCAGTCTTGCGAGATTGTATGTTCCTAGGAATTTATCAGTTTCTTCTAAGCTGTCATTTTATTTGTGTATAACTGTTTGTAGTAATCTCTTACTATTCTTTGCATTTCTGTGGTGTTTGTTGTAATTTCTCCATTTTCATTTCTGAATTTATTGATTTGGGCCCTCTCTCTTTCTTCTTGATGAGTCTGGCTAAAGGTTTATCAATTTTGCTTATCTTTTTAAGAACCAACTCTTAAAGTTTCATTGATCTTTTCTAATGTTTTTTACTTTCTATTTCATTTATTTCTGTTCTGATTTTTATGATTTCTTTCCTTCTACTACTTTTTGGTTTTACTTGTACTTCTTTTTCTTTTCCTTTAGATGTAAGGTTAGGTTATTTATTAGATTTTCTTGTTTCCTGAAGTAGGTTTATATCACTATAAACTTCCCTTTTAGAACTGCTTTTGCTGTGTCCCATAGATTTTGGGTCATTGTTTCCATTTTCATTTGTCTCCAGGTATTTTTTGTTTTCATCTTTGGTTTCTTCAGTGAAGAAATTACTGAAAATTGGTTGTTTAGTAGCATATTGTTTAGACTCCAAGTATGTGTGCTTTTTGCAGTTTTTTACCTTGTAAAAATTTCTAGTCTCATAATGTTGTGGTCAGAAAAGATACTTGATATGATTTCAGTCTTTTAAAATTTATTGAGACTTGTTTTATGGTCTAGTGTGTGATCTAACCTGGATAATGTTCCATGTGCACCTGAAAAGAATGTGTATTCTGCTTTTGGATGGAATGTTCTGTGTATATATATTAAGTCCATCTGATCTAACATGTCATTCCTGTGTTTCTTTATTGATTTTCCATCTGAATGATCTGTCCATGGATGTAAGTGGGGTGTTAAGGTCCCCTACTATTACTGTGTTACTGTCAATTTCTCCCTTTATGTTTGTTAATATTTGCTTTATGTATTTAGATGCTCCTATGTTGTGTGCACATATATTTATAAGTGTTACATCATCTTGTTGGATCGATCCCTTTATCATTATATGTAATGCCCATCTTCATCCCTTGTTACAGTCTTTGTTTTGTTTTTTTTTGTTTGTTTTTTTTTTTTGCGGTATGCGGGCCTCTCACTGTTGTGGCCTCTCCCGTTGCGGAGCACAGGCTCCGGACGCGCAGGCTCAGCGGCCATGGCTCACGGGCCCAGCCGCTCCGCAGCATATGGGATCCTCCCAGACCGGGGCACGAACCCGTATCCCCTGCATCGGCAGGCGGACTCTCAACCACTGCGCCACCAGGGAGGCCCCAGTCTTTGTTTTAAAGTTTATTTTTTTAAACTTTTACTTTATATTGGAGTATAGTTGATTTATAATGTGTTAGTTTCAAGTGTACAGCAAAGTGATTTAGTTATTCATATACATTTAACGTCTGTTTTGTCTGATATAAGTATTGCTACCCCAGTTTTCCTTTGATTTCCATTTGCATGGAATACCTTTTTCGATTCCTTCACTTTCAGTCTGTGTGTATCTTTAGATCTGAAGTGAGTCTCTTGTAGTCAGCATATATAGGGGTCTCATTTTTTTTTATTCATTCAGCCACTCTGTCTTTTGATTAGAACATTTAATCCAATTACATTTAAAGTAATTATTGTTAGGTATGTACTTACTGCTGTTTTGTTAATTGTTCTCTGGTTGCTTTTGTAGTTCTTTTTTGTTCCTTTATTCTTTTTCCCCCCACGCTTTCCTTGTGATTTGATGACTATCTTTAATGTTATGTTTGGATTCCTTTCTCTTTTTTTGTGTATGTACCTGTTACAGATTTTAGGCTTGTGGTTACCATGAGGTTTATATACAAATACACACACACACATACACGACTATTTAAAGTTGGGGATCTTTTAAGTTTGAACACATTCTAACAACCCTGGATTTTAACTCTTCCCCATATTGAATGTTTTTGGCATCATATTTTACATCTTTTTGTTTTGTGTATCCCTTAACTACTTATTGTGGATATAGATGATTTTGCTACTTTTGTCTTTTAACCTTCCTACTAACTTTGTAAGTGTTTTTCTGATACCTTTACTGTATATTTGCCTTTATCAATGAGATTTTTCCTTTTGTAATTTTCATATTTCTAGTTGTTTTTACTTTTCTGCTTAGAGAAGTCCCATTAACATTTCTTGTAAAGTTGGTTTAGTGGTACTGAACTCTTAGCTTGCTCTTGTCTCTGAAACTCTTTATCTCTCCTTCAAATCTGACTAATAGTCACGCCAGGTAGAATATTCTTGGTCGTGGGTTTTTTGCTTTCATCACTTTAAATATATGGTGCCACTCCTTTCTGGCCTACAAAATTTCTGCTGAAAAGTCAGCCAACAGTCTTATGGGAGTTTCCTTGTATGTAACTAGTTGATTTTCCCTTGCTGCTTTAAGATTTTCTCCTTCTCTCTCTCTTTCTTTTTGCCATTTTAATTACAATGTGTCTTGGTGTGGATCTCTTTGAGTTCATCTTGTTTGGACTCCTTGTGATTCCTGGACCTGAATATCTGTTTCCTTTCTCAGGTTAGGGACATTTTCAGCTATTATTTCTTCAGATAAGTTCTCTGCCCCTTTATCTCTCTTCTTCTTCTTCTGAGACCCCAATCATGCAAGTTTTAGTCTGCTTGCTGTTGTCACAGAGGTCTCTTAAACTATTTAAGAGACCTCATTTGAAAAAATACCTCTCTTTTTTCTATTGACTTGGGTGATTTCCACTATTCTTTCTTCCAGTTCACTGATCTGTTCCTTTGTATCATCTAATCTACTGTTTTTTTTTTTTTTTTTGCGGTATGTGGGCCTCTCACTGTTGTGGCCTCCCCCGTTGCGGAGCACAGGCTCCGGACGCGCAGGCTCCGGACGCGCAGGCTCAACGGCCATGGCTCACGGGCCCAGCCGCTCCGCGGCATATGGGATCCTCCCAGACCGGGGCACGAACCCGTATCCCCTGCATCGGCAGGCGGACTCTCAACCACTTGCGCCACCAGGGAGGCCCTAATCTACTGTTGATTCCTTCCAATATATTTTTTATTTCAGTTATTGTGTTCTTCATCTCTGGTTCCTCTTTATATTTTGTGACTCTTTGTTAAACTTCACACTGTGTTCACCCATTCTTCTCCTGAGTTCGTTGAACATTGTCATGATCATTACCTTTTACTCTTTATTGGGTAGATCACTTATCTCCACTTTGCTTAGTTCTTCTTCTGAGATTTTATCTTGTTTCTGTGTATTAGGAGATCATTATGTTTACTGATCTTGGAGAAGTGGCATTATGTAGGAGACATCCTATGGGGCCCTGCAGCACACTCTACCTTCATCATCAGAGCTGTATGCTCTAGGGGTGCCCCCTTTGTGAGCTGCATAAGCCCTTCTCTTGTGGTAGCACCAATTACTGTGGATGTGTTGGTGGGTGGGACTAGCCTCCAGCCTAGTTGGCTACCAGGCCCTACCTCATATGGAGGCTGCTGGCCACTGGCGGGTGGGGCTGGGTCATGGCATGGCTGGCTTGCAATCCAGGGGATCTTGGGGCTGTCGCTAGCTTGGTGCTGGGCAGGGCCAGGTTCCAGTGTCACTGGCAACAGGGCCCAGGGTGTCCCAGGATTGGTACTCACCTGCTGGTGGGCAGGTGAGCCCTTGGTGCTAGTAGGCTAGAGAGAGGACTCCAAAATGGTGCTTGCCAGCACCAGTGTCCTCGTGGTAGAATGAGCTCCCCAAAATGGCTGCCACAAGTGTCTTTGTTCCTAGGGGGCATCCTCCTGCCTCTGTGGGGAGCTCTCCAAGATTAGCGAGTGGGTCTGACCCAGGCTGCTTTCAAATTACTGCCTCTGCACTGGGTCTTGGAGCGTGTGAGATATTTTTGTGTGCCCTTTAAGAATGGAGCCTCTGTTTCCTACAGCCCTCCATCTCTCCCATATGTAAGCCCACTGGCCTTCAAAGCAGACATTCTGGGGGCTTGTCTTCCCAGTGTAGGACCCCCAGGCTGGGGAGTCTGGTGTGGTGCTTGGATCCCTAACTCCTTGGGTAGAACCTCTGCAATTGTGATTATCTTCCCATTTGTGCGTTACCTACCCAAGGATGTATGTCTTGACTCCCGTGTCATTGCCCCTCCTACGAGTCTTGTGGTTCCTTCTTTATATCTTTAGTCATTGAAAATCTTTTTTTTTTTTTGGCTGCATTGGGTCTCTGTTGCTGCTCAAGGGCTTTCTCTAGTTGCGATGAGTGGGGGCTACTCTTTGTTGTGGTGAGCAGAGTTCTCATTGTGGTGGCTTCTCTTGTTGCGGAACACGTGCTCTAGGTATGCAGGCTTCAGTAGTTGCAGCACGCAGCCTCGTAGTTGTGGCATGTGGGTCCTAGAGCACGCAGGCTTCAGTAGTTGTGGTGCGCAGGCTCAGTAGTTGTGGCTCGTGGGCTCTAGAGCGCAGGCTCAGTAGTTGTGGTGCATGGGCTTAGTTGCTCAGCGGCATGTGGGGTCTTCCCAGACCAGGGATTGAACCTGTGTGCCCTGCATTGGCAGGTGGATTCTTAACAGCCGTGCCACCAGGGAAGTCCCTGAAAATCTTTTTGAGAGTCTTCGGGTCATTCTCATTGATAGTTGTTCTGTAAATAGTTATAATTTTCGTGGGCTAATGGGAGGAGGTGGGCTCAGTCAAGGTCTTCCTGCTCTTCTGTGTTGACCACACCCCAGTGTTGATTTCTAAATGTTAACAAATGTATTACAGTAATGAAGATCGTAACATTAGAGGAACTGAAACTGAGTGAGAGGTGTACAGGAATATTTTGAAATCTTTTTATTATCATTTTAAGTTTTCCATAAATCTAAAATTATCCCCCAAATTAAAAAGTAACTGTCTCAAACAAGGCCTTCCCTGGCCACCATCTGAAACGAGTTTCTTCCTTCCTTGTCATTTCATATCCTTTCCCTACATTATTGTGCTCCTTAGTACTTGGCTATCTTATATATTTTACTAGTGTTGTTCATCGTCTATTTCCACACTACAGAATTCTGAGAGAATAGGGATTTTGACCTGTCTTGCTCATATCTGGATCTTCAAGGCTCAGAACTGTGCTTAGCTCATAGCAGGTGTTTAAGAAATATTTGTTAATGAATGAAAGAATGAATTCCTCTGTATCACCCTTTCGTCCTTAAACAACATGAGGATTTTGTGTTTGAGTATTCCTTTCTCTTTTTTTTTTTTTTTGTGGTAGGTGGGCCTGTCACTGCTGTGACCTCTCCCGTTGGTGGAGCACAGGCTCTGGATGCGCAGGCCCAGAGGCCCAGAGACCATGGCTCACGGGCCCAGCCGCCCTGCGGCATGTGGGATCTTCCCGGATCAGGGCACGAACCTGTGTCCCCTGCATCGGCAGGCGGACTCTCAACCACTGCACCACCAGGGAAGCCCTCTTTTCTCTTTTGAGATTTCTAATGGTGTCCCATTTTAATGGAGGACATGACATCTGTTGTTTCTATTCTACTTGAGTTCACATGGAAATGAGAATCATGTCAGAAGTGGGTTGTGTGCTTCCAATGTGTTCACCCATCAGCAGAAAGAACAAGTAAATGTTGCAATTTACTATTTTCCTGGCAGAAATTGTTCCTCTTGAAGGTGAGGATTGGTTTATGAGAGACACCCTCTTCCCTACACCTGCTTCCCCCCACGGTTAAACCTGTGTTCCAGGACTGGCTGGTTTGGCATTACAGACGTGGAATGTGTATGGATAGTGATGACACTGAGGGAAGCATAGGACTTTCGGATCTAGGAAAGTAAAGCCAGTGAAAGAAAATTCATTTAATCACGAATATGTATGGAGCTTCTCTGTGACAAGCACTGAAAACCTGGAGGATAAAGATGGTGGAAATGTGGACTGGTTCAGCAAATCCTGGTCAGTAGAAGCTGGCAAAACTGCTTGACCTCAAGGGGACTAAATTTAGGATGAACTAAAGCAAACCTGCCTCACACAATGTATAGTAAATGCATGCTTAAAAGTATGGATTCACAATGTCTAAGAAAAATATGTGGATGATAGAAGTGTAATGGGCAAGGGACGGAAAGAGAGTTTTTTTTTTTTTTTTTTTTCTTTTTGCGGTATGCGGGCCTCTCACTGTTGTGGCCTCTCCCGTTGCGGAGCACGGGCTCCGGATGCGCAGGCCCAGCGGCCATGGCTCACGGGCCCAGCCGCTCCGCGGCATATGGGATCCTCCCAGACCGGGGCACGAACCCGTATCCCCTGCATCGGCAGGCGGACTCTTAACCACTGCGCCACCAGGGAGGCCCCGGAAAGAGAGTTTTGAGGACCTCCATTGAACAGAGTGGAGAAGGACCAGTCTCTTCCATACTTCGTGCCCATGCCAGGAGGTCCTCTGCGTTCCTCTGATGCTTTAATGGAGGTGGTGTTGGGTGGAGAATTGTACTGTCGGCACCTTTTCAGGTGCAAGAAATGGGGAAATGTTGGTTGACAAATGGACCTGACTGAGCTCTGGAGGATTTCAGGCAGTGCTTGTTCAATGGCAAGTTTTTCCTGCATTGGAACTTGATATATGTCATGATACGTTTTTCTTTTTTAACATCTTTATTGGAGTATAATTGCTTTACAGTGGTGTGTTAGTTTCTGCTTTATAACGAAGTGAATCAGCTATACATATACATATATCCCCATATCTCCTCCCTCTTGTGTCTCCCTCTCACCCTCCTATCCCACCGCTGTAGGTGGTCACAAAGCACTGAGCTGATCTCCCTGTGCTATGTGGCTGCTTCTCACTAGCTATCTGTTTTCCATTTGGTAATATATATAAGTCCATGACACTCTCTCACTTCGTCCCAGCTTACCCTTCTCCCTCCCCATGTCCTCAAGTCCATTCTCTACATCTGTGTCTTTATTCCCGTCCTGCCCCTAGGTTTTTCATAACCATTTTTTTAGATTCCATATATATGGGTTAGCATACAGTATTTGTTTTTCTCTTTCTGACTTACTTCACTCTGTATGACAGACTCTATGTCCATCCACCTCACTACAAATACTCAAGTTTGTGTCTTTTTATGGCTGAGTAACATTCCACTCTATATATATGCCACACCTTCTTTATCCATTCACCTGTCGATGGACACTTAAGTTGCTTCCATGTCCTAACTATTGTAAATAGAGCTGCAATGAACATTGTGGTACATGACTCCTTTTTTTTTGTCTTAGTGATATGAATATTTAATTTTTCCTTATCCAGAAATTTAATTTTCTAAAAAATTGAACTATAATTGACTTTTAATATTATATTTGTTTCAGATATACAACATAGTGATTCAGTATGTTTATACATTATGAAGTGATCACCATGATAAGGCTGTTACCATCTGTCACCATACAAAGTTATTATAATATTATTGACTATATTCCCCATGCTGTACATTACACTCTCATGACTTATTTATTTTATAACTGGAAATTTGTACCTCTTAATCCCCTTCACCTAATTCACCCCTTCCCCCACCAGTGTCTTTAAAAGACATTTTAAAGAGTGTTAACCAGTACATTTTTGGGAAAACTTTTAAAGCTTACCTTTGTATCAGCTGTTAAAAAAAAAAAAAGCCTATGATTTTCTCTTGAAATGCAGTCATCCCTGTTTGCATCTATTAATATTTGCTTAAACAATGAAGATAACAATCGACTATTTTACGGCACACACAAACACTCCAAATTTCTACAGATGAATAAATACAGAAAAATAGCCAATAGAATTTTAAAGGTGAAAAAGACTCCAACAGATTTAAAAATATACTACAAATCTATTCTAATTAAACTGTGTGACACAGTGCCAGGACAGACAACAGCTCATTAGAGCCCAATACAGAATCTGGAAATTGATCCTTAATGGTCTTCTTTTAATAAGAAGAATTTCACATAAAGGGGGAAACAAATGGCATAGGGACAATTGATAATTGATTTAGAACAAAGAAACTCAACAACAACAACAAAAATAGAACACAGTAAAGTTAGTTTACTCCCTTGAATCATACGTACAAATAAATGCCCGATGAATGAAAGATTTAACTACTAAAAAAAAGCACATATAAAAATCAAAGATAAGTTTTATAAGCTTGGCCATCCTCCATAAGACACAAAATAATGAACTAAAACATAACAATATAGACAAATTTGAATATGCAAAAATTTAAACAAAAGACCATAAAAAGAATTAAAACATTAACTACAGATTGGGGGAAAGTATTGTGACACATGTAACAAAGGGCCAATATCCACAATATTTAAGGAAGTTTTACTAATCCATATGAAAAAGACAAACAACTCCAAAGAGAACTGGTCGAAGCACATCAAATTAGAAAAAAAATCAATAAAAATATGTAAAATGCCTAACCTTATAGAAATCAATGAAATAGGATATTATTGTTCATTCTTTAGAACCCCCACCACCCCAAAATGCTGATGAAGGTGAGTAGACCAGTCATGTTCATAAACTGGAGGTCGCAATGAAAACTGTGTCCTGGTAAACTGTCGACTCTCTTCATGAACTTCCATTTCTGTACTTTTAAATTCATTTAGTTCTTTCCTTATTGCCGCCTTGTCTGCAGGTGTTAACCTGGCCCAGGGCTTGTCTGCCCGGCGATCATAGTCAGGTGAATCGGTGACTTCTACATACTCATTAAACCGCAGGATCCTTCGAGCTTGCAGCTCTGCCACTGTGGGTCTCAGGCTGAGCTTTCTGCTGAGTCTGTGTTTAAGTTCCATTTTTGCTTCTTGCTCTTCTTCTTCATTCTTTTGCTTCAGGATATTTCTTTGCTCTAATTCTTCAGTTGTGGGCCTCTGGCTAAGTCTCCTGACAAGCTCAGTTCCAATTTGCTGTCGGATTTCCTGCCTCTCTTCTTCAGAGGTCCGCTGCAAGATGTTTTTGTCCTCTAATTCCTTCTTAGACGGTCTGTTGCCGAGTTTGATAGCAAGGGTATCCCTTCGTCGTATTTTACTTACCAAAGCACTTTCTCCACTGCCATCCTCGTCCTCATCCTCTTCATCATCATCGTCATCGGTGTACAAGATAGGCCCATCAGAGTCAGAGTCATTGGCCTGGTATTCCCTTTGGCCTTCGTCCTCTGAGGCACTGAAGGATTCTGAAGATTCTTCCATCAGCCCAGGAGTCAGGAGCTGAGGCGCTGCCTTCCCCAGCTCGTCTTTGGTTGTGAAACATTTTGCATTTTCTCTGCTAACACTTAAGCCAGTGCCTGAGTGGACAGTGGTGCTGTCTGTCGTCTCTTCAGTCCAGAGAAGCTGACTTGGGTCTGAGGCAGGGGCGGGCAGCTCGGCTCCGTTGCTGACCAGGACGACAGGCATGTCTGAGGAAACAACACTCCGCTCCTCCAGAGCAGGAGGAGGGGTGGGGGCAGGAGGTGCTGGAGCCACAGCGGGCAGAGGGACTGCGGACTTGGGTCTGCCTGTGGTCTGCTCCTCGGTGCCAGGGGCAGTCTGCTCGGGTTTGAGACTCGCCACCCTGGTCTCCGAAGGCTCTCCTTTAAGGTCAGATATGCCAGAAGTGGTTGCATCTGAGGACGGCTGAGACGTTGGCTGCTTGCCAGTTTTTTTCTTGCCCTTTGTGAGTCCCACCATCCCTGTTTTGCTAGAAACTGTCTCCTTTGAAGCTTTAGGACGAGATGAGGTGGAGGAAGTAGACGGTGAAGCTGTTGCTTTGGAGCCAGTTGTTTTTCTTGAATGAGAGGAACCAGCTTTCTTATCTTCTGCCTTTTCCTCCAGAGGTGGTGCTTTTTCAGCTACAGAGCCATTACCTTCTTCAGATTTTACTACATTTTCCTCTCGGGTAGATTCCTCTCCGATGGGTATCATGTGCCCGTTTGAATTTTCAAAGTTAACTGTTACATCTCCATCTTGATCAGGCAATTCCTTAAGAACTCCCCTTCTTATCAGCTCCTCTCTACTTTGTCTTGTAGAAATCTTCCTTTCTAATACTGCTGATGTTTCTCTAAATTTGTCACTGGTCTTCTTTTTCCTCCATTTCCAAGGCTTAAAGATTTTACCAATGGTGGAGAGTTTCCCCTTTCTCTTGAAGGGAGGTGTTTGGGAGCCTGCTGTTGGGCCATCTGAGTTTGCTATAGAAGCTTTGTCCAGTCCATCAACGCTGCTGGGCTGCGGGGACAGCGTGGAGACCGAGGTCTGGCCCATGTCTCGGGTCGCAGGGCCAGGTCGGGCGATCACGCGGCTCTTTTGGTCCTTGGATCATGGGTCCGCTCGCAGACAGATTCCCAAGCGTTCATTTCCCGGTCCGTGCAGAGCTGCCCGCCGGGTCCCCTCACCTCCCCTGCGCGGGTCTCCCAGCCCGGCCGGCCGCAGCCGGCGCGGCGGATCCTCCATGACTCCTTTTGAATTATCGTTTTCTCAGGGTATATGCCCAGTAGTGGGTTTGCTGGGTCATATGGTAGTTCTATTTTTAGTTTTTTAAGGAACCTCCATACTGTTCTCCATAGTGGCTGTATCAATTTACATTCCCACCAACAGTGCAAGAGGGTTCCCTTTTCTCCACACCCTCTCCAGCATTCATTCTTTGTAGATTTTTTGATGATGGCCATTCTGACTGGTGTGAGGTGATACCTCGTTGTAGTTTTGATTTGCATTTCTCTAATAATTAATGATGTTGAGCATTCTTTCATGTGTTTGTTGGCAATCTGTATATCTTCTTTGGAGAAATGTCTATTTAGGTCTTCTGCCCCGTTTTTGATTGGGTTGTTTTTTTGATATTGAGCTACATGAGATGTTTATAAATTTTGGAGGTTAACCCTTTGTCAGTTGCTTCATTTGAAAATATTTTCTCCCATTCTGTGGGTTGTCTTTTCGTCTTGTTTATGGTTTCCTTTGCTGTGCAAAAGCTTTGAAGTTTCAATAGGTCCCATTTGTTTATTTTTGTTTTTATTTCTATTTCTCTAGGAGGTGGGTCAAAAAGGATCTTTCTGTGATTTATGTCATAGAGTGTTCTGCCTATGTTTTCCTCTAAGAGTTTGATAGTGTCTGGCCTTACATTTAGGTCTTTAATCTATTTTGAGTTTATTTTTGTGTATGGTGTTAGGGAGTGTTCTAATTGCATTCTTTTTTTTTTTTTTTTTTTTTTTTTTGCGGTACACGGGCCTCTCACTGTTGTGGCCTCTCCCGTTGCGGAGCACAGGCTCCGGACGCACAGGCTCAGCGGCCATGGCTCATGGGCCTAGCCGCTTCGTGGCATGTGGGATCTTCCCAGACCAGGGCACGAACCCATGTCCCCTGCATCAGCAGGCGGACTCTCAACCACTGCGCCACCAGGGAAGCCCCTAATTTCATTCTTTTACACGTAGCTGTCCAGTTTTCCCAGCACCATTTATTGAAGAGGCTGTCTTTTCTCCATTGTATATTTTTGCTTCCTTTATCAAAAATAAGGTGACCATAGGTGTGTGGGTTTATCCCTGGGCTTTCTATCCTGTTCCATTTATCTATGTTTCTGTTTTTGTGCCAGTACCATATTGTCTTGATTACTGTAGCTTTGTAGTATAGTCTGAAGTCAGGGAGTCTGATTGCTCCAGCTCCGTTTTTTTGCCTCAAGACTGCTTTGGGTATGCGGGGTCTTTTGTGTCTCCATACAAATTTTAAGATTATTTGTTCTAGTTCTGTAAAAAATGCCCTTGGTAATTTGATAGGGATTTCTTTGAATCTGTAGATTGCTTTGGGTAGTAGAGTCATTTTCACAATGTTGATTCTTCCATACCAAGAACATGATATATCTTTCCATCTGTTGGTATCATCTTTAATTTCTTTCATCAGTGTCTTATAGTTTTCTGCATACAGGTCTTCTGTCTCTCTAGGTAGGTTTATTCCTAGGTATTTTATTCTTTTTGTTGCAGTGGTAAATGGGAGTGTTTCCTTAATTTCTCTTCAGATTTTTCATCATTAGTGTATAGGAATGCAAGAGATTTCTGTGCATTAATTTTGTGTCCTGCTACTTTACCACATTCATTGATTAGCTCTAGTAGTTTTCTGGTAGCATCTTTAGGATTCTCTATGTATAGTATCATGTCATCTGCAAACAGTGACAGCTTTACTTCTTCTTTTTTGATTTGGATTCCTTTTATTTCTTTTTCTTCTCTGATTGCTGTGGCTAAAAGTTGCAAAACTAAGTTGAACAATAGTGGTGAGAGTGGACAACCTTGTCTTGTTCCTGATCTTAGAGGAAATGGTTTCAGTTTTTCACCATTGAGAATGATGTTGGCTGTGGGTTTGTCATATATGGCCTTTATTATGTTGAGGTAACTTCCCTCTGTGTCTACTTTTTGGAGGGTTTTCATCATAAATGGGTGCTGAATTTTGCTGAAAGGTTTTTCTGCGTCTATTGAGTTGATCATATGGTTTTTATTTTTCAATTTGTTAATACGGTGTATCACACTGATTGATCTGTGTGTATTGAAGAATCCTTGCATTCCTGGGATAAACCCCACTTTATCATGGTGTATGATCCTTTTAATGTGCTGTTGGATTCTGTCTGCTAGTTTTTGTTGAGGATTTTTGCATCTATGTTCATCAGTGATACTGGCGTGTAGTTTTCTTTCTTAGTGACATCTTTGTCTGGTTTTGGTATCAGGGTGATGGTGGCCTCGTCGAATGAGTTTGGGAGTGTTCCTCCCTCTGCTATATATTTTGGAAGAGTTTGAGAAGGATAGGTGTTAGCGCTTCTCTAAATGTTTGATAGAATTCACCTGTAAAGCCATCTGGTTCTGGGCTTTGTTGGAAGATTTTTAATCACAGTCTGAATTTCAGTGCTTGTGATTGGTCTGTTTATATTTTCTATTTCTTCACTGTTCATTCTTGGAAGGTTGTGCTTTTCTATGAATTTGTCCATTTCTTCCAAGTTGTCCATTTTATTGGCATAGAGTTGCTTGTAGTAATCTCTCATGATCCTTGGTATTTCTGCAGTGTCAGTTGTTACTTCTCCTTTTTCATTTCTAATTCTGTTGATTTGAGTCTTCTCCCTTTTTTTCTTGATGAGTCTGGCTAATGTTTTTTCCATTTTGTTTATCTTCTCAAAGAACCAGCTTTTAGTTTTATTGATCTTTGCTATCGTTTCCTTCATTTCTTTTTCATTTATTTCTGATCTGATCTTTATGATTTCTTTCTTTCTGCTAACTTTGGGGTTTTTTGGTTCTTCTTTCTCTAATTGCTTTAGGTGTAGGGTTAGGTTGTTTATTTGAGATGTTTCTTGTTTCTTGAGGTAGGATTGTATTGCTATAAACTTCCCTCTTAGAACTGCTTTTGCTGTATCCCATAGGTTTTGGGTCATCATGGTTTCATTGTCATTTGTTTCTAGGTATTTTTTGATTTCCTCTTTGATTT
The DNA here is from genome assembly GCF_025265405.1 of Mesoplodon densirostris. Classification (NCBI taxonomy): domain Eukaryota; kingdom Metazoa; phylum Chordata; class Mammalia; order Artiodactyla; family Ziphiidae; genus Mesoplodon; species Mesoplodon densirostris. The sequence continues at coordinate 118,713,438 of NC_082663.1, read as the reverse complement.
CTTCAGTGATCTCTTGGTTATTAAGTAGTGTATTGTTTAGTCTCCATGTGGTTTTTTTTTTTTTTTTTTACAGATTTTTTCCTGTAATTGATATCTAGTCTCATAGCATTGTGGTTGGAAAGGATACTTGATACGAGTTCAGTTTTCTTAAATTTACCAAGGCGTGATTTGTGACCCAAGATATGATCTATCCTGGAGAATGTTCCATGAGCACTTGAGAATAAAGTGTATTCTGTTGTTTTTGATGGAATGTCCTATAAATATCGATTAAGTCCACCTTGTTTAATGTATCATTTAAAGCTTGTGTTTCCTTATTTATTTTCATTTTGGATGATCTATCCATTGGTGAAAGTGTGGTGTTAAAGTCCCCTACTATGATTGTGTTACTGTCGATTTCCCCTTTTATGGCTGTTAGCATTTGCCTTATGTACTGAGGTGCTCCTATGTTGGGCGCATAAAGATTTAGAATTGTTATATCTTCTTCTTGGATTGATCCCTTGATCATTATGTAGTGTCCTTCTTTGTCTCTTCTAATAGTCTTTATTTTAAACTCTATTTTGTGTGATATGAGAATTGCTACTTCAGCTTTCTTTTGATTTCCATTTGCATGGAATATCTTTTTCCATCCCCTCACTTTAGTCTGAATGTGTCCCTAGGTCTGAAGTGGGTCTCTTGTGGACAGCATATATACGGGTCTTGTTTTTGTATCCATTCAGCCAGTCTATTTCTTTTGGTGGGAGCATTTACTCTGTTTACATTTAAGGTAAGTATAAATATCTATGTTCCTATTACCATTTTCTTAATTGTTTTGGGTTTATTATTGTAGATATTTTCCTACTCTTGTGTTTCCTGCCTAGAGAAGTTCCTTTAGCATTTGTTGTAGAGCCGGTTTGGTGGTGCTGAATTCTCTTAGCTTTTGCTTATCTGTAAAGGTTTTCATTTCTCTGTTGAATCTGAATGAGATCCTTGCTGGGTAGAGTAATCTTGGATGTAGGTTTTTCCCTTTCATCACTTTAAATATGTCTTGCCACTCCCTTCTGGCTTGCAGAGTTTCTGCTGAAAGATCAGCTGTTAACCTTATGGGGATTCCCTTGTATGTTATTTGTTGTTTTTCCCTTGCTGCTTTAATATTTTTTCTGTGTATTTAATTTTTGATAGTTTGATTAATATGTGTCTTGGTGTGTGTCTCCTTGGATTTATCCTGTATGGGACTCTGCACTTCCTGGATATGAATGACTATTTCCTTTCCCGTATTAGGGAAGTTTTCAACTATAATCTCTTCAAATATTTTCTCAGTCCCCTTCTTTTTCTCTTCTTCTTCTGGGACCCCTATAATTCGAATGTTGGTACGTTTAATGTTGTCCCAGAGGTCTCTGAGACTGTCCTCAATTCTTTTCATTCTTTTTTCTTTATTCTGCTCTGCAGTAGATATTGCCACTATTTTATCTTCCAGGTCACTTATCTGTTCCTCTGCCTCAGTTATTCTGCTGTTGATCCCTTCTAGAGAATTGTAAATTTCATTTATTGTGTTGTTCATCATTGTTTGCTCTTTAGTTCTTCTATGTCCATGTTAAATGTTTCTTGTATTTTCTCCGTTCTGTTTCCAAGATTTTGGATCATCTTTACTATCAGTACTCTGAATTCTCTTTCAGGTAGACTGCCTATTTCCTCTTCATTTGTTCATTCTGGTGGGTTGTTACCTTGTTCCTTCATCTGCTGTGTGTTTCTCTGTCTTTTCCTTTTGCTTAACTTACTGTGTTTGGGGTCCCCTTTTCGCAGGTTGCTGGTTCTGAGTTCCTGTTGTTTTTTGTGTCTGCCCCCGGTGGCTAAGATTGGTTCAGTGGGTTGTGTAGGCTTCCTGGTAGAGGGTACTGGTGCCTGTGTTCTGGTGGATGAGTCTGTATCTTGTCTTTCTGGTGAGCAGGACCATTTCCGGTGGTGTGTTTTGGGGTGTCTGTGACCTAATTATGATTTTAGGGTGCTAAAATCATTAGCTGTCTGCTAATGGGTGAGGCTGTGTTCCTGTCTTGCTAGTTGTTTGGCATAGGGTGTCCAGCACTGTAGCTTGCTGGTCGTTGAGTGGAGCTGGGTCTTATCGTTGAGATGGAGATCTCTGTAAGACCTTTCGCCATTTGATATTATGTGGGGCCGGGAGATCTCTAATGCACCAATGTCTCGAACTCAGCTCTCCCACCTCAGAGGCTCTGGCCTGACACCCGGCTGGAGAACCAAGACTCTTTCAGCCACCTGGAAAAAGAGAAAAAGGGAAAAAATATATACATACCGTTGTTCCCCAAGTCCACCGCCTCAATTTTGGGATGATTCGTTGTCTCTTCAGGTATTCCAGAGATGCGGGGTACATCAAGTTGATCATCGTGGTTTAATCCGCTGCTCCTGAGGCTGCTGGGTGAAATTTCCCTTTCTCTTCTTTGTTTGCACAGCTCCTGGGGTTCAGCTTTGGATTTGGCCCCGCCTCTGCATGTAGGTCACCCTCTGGCCTCTTTTCTGTGCTCAGACAGGACGGGGTTAAAGGAGCAGGTGCTTAGGGGGCTCTGGCTCACTCATGCTGGGGTGTGTGTGGGGGTGATGGAGCAGCACAGATTGCGGGGTGAGCCTGCAGCGGCAGAGACTAGAGGGACGTTGCAACAGTCTGAGGGGCGCCGTGTATTCTCCTGGGGACGTTGTCCATGTATCACGGGACCCTGGCAGTGGCGGGCTGCACAGGCTCCGGAGGGGAGGTGTAGATAGAGACCTGTGCTTGCACACAGGCTTCTGGTGGCTGCAGCAGCAGCCATAGCGTCTCATGCTCGTCTCTGGAGTCCGCGCTGATAGCTGCGGCTCGCGCCCTTCTCTGGAGCTCGTTTAGGTGGCCCTCTTAATTCCTTCTCCTCGCGCATCCCGAAACAATGGTCTCTCGCCTCTTAGGCAGGTCCAGAGTTTTTCCCAGACTCCCTCCCGGCTAGCTGTGGCGCACTAGCCCCCTTCATTCTGTGTTCTCGCAGCCAACCCCAGTCCTCTCCCTGGGATCTGACCTCCAAAGCCAGAGCCTGAGCTCCCAGCACCCACCTACCCCGGTGGGTGAGCACACAAGCCTCTCAGGCTGGTGAGTGCTGGTCGGCACCGGTCCTCTGTGCGGGCATCTTTCTGCTTTGCCCTGCACACCCCTGTTGCTGCGCTCTTCTCCGTGGCTCTGAATCTTCCCCCCTCCGCCACCCGCAGTCTCCGCCTGCGAAGGGGGTTCCTAGTGTGTGGAAATCTTTCCTCCTTCATGGATCCCTCCCATTGGTGCAGGTCCCATCCCTATTCTTTTGTCTCTGTTTTTTCTTTTTTCTTTTGCCCTACCTATGTATGTGGGGAGCTTCTTGCCTTTTGGGAAGTCTGAGGTCTTCTGCCAACATTCAGTTGGTGTTCTGTAGGGGTTGTTGCACAGGTAGATGTATTTCTGATGTATTTTTCAGGAGGAAGGTGATCTCCACGTCTTACTCTTCCGCCATCTTGAAGGTCTCCCCTCATAATATGTTTTTAAGCCTCCATAGTGCATACTTTCCAAAGAATGGAGTCACACTGATTTCAGGTCTGAACACAAGTCATCAGGAACAACAAAACTGTAAGATAAAAGATATTTCCTTTGTGCCTGGCATTCTCCATCTCTTGTTGTTTTCATGTTTCCCTTGTCTTGAGCCTGAATATGGAGCAATTTTGCTTTATGTTTTTGGTGCTGAGCCCGTCACACCTGTGATGCTCTCTGAACAAAGGCCTACTCGCTCTGGGTACAGGAATTGGGCCTGGGCCTGGAGTAGATTGGTCTTGGAGACAAATAAACAGGGCACCTTGCATCCCCTTCCATTTTGCCTATCTTTAGGAAGAGGCCAAACGATCCCCTCCCTTTGCAAGTAGAGCAGAATGTACTTTCTTAAAACTATTAAAATATCACAGTTGGGTTCAATTATCTGCAGAAATAGACTCACATAAAGGGAAAGCTTACAAAGGGGAAATTTGTACCAAATAACAGGCTACTTTTTTGTTAAAAAAAATTTTTTTTTCAAGGCTCTCTGGTTTAAAGTCTGAGTGTCCAGGAGAGAGAAGAAAAAAAAAAAAATAAGGAAAGAATAAAAAGACACCAAAGTACTTAAAGATTCTTGAATGTGAATTAAAGTGTGAGTTATCATACGCTCATTACCAGCAATGCAGCCTACCAGGGGCTTCCCATCCTTGACCTTCTTCCTCACCTTCTACTCCCCCACCCTCAGAGGATGGTCAGGCAAGGAAAGTGGGCCTCAAGAACCTTAGCTTTTCTCAGTTCCTAGCTCTGCCTACCTGCCATCCAGCTGAACTAGATGGCCTAAGGTCTCACAAAGCTGACTTAGTCCCATCTCTTGGTCTTGGTGTAAACTCTTTCTCCCATCTGCAGGTCTGTATTACAGATTATAGCCTTGTAATAAATGACCACAAACTGAGTGGCATAGTGGCTTATCTCAGTGTATGTAGGTCAGAAGTCCAGGTACTGGTTAACTGGATCTTTTGCTGAGGGTCTCAGGCTGAAATCAGGATGTCATCCAGTTGTATTTTTTCTGGAGCCCCTGGGGAAGAATCTGCTTCCAAGATCATTCAGGTTGTTGATCATATGTCTTCAGAATCAGTTCCTAGAAATCAGATTTCTGGGTCAACAGTTAAATTCAGTTGTAATTTTATTAGATGTTATTGAATTCTCTTCCATAGAGATTGTACCATTTTACATTTCCATCAGCAGTGTATGCAAGTAGATACCAAAATCTGTGATGCAGAAGTCCCTTGTAGAAAATGGCGTAGTATTTTCATATACCCTACACACACCCTCTTTTTTTTTTGTCATTTCTAGATTACTTAAAACACCTAATACAACATAGGTGCTATGTAAATAGCTGTAAATACATTGTAAATGCTACGTAAATAGTTGCTGGTGTGTGGCAAATTAAAGTTTGCTTTTGAGAACTTTTTGGAATTTTTTTTCCTGCGTATTTTCAACCCATGGTTGGTTGTGGAACCCACGGTTACAGAGAGCTGACTATATTAAGTTGCAGATTTTTTCCCAGTTTGTCATTTGTTTTTCTACTTTGCTTATACTATTTTCCATGCATTTAAAACTTTATAAACTTATTTTTATTTTTGCATAATCAGATTTATTAGTATTTTTGTTATTGCATCTGGATTTTTAAATCATATTTAGGAAAGTTATTCACTGCTCCCAGTTTATAAGGGAATTCACCTGTGTTTTCTCCTGATGCTTGTGTGGTTTCATTTTTAATGTTTAAATATGATTTGTTTGAAATTTATCCTGATATATAGGCATAAGGAATGGAATTAATTTTATTTTTTTCCATATGTTTGTTACTTTATCCCAACAACACTGATTAAAAAGTCTTTTCTTTCCCCACAGATTTGAGATGCTACCTTATTGTGTACTAAATTTCTGTATGCAGTTGGGTCTATCTTTGAATTTTCTTTCCTTTTCCGTAGCTAATTTTGGCTATTCGTGTGCCAGTTATGAAACTGTTTTAATTATATAGACTTTACAATATATTTTATTTTGTTATCTAATAGGTCATTCTAGTTTTATTTCTGTGCTTTCCTGTGTGTGTGTGTGTGTGTGATGAACCCCAGAAGAGAGCCAAACACTGACTCCTGAGAAATTTCAACTCCTAAATGTAGATAGAAGAGGGTAAGCTGGCAAAGGAATCTGGGGAAGGAGAGGCTCTACAGTAGGAGGTAACCAGAGATGTGCAGTCTCAAGGAAGTCAGGGCGAGTACTTTAGGACTGAGATACTGATCTCTTGTGTCAGGTGCTGCCACAAAATCTCATAAGATGAGGAGTAAGAAGCATCGGTGGTTGTCACTGGGTGGGAGTAGAGTGAGTGAGCTATGGAGTGAACGGGAGGATTAGGAGATACATTTAAGTGTAGACAACCCTTGAAAAGTTTCTCAGTATAAGAGAAAGGAAAGGAAATGAGAAAAGGTCATACCCGGAACGGGTATAGGGAAATTTTTCTTTTGTCTTTTTAACAAATTGAGGTGAAATTCACATAATTTAAAGTTAACCATTTTAAGCTGAGCAATTCAGTGGCCTTTAATACATTCACAGTCACCAACTCTATCCAGTTCCAAAACGTTTTCATCACTCCGAAGGGAAAGGAGTTGCTCCCCATTACCCACACCCCACACCCCACACCCCAGCCTTTGGCAACCATCAAACTCCTTTCTTTTTTTTATGGATTAACCTATTCTGGATATTTTATATAAATGGAATCATACAATATGTGACTTTTTGTGTCTGGCTTCTTTCACTTAGCATAATGTTTTCAAAGTTCATTAGTGTTGGAGAAATTGGAGACTGTATACATGCTGATGGAAAGACTGCAGTACACAGGGACAGGCGGAAGATTCAGGAGAGAGGGTGGATAAGAGGAAGGTTCTTGAAAAGAGATACTCTATCCATTTGTAAGGGGGAAGTTGGGGAGACCCCATCTGATAACTTCTGTATGCTCCATGATGTAGAAGGCCAGGCCTCCACTAAGAACGGGGAATCAGAGGTTGCAGGGAGGGTGGATGATCTGAATAAATGATTGAGTAGAGGGGTATAGTGTGCTAACTAGAGAAACGTGGTTATGATTGGTGGGTGGTACTAGACACTTTGTCCACTATTTATTTCAGTTCACAAAAGGTCTTTTGAGGAAGTTCCCCAAATGTTGCATCATCACAGAGCGACTGTTTACTTGTTTCTGCTTCTTTCTTCCAAGACAGTGCTATAGCCATACCAGAGCTTGGGGTCCTGCCATAAATAGGGCCCACAAGGTTTTACAGCTTCACTAGTATAAAAAGTTTTTCGTTGGGTTGTCCTGAAGCAGACACTGAGATTGATGATGGGGTGCAGTCTGTTTATAAGGGATCAACATGTGTGAAAGGAAGGGGAAGGAAGGTAGGATTGGACAGAGAATGAAGTCAAACTGTGATGCAAACTCAATGAAGCCATGGCCATCCCAGCAAGGAGTTCTGGAGTGAGTATTGTTTTTCAGATTGCCTTACATTAGGCCACAATGGTTAGGTTTTTATACCCATTCCTGGCTCAGTCCCCTGAATTCAGGCTGCCCCTGAATATCATGACCTTGACCAAAGTAGCTCTCTGCAGGCGAGACAAACCCTGAAGGAGCTGACACTATAGGTTGCCTGCTGACCTATGCAAGTCTTTCCTTGAAAGGGGGATCTGAGCATATCTGCCACAGTATAGCTGGGAACCATGCTGGAACAGCTTGGAGTTGAGGCATATGGGAAGCAGACTTCTTTAGATCGACTCTTCCCATCATTGCCCCAGGAAATGTTCTTAGAAACTAAGTTGATGGACAGGAGCTGGGTGGGCAGGTAGAGTTGGCACCAGAAATTACACTCTGCTTCTCAGAGTGTAGAGAAGCAGGTAGAATGAGTTGAGCCGTGGCATTTGAGGACTTGGGCACGAGTTCCCATGGGGAGCAAAATCTCGCTTATTAGAAGGGCTTTATTCTCAGCCAATCAACTAACCAGGAGTGGTTTGGATTTTGAAAATGTTTCATGATGTTTTTGACTTCACTATTCTTTGTCAGAAAAATCACAAAATGGAAAGGGCACCTAGTCAGCAGTCAGCAAATGTTTGCTAAACGAGTGAATGAAAGAACCATTGTGGGCTGAGCAGCGGCAGGAAGCAGGGGTCAGAATTCTGTGTCATCTTTTTAGAGGAATCTGTGCTCCAGAGGTAGCAGCTTGACAGGCTTAATAATAGCTCAACATGGAAAGAGAGGGTGAGGGATAGAGTTTGGAACAGAGGCACAGTGGTTCAGGGAGGGGTAGGGAGATTCCCAGGTGATGGTAGACAGGGGGCAACTGCCTCAGCTGGCTTGTAGGAAGAGAGGGTGCATACCTGGAAGTGGACAGGTGGCTGGATACTTGCCACATGTAGTCATTTGGGAAATGAAGGGAGTGGACTTGTTATCTTTTCTCTGAGGAGGCTTTACCCACTTCCCATTGTTTGAGAATTACGTGGGCTTCTTCTGCTTCTAGTAGCTCCCTCCCATAGCCTCGCAGCCCCACCCACTCTATCACCTCCTCCCTCCAGAACTTATAACAATATGACTGACCCCCACTCTGGTCACTGATTGCCCCCAGTTCCCATAAGCTGTTGTTTTACCTCAGGGAGCCAGGCCTGTGACCCATCAGCCCCATCTTGGTTCTTAGAGTCTCTCAGTGTCCTTGTGGCCTCTCTCTTCTTGATGTAACATGGACCTCATGGCACCTCTCATTTCCAAGACACTAGTATTTGTTGTCAGCCCCCTTGATTCCCTCACCTTGTTGTCATATAGGGGAAAAGGTGGGACCATTGCAGGATGTTGGATTAGGAATGAAGAATTGCTATAGGGTGGAAGTTAGAGTCCTGGGGTCTGGGCTAGAATTGATGTCTAATTGCTAGCTCTAGGAGTGGAGTTGGAGCTGGAAGAGGGGGGAAGGAAGATAGCCTCTAAATGTAGTTTATTATTATTTTAATAACTCTCATTTATATTGAAGTTAAATTTGGCAAATTGCTTTTACATCTGTTACTGTACTGGGGTCCATTCTTACCTGTTTTCTGACTCCTTTTCTCCTTCCTACTTTTCAGATGTAGCCTTTTATCAAGGCTGTCAAAAGAAAAGTATTATTTCTTCTCTCTTCACTTTCTGCCTCAGGGATTTCTGGCTTCAGCTCTCACTGCCATGCCGATGACTCCCAAGCCTGTATTTCCAGCCTCAGCCTTACCTCCTGAACCCCCATCCCATATTTTCAGCTGCCTTATGTATATCCACCTGTCCCATTGGTGCTACACATTCTTTAAAACCAAGCTCATAATTTCCTCCAAAACCCATTCTTCTTCCGATTTAATTATGGCATCATTATTCTTCCAGTTACCTTACCTTGAAACTTTGGCATCTCTCTTCTTCCCTTCCCCCCAGCCCATTCTCATCAGTCACCTCGCTTTGCTGTGTCCCATCACTTGTTTCCCTTCCCACTGCTCCATCTTGTTCCCACCCCATGACTTCTTACTGAGCTGTGGCTCCTTGCCCAGTTTCCCCAACTCTAGGTGCATCTGCCTCCAGGCATATCCTATGCATAATTGGCTACTGCTTCAGTCTGTGTAACCCACTGTTCTTCTGTCTAAGCGATTGTAACATCAATTTTCCCTGAAGAAACTGAAATGCTTCCCCACTGCCTACAGAGTTAAGGTCCAACTTCTCAGCCTGGGTTGTGAGGCCCCATAACCTCTCTCTTTCTTCCTTACCTCCTATTATGATCCTATACATACCTCATTTTCTAGCCATGGAACTGCTTCTGTTTCCCTGAGTGTGTCCTAGACTTTCCTTCTTTGTTCATGTTACTTTTCATCCTGAAGCTTCTTTTCCACTTCCCAACATAATTTCTACCTGTTAAAATCATGTTGATTTATATATATTACAATGGAATACTGTGACACTGTTGAGAAATGAAGTAGATGTATATGTGCTGACATGGAATGATATTGAAGGTATACTGCTAGATGATTAAAAAGCATGTTGTATAACAATATATATTTATGATTCCATTCTTAAAAAAATTGTTGATAGTAAATGTATATGAATGTATAGAGAAAAGATTGGAAAACTAGACCCTTTAAATGATAATTCTTGAAGAAAAGTAATGATTATAGGGATTGTAGGATGATTATATATTCATGTAATGTTTGATTTTTAAAATAAAATGGTTGTATATTTCTATAGTAATCAGAAAACATAAAGCATGGAAAAAATGAGAAACAAGTTGTCCCCAGCCTTCAGGGTTCACCCAGATTTTCTCCCCCCTTGTTTTTCCCAGTGGCAGGTGCTTATACTTTCCACTCCTCCAGCTCCCACCCCCACCCCACAATCTCTCCCATGAAACTCACACTGAGCCTCATATTATAGTAATTTTTGGATTTGCCTTACCTCCCCACTTATTGCTCCTGAATCAGGAGTTGGTATCATTGGAATCTTGAACACCTGTAGGGTCTGGCTGGGTGCTCATGCTCAGTGGCTGCTCCATCTTTGTTGAGCTGGGCTGCCATGCCCCACACATATCTGGGTATTCTGGGGCTTTAGTGCTCCTATGCCTTGGGAGGGACTAAAGGCCCTACTTTTTCAATAGCAGGAGCTATATGCCTGATGGGGCTGATTGATTGACCTTTAATTTACTACCAGCTTCCTGACTAGGGTCCCAATGATTATGACTGATAAGGATTTGATTGGAAGTCTCATCTGTGTTCTTACTGATCCCTAGAGGAATCCATTTCTACGTAGCAACCTAGGCACTAACCTAGCATTAGATAAATTCAACTCAGCAATCCATCAAGACACAAAGTAATTGAAGTATAGATTAGTGCCTGCCACGAATGGCAGGAGGAAATCATGGAAGAATTTTAGGCTAAAGGGGCTGAGCTGTCCAGCCTCTAGGGAATCTTTTATTCTACCAGCTCACCAGTCTCTCTCTTGACCTTTAATGATATCTGCTTTGCAGATGCAGCCAGGCCCCAGATCAGCATAGATTCTGGTCTCTGCATCAACGGACTTATACCACATAGTGAGAGACTTTTCTGTTTGGCCTCATTTAGCTTTCTTGGGGGTAGGCAGCAGAGGTTGTTGACAGTTAGGATTTGGTTGTTCCTGAAATACTATCAGGCTCAGTGTGTCCTCAGCCTGGCTCAGAGACAGAGGGAGGCAGCGTCAGTGGTGGAAGAAGAAGTACTTTTGAAGTCCTTTTTCAGACAGATCTGGGTTGGAGACCTGGTTCTAACACCAGCCTGAAGGCTACTGTAGACAGGAAGCACTGTGGTTTGCAGAATCAAAATGCCTGGTAATTTGATGTTTGGTAAATATTTGTTGAGTTGGTCTAGTTGTATAACCAAAGTATTCTTGTCTGTAAAATGGGAATACCTACCCCATAGAATTGTTGTGAAAACGAAATAAGATATGTATAGAAGCTATTCTAATGCCTAGCATCAAGAGGTAATTGGTAACTAATTGGTAACTGCTAATTTCCTCTTTTCTGCCCCCCTTCCCTCTTATACCCTTAAAGGTTAGAAATCTTATGACTTACTATGTACACACTTAATAGGCTACAGTGAGAATGGCTTGAGCGTATCTTATTTTTAGCAGGTATGGCCTTTCTCCCCATCTAGGTTGTCTTCTGTGGTCCTTGTAGCCATCCACGTGGTCTGTGAAGGCTTTATTCACATCAGTGGCTCATGGCACAGCAGTATGGTGTAGTGGAGAGAGCCAGGGACTAGGGCAAGATACTTGAGCTCCTTGTCATCTGTTTTCTTATCTGCAAAAAAGTAATATTTGCCCTATCTAGAATTTATATTGCAGTTCAAATCTATTTTCTGAGAGGGAATTCCCCTACCCACATTGTTCCTGAAGGATGCTGTATCCTGTTTCATGCCTCCCTACCTGGTGCCTTGACTGTACTCACTTTACTTCTCTTGAATGTCTGTCTTAGGATAGGAATTTATCAAGTGAACTACCATTGACACCACATTGTGATAACAGTGATTAATGCTGTGCTCATAGTGTGGTAGTACAACTCTTTTATGAGGCTGCCTGCTAATTAAAAGGACTTCGAGTAGCTTTTAGTAAAAGATGTATGATTGCTTAAATATAAATTAGAATTAATTTAAACTCTTTGTGGGTGTGGGATTGGGGAAAACAAATATAATAACTACCTTGGCTACTTTGGTTACAGGATCTAAACATTAAATGTAATTCTGAATGTCCTGGCAGGCAAGAGAAAAAGGAAAATATGATGAATCACATAATTATCATCTAATAAAGTAGTCAAAAATTATAAAATAGGTTGTCTGCTGAAAGCTTTTCCCTGGTACTAGTAAGAACTGATCTAAAAGCATTTTTGTAATAGACATTAAATCATGTACTGGACAATGTCTTTAACAAGATTTTTTCAGAAAATGCAGAATTTTTTTTTCTATCTGTTCCTTATATAGAACCTGAACAAAACCTGACGGCATACAAGAAAGCAGGTTTCAGTGAATTTGTTTTGTAGGGGACAAGTCCAGTGAGCATTCTTCTGTTTTAACTAGGATACAATATAGAGTCCCCTTAGCAGAATGGAGAGAGCCTGTACTTTAGATTGCCTTTCTCAGATATCTGCTCTGTCAGGTTGGTTTTTGGCAGGGACTTGAATAGTGGTCAGATTAAGACTGAAAACTTTGGCCAGGACTTGGTACAATCTAACTGGTCATTGTTTCATCTTTCAAGACAGCGCTTTATCTGGAATGATCCATTTGTGTTCATACTCTGTGCATTGTGGCAATGTAAAAATGATTGGACACGTTGACTTTTTAATAAAAATCCTAATGAATTGTTTAATGGTTTTCATTAGGGTGTCCAATGGGTGGTAAAATCTGTATCCAGCAAGTTTTGTGTTTATGTATAGCTTTATTTGGAGAAAAGAACATCAACTCACAATCTATTGCCAAGTACAATAACATGCATCCACCCCCCTAACCCCCTTCCCCCATTGAAGATGGTAGCCTTCAGTTACATAAGAAATTCTTTTGTTTAAGATCAGAAGTAAATATGGGCCTAGGAGATTTGCTGAAAGATGTTAGTTGTGGCTATATGAAAGAAAGTAGAAATCCCAGGTTTTCCTATCTGTTCCCTTTGGTTTTTCTCTTCTTGGGACTTTGAAGTTGGCATGGAGAAGAAAAAAAGTGGAAATTGGAAAATGTTGGTATAGCCAGTGCACATTTGCTAATGGGTACAGTTCCTTCAGACCTCAGAAATGGAGGAAAACCACAGGCTGTATATGAATAAAGTGATTATGAAGTTATTTTCTTACTTCGTTGAACCTTTTGGTTTCAGTTAACATAAGATGCTATTCAGTAGAGTTTAATTTTCCATTTAGTTCTTTTTTGTCACCACCTGAACTAAAGAAGTCCAGTGCAGTTCATTATCCCTTTGCCCCTCCTTAGTAAGTTATTTTCCATCTCATCTCCTTTCATCTCTGAAAGGGTTATCTGAATTGTTTGGGAGGGCAGGGTATTCTGTACCTGTTTTCATCTATTATTTATGTTTGCATTCAATTATACTCAGCCTTCCTTTCAATTATGGAGATGACCCTTGAGCATTTTTATTTTAGGGAATAGGTATCTGTTATAACAGTTAGCTTGGAGAGAGGGGAATTACCCATAATTCTTGTCCTCAGAAGAGATGTAGTACTAATGGATCCCTGGCCTCCTTCCTCTCTGACTCTGGAGAGCCACTGCTCTTGTTTACTCCTTGGCTTAGGGTCTCCTGAAGTGGAACTGGCAAGAGATACTCAGTATTATAAACCAGATTTGAATCCCCTAGAGGGGCCTCTGCTGTAAGGCCCCAGGATTTCAGCTTATGTTTGGGCCATCATGCCTCTCAAAGCCCTTTTCCATCTGATGTTTGACTGGGCCCTCACAGTACTTCAGGGATGTGTCATCTGTGAAATGAGGATCTACTTTTGTGCTGTTGAATATGGTAGTCGCTAACCATTTGTGACTATTTAAATTTAAATTAATCAGAATTAAATAAAATTTAAAATTCAGTTCCTTGGTTTCATTAGTGACATTTCAATTGCTCAATAGCCATGTGTGACCAGGGGCTGCTGCAATGGACAGCATGGATTTAGAACATTTCTATCCTCACAGGAAGTTCAATTGAACAGTGCTAGTTTAGAAAGTAAATGGCTGATGCTAGTCTGCCTTAATTGACTGCTGATGTGGAAACATAACCTTTTCTGTATTATCTCTTAAATAGCTGCTTTATGGTTGTTGTTATTTTGCTGCTTTATTAATTTAAAATT